>NC_089512.1:40720593-41045593 GCF_036850995.1 Saccopteryx leptura | reverse complement strand
GTGGAGGAGAGAAACCAAGAAATAGGAAAATTAGCCAGTAAAATTGTAGCAACAATAATAGCTAATATTTACTAGGTATTTATTGTGTGTTGGGCACTGTGCTAATTGTCTCACATGTATTAACCCATTTAAAAGCTAGCCCAGATCTATGCTGTTAGTATCATTATTATCTCAGTTTACAGATAAGGAAACTAGAAGTTAAATTACTTGCCTGGAGCTACATAGCTAGTACGTAGCAGGGCAAAGATTCAAACCCAGGAGTTTAACCTCTACACAATAAACTGCCATGGGGATGGCGACCTTGACTGCGGAGGCAGTTACAGCTGTGAGAAGCAAGAGCAGGCCTGAGTCACTGTGCATACAGTTTATGTTCTGGGATAGAAATATAAAGACTGCATCTCAGAAAGTTTTCAGAGATTGCAAAGACAGGAGCCAGGAGGTAAGATGCATGCGGCATCGCAGGACCACAGGCAGCACACGTCTGGCAGCACAGCTGCTCTGCTACATACAGCTCAGATTCCTGTACGATTCTAGGCAGGGTCTCTGCTGGACTCAGTAGAGCTGACATATGAATAGTAGTTTCCTCTTACTGAGCATCAGTTATATGCCAGGCACTGGGCTAGCAGCTTGACAGGTATTATCTTGTTCATTTCTCATAGCAAAACTATTTTAACTTCTATTTTATAGATGAAAAACCAAGGCTCCAAAAAATTATGTAACTTGCCCAAGACATGCAATCATGACAGCAGCAAGATTTGAACTCAGGAAAGCCTGACCCCAAAGGCTATCAACTTCCTGTTCACTCCTGGCTAAAAAATAACATTTCAGGTTCTAGTCTTTGGGTTCTTCCTTCTCTCATTCCCCAAAAGAGGCCCCTTTCCTTTACTTAGCTTTGTCATCAACATCCGTCCCCTCACTCCTCCCTTCCCATGCCCTCATCAAAAATAACCTATCAGCCCCTGGACCTGCATGTCAATGAATGGCTTTCCTCAATCCATGACCTTGTTTGGATATTTGCTTCCCTTTCATAAACACCCAGGGAGCAATGCCACTTGGGAACACGCACAGGATGCAGATTTGGGAAGCCTATGTTAGAGTTGTGGCTCCTTGGCTCATGGATGTAAGATTATGAGCAAGCCTCCATTTTCTCTTTGGGTTGTTGGGAGAACCAGGTGAAATGATGCATGTGAAATGCTTTGTTAACTGGAAAGCCCAACCCATTCTCCGTCATCAGTCAGGATTGAGTCCAGAATAACCGTCCCCCATGTTGCTTCCTCCACATTAGGGGAGATGAAACTGTGGACAGGGAAGTCTGGGCATCCATCAGAGGTCTGTTGTGAGTGGAACCACCTGTCTCCTGAGTCAGGGCTGCAGACTGGGCCAGGCAAGATGGCTCGCGTTTGTATGGGGCTTCACAGCTTACAAAGCACATTGACATTTGTTATCTGGTTGCTTTGTAACCACCTTATGAGGCAGGGAGGCAAACAGCTTTATCCCTGCTGGTCAAAAGAAAAACCTGAGTCTTCAGAGAGGTGAGAAAACCACCGAAAGTCACATACTTACTGAGTGAGCTGGGCTCAGGGGCCTCCTGATCCACTGCTGCTTTTGGCTTTTTTTCTTTTCTTTTTTTTTGTATTTTTCCGAAGTTAGAGCAGGGAGGCAGTCAGACAGACTCCCACATGCACCCAACCAGGATCCACCCAGAATGCCCACTTGGGGGCGATGCTCTGCTGAGCTGGAGGAATTCTAGTGCCTGAGGCAGAGGCCATGGAGTCATCCTCAGTGCCCAGGCCAACTTTGCTCCAATGGAGCCTTGGCTGCAAGAGGGGAAGAGAGAGACAGAGAGGAAGGAGAGGGGGAGGGGTGGAGAAGCAGATGGGCACTTCTCCTTGTGTGCCTTGCCTGGGAATTGAACCTGGGACTTCCATACACCAGGCCAATGCACTACCATTGAGCCAACTGGCCAGAGCCTGCTTTTGGCTTTTGAGTGGCAGGTTTGGGGTCAACAATGAAGCTACGTCACAGTTTTATCACTCCACTCAGCACGCAAAATAGATGAGATAATGTAATGATGCATTGTATAAATGTCTAGTTTTCTATAAATTATATATAAATGTATAATTAGGTATCAAATGTATAAACTAAGCATATATTAACTTTGATTATGCAGTTTTTTTGTTTAAATCTCAAACTGGGGACATCACAAACATTCTAGAGGACCCTTGAAAACACCATGGGCCCTGAACACAGTGTCGATAGAGCCTAAGGCTACAACTCCCTGCTCCCCAGCTCGCCCCCCACCCCATTCTAGCTCAAGTTGTTCTACTACGTTTAGTTCACCTCACCTAAACTCAGATATGAGATTCCCCTCCCAAGTAGGGAGCCAGAAAAGTGGAGTGGGGGGTCCCCTTTAGGTTGACAGATGGCCAAGGTGCTCTCTAGGGAAATGCTCCCAATTGCTATTTGTTCTTCAAGTCTTAGCCTGACCATCACCTCTCTGAAAGCTTTCCGTGAGTCAGCCAAGGTGTCCCTTTTCTGTGTTCCCACAGTGCCCAGTAATGAGCTTAATCATTTTGTGGTGAATGTCAGTTGCTTACATGACTTCCCTTCTAGATAATGAATAACAGAGGCCAGGGACTGTGTCTGAGTCACCTCTATCTCTTTCAGTACAGGACTTGTCACCAATGCTTCCAAAATGAGTGAGTCAGTGAGTGAGTGAATGAAACATTGCATGAATAAATGAAAGGTTATTTATATCTCATCTGGCTCTTAACTACTCCTCTATTCCTTATCCTATTATATCAGAGAAGGGGGACATTGTATGGCTATTAAGGCCAGAGAAATATGCTTGTAAAATATAGCATTGATAGAAAGTTTTGTTTTTCTTTTAAGGGCCCAGCTCTTATAAACTGACAAATAGACAATTCAAGGCACAGAGCAAGGCCAAAAAAGTGAGGTGTGCGAGTGTTTCCTCTCACTTGTTTAAGGAAAGTGAATGATCTCTCCATTCCTTACGAGGTCTCTAACAGTTAAGCTGCAGTGGCCAAGTGTTTTCTGGGCAGCAGTCTCAATTTATCCTTTCTTTGGTTACTGCATTTTAAAATATATATATAACTTAGGGTTTTCTCCTTGACCTACAAAGCAGCACTGTTCAGTCTGTGTTCTTCGGGGAGAAGTCCTCCCCAGCCTTTATTTGGAGGAACGCGTGTGCGCAGGCACCTGTCGTTCTCCGGGGGAAGTTTGATTCATCTCACCGGGGAACGTTACGGGCAATTCCAGCCTGGGCTTCCACTTCTTTATTTAATGAAGTGGCAGCTATTTGAATGATAAGGAACCACTGAAAATTAGGAACATCTTACAAATGCAAAATGCCCTTTTATATAGAAATATATTATCTTACTTTAGAATGTGTCCTGCAATATTATTCTAATATAATAAGGATTCCTACAAGAAGTTTATAATAACTTGGGGAAATGTTTATGAAATAATGTTAACTTTAAAAGCAGAATGTCAAATTATATGTACAGAATGTCCTCAATTCTGTTTTTGAAAAGTGTACACAGAAAAAAAGAAAGACAGTTTTCTTATATAATCTTCACAACAACCCTGTGGTGTCGTTACGTAGAATTATTAAATAACTTGCCCGAAGCTATATAGCTATATGTGCTGCCCAAGGTCACTAGAGGTTTGATTGTGCATGTACATTTCATTCAGAAGTCAATTTAGGAAAGGGGGAGAGATACAGTAGCCCCCCATATTCCTAGGAATACATTTCAAGACCCCATAGATGGATGCCTGAAACCACAGATAATAGTGACCCCTATATACACTATGCTTTTTCCTATGCATACATACATTTTATTGCTTCTCTTTGGCATATTCAAATTGCCAGCATCACTATTCTTGAGCTTTGGGGCCATTATTAAGTAAGTTAAGGGTAACTTGAACACAAGTACTGCAATACCATGACAGTTGGTCTGATAAGCAAGATGGCTACTAAGTGACTAACAGGCAGGTAGTATATACAATGTGGATACATTGGACAAGGAGATAATTTATGGGACAGAGTGGAATGACATAAGATTTCATCATGCTCTTGAAAATAGCATGTAATTAATATTGTAATAACTATATATGGTGTCAGATGGGTACTAGACTTATAGAAGTGATCATTCCATAAGTTATATAAATGTCTAATCACTATGTTGTACACCTGAAATTAATATAACATTTCATGTCTGCTGTAATTGAGAAATTTTTAAGTAATAAAATAAATTAAAAACTTATGAATTGTTTATTCCTGGAATTTCTCATTTGATATTTTCAGACCACAGTTGACCGTACGTAAATGAAACTATGGGAATCAAACCCATGGAAAAGGGGAGACTACTGTATTTGGGACTCTGGTAGAACTGCCCTTTCTTAGCACCATGAAGTCTGATGTGGCCAAATGATTTGATCTAGCCAATGACATGTGACTGAGATGATGTATCACTTCCAGCTGAAAACTTTAAGAGCCAAGGGTGCATTCTCATGTTCATCTTTGCCTTCTGCTTAAAGATTGGCAATCCTCCAGAGAAAGATGTCCCTGTCAGCTTGATTCCAGAAAGAGGACAATGTGAGGCGGAACTGACATATAACATGAGCAAGGAATGATGCTGAGTTGTTTTAAGCCAATGAGATTTGGAGGAGGACTGATACTACAATTTAGCACAATAAAACCTGGCCTGTTCTGACTTATTCATGGGCCTTGAACATTGAGGGCAGCTGACATGAACAGTCCCATGTGACTTCTTATAGTTTAAATGGGAGGTGGTGTGATACTATGGAAAAGGTTGGTTCATAGAACCAGACCTGAATTTTAACACAAGCCAACATAAAATTTTATATTTTAAAACAACAATTCTATTACATTCTATTAAAAAATGTTGTATTAAATAAGATGATACATATAAAGTGCCTGCTACTTAGAAAAAAGATAGGAACTGATCATTATAAAAATTTTTCTACATGATTGATTTTTATAAAGATGCCCCTGTCCTAATCTATTTGTTAATCAAGGCATGATTATATTTATTTTCAATTTGTTCTTTCTACCAATGAACAAAAGATTGTGATGACCTTAGTTTTCCCTCTACCAAATAGTAATAACTACATAACATATAATATTAATATATTCATATATTTCTAAAAGGATAAACCAGTGGTTATTATGATTTGCAAGCTTAACATTAATAAAATTAATATTAAGATAAAATCAACAAATGGGAGATAACATTATTGAAAATCCATTTAACAAATAGAATAATTGAGGTTAATTGCATATAACATCTGTCTATGGAGATACTGGAATAACTTTAGGAAATAATAGAATCTAATTATCTTTACATCGAAGTTCCTATTCTGCCAAATACATAGTTCCTGTCCTCAACAAACTTTCAGTCTGAGAAGTTAAATACATGCAAAAGCTCCAATGGCAGCCGATGTCTCATGTGAATATATGTCAGAATTACTCCGCTTATAGCTCTACTGCTACAAGAAATTTAAAACATTGTGTAACTATCCTACTACTTCCTAGGTTTTATAATGAGTTTACTCTTTTTTTTTCTTATTCCTTCACTCTACCCATACACAAAAAGGGAACATTAGTAGATATGTTAGATTGTGGCAGTTCCTTCGAAACATAATTCATCTGAATAAAAATCAGATCATTAAGTTGTAGCTATTTCTGTAGAAAGACAAAAACTTTTATCCTCCTTTTTAATGTTAGATTACATCTTTGTACTTCCTTCTTAGGATTCTTGCAATAGAATGGAGCTGGTAATCTACTGGTCATAGCCCAGGGCATTTCTCATACAGTTTAGTATTTTTACAGGTTGCCATGCCTTCAAATACAGAATATGTGTTGTAATGTTACCTCTAAACTTACCCTTAATACCAGAGTCAACTCACTTAGGCAGAGACCAATGAAAGCTGCTATGAGAGATCCCGCTGGCTTCCCTTAATAAGTCGACCCCTCAGTTGTCCAAAACTGATACTGGGGGTAGAATCTCAGGCTGTGCTTCCCAGCCCCTTTATGTCTTGTTGAGATGGACCTTCCTTCCCATTGGGGAGGTCGCTAACCACCTCTGCCGTCACTGTGCTTGTCTAGAAGTGCTGCTCCTTCAATGCTGTGGCTCAAAGCACGACTTAGAAGTCTTTTCTTGGGTCCCTCGGCACCCCTGAAGGAAGCCGCTTTCTCATTCACTCTCAGTGGGGGCAGTATGGGCCCCAAAACAAGGAAGCATATGAGGATAATTTCTCATCCTTGTTGCCACTGCTCCTTTCCAAGACTCCCCAAAGTGACAGGCTTCTCAAGAAACCAACTTACTTGCCCAATTGCAGTAGATATACCAACAGGAAGATCAATTCTAGGCCAGATAGTCTCCCACAAAGCACGCTCTCTAAGTCCAGTCCGGCAGTGACCAACGGGCCAACTTAGACTCACCCCAGGCCAGGCACACGGGACTGCTTGTGACAAATGGAATTGTAAGTATATACAAAGAGGAGGGCTGGAGCTGAAGCGTGTCCTCCCAGCCTTGTCCATTTAGACATTTAGACAAGACAGACACTCAGTCACACTTATCAGCAGCAAGCAGCACTTCTCATTTCACAGTTTACTTCATTACAGGCTCTTCCAAAACCCAAACCATTTCTCCAACTTGGGAATTCTTTCCAGAAAGACTTATTTCCTGTCAACGTCTGCCCATTGTTGTTTCATGTTACTGTCTCTTTAAAGTGCTCCTACTTTCTGTACTAACCTGAGCTAAACTTTGTAAAAACACAGCGTTTACACTGCTCTTCAGTTCTTTCCTTTCATTGTGTTGAGCTGCAAAGTTTTTCCACTCAACACTCTTCCCTTCCTCTTCTCCATACTCCACATGAGGAATTCCCTTTTAGAACTTATTTCTACAAAAACTTCAGTTTCCTCACTAGGGAACTAGTTTTTATAATGCTCATAGATACTGAAAATTATAAAGAAGGTAATTTTCTCTTTTTCCCTTTATCTACCAAAAAGCTCAGAGCAAACTTACAGCCCAGTTATGAGAACTGAGTTGTGTCTTTTGGCCCACGTATCTACATCATATTTCTGATTTATATATCCCCCATTCAAACATTTTTATTTATATTTTATTATTTTATTTTATGGGTTTCTATCTGCATTCTCAACTCTTGCAAAATTTAATACAGGATATAAATGATCCACAGAGAACTAACTAGATAGATGATACATAGATAGGTAGATAGATAGATAGATAGATAGATAGATAGATAGATAGATAGATAGATATTAAGAGATCAAATTTCTTCGCTGAGTGCTCACAGTCTTCCAAGCAGCAAATCCTTCTCTTACTCAGTTCTCATCCTCCTTTCAGAATAAGCTTTCCCACTTCAGGAACTCACAATCACATAGAAGGAATATTGTTTTCAAGGCACAGAGGTTAAGCAGCCTGCTGAGGGTCCCACGTTGGGGCAGCGGTCCAGACAGGGTTGACTCAGGTCTCCTGGTTTCCAGCCCAGTGATCTTTTTCACAACATTGCTGGTTTTCAGGCAGTTTACCCCATGGAAAGCCAACCGTTAAAGGCAGAGAACAAACTAAGCACATATTTTTTGAGTCCTAGTCTAACTCTATCTCCACCTATTCCTGGGTCAGAGGTTTTCCCTTCCCTTATCTTTCTCCTGAACATTTTTACCTTTTGTAGCACATTTCTTTCTCGTCCATTTTCAAACCTCCATTTTCAGTATTTTCTCTGTTAAAAGGAAAGAAAAGGCAACAATAAATGCCTAGCTGGCCTGCTGCCATAACTCAGTAAATGTTAGCTCTCTCCCCTACACATTCTGACACACATTAAATGCTCTTCTCCCTCCTTCTCTGCCCCTCATTCCTGTATTTATACCTTTCTACATATGTTGACCTGTGAACTCTGCCTAATGAACCAGCAGAGGAACAATAGATACATATCAGTGTCATTCTGCTAAGAAAAATAGAAATAAAAAAGGTACCAGTCTATTGAATTGGAGTATCAAAAGGCACTCCCTGTTTCCAGTAAGTCTTTTCATGTCTTCAGTATGTTCGACGCTTGCGTTTGCACAGCCAAGGATATTGATGTCTGTCTGCTCTTCATCATTTGATTTTCACCATAGAAATTTGACTACAGCCCTGGCCAGTGTCTCAGTGGAAAGAGTGTCAGCCCAGTGTATGGATATTCCGGGTTTAATTCCTGGTCAGGGCACACAGGAGAAGTGACCAACTACTTCTCCCTCCTTCCCTCTTTTCCTTCTCTCCCTCTTCCCCTCCTGTATCCAGTGGCTCAATTGGTTTGTGTGGTCCAAGGCTCTAAGTATAGCTCAGTTGGTCCAAGCAGGTCAGCCTCAGATGCTAAAAATAGCTTGGTACTCAAGCATCAGGCCCAGATGGGGTTGCTGGGTGGATCCCAGTCAGGGCACATGCCAGAGTCTACCTCATTATCTTCCTTCCTTGCACCTTAAAAAAAAGAAAATTTGACTGCAATGAAGTCATGGGGAGGAAATTGACGATTTGCAGTGGACAATTTGTGTTAACTTCCTCAACCTCCGTTCCTACTTTCTGCCTTATTTTATCTGGGGATCCATATAGGATCTATGTAGTTCCAACAAAGCTAACTCTACTCTCTGACTTCAGGGGTGGAGCACATGAATTAAGACAAGCAAATTGGCACATTTCATCTACCTGGCTATAGTGATTCATACTGGAAAGTCATATGACCTCAGAGAGCCAGTCATAATAAATTTCAGGACTTTTGTTGGAATTGCTGGGTCAAAGGCTCTCTCCTCTTCTGGAAATAGTAAATCTAAAACTCCTCCAGCCATTTGTTACCACAAAGCAAACCAGCTTGATGTTGAAACCAAAATATAGAGAATTGCAAAGAAACAAAACCAGGGCCCTGATGACATCATAAACCTCTAACTTAGACCTTATTTAAATCTGGGCTTTTTGGTTACATGAATTAATAACCGTTCTTTATTACTTAAGCTCATGTGTTACCTTCAAATACAAGTTTCTTAATATACTGATGTTACCTTGAAATTCATGCAAATTATACTTGTTTTTGATAGATAAGAGTTGTGATTCATCCTTGTTACCTACTCCCTGTCCAATATGTTAAAACAGATGGAAGCGATGGTGGTATGTATGTCTCTGTGTCTTCTCAGATGATCAACACCAACAATCATCATCATCTTCATCATCACAGTAGATGGAGCCATCACATGTCAATCAAACACGGATGACTAGAGTTTATAGCAACACTGGAAATTTAATGTCTCAGAGCACTTTATTTCAGTCCCATAGAAGTTATGATATGCTGATTAAATACTAACTGGAAGCTGAAAGAGTGATTACTGGAGGTATATAGAGATGAAAAGGATGCATTCTCGTGCCACCTAATTTTTTTCCAAAATAATGCTGCCTAGAAACAGCCAAATGCATGCATTTCATGTGTTTTCAGGGAAAGAGGTGTCAGTGCTTTTTATTTTTTATAATGGTATTTTCTGCCAATGATAAATCCCCTCTAGTAAATATTTTTCACGTGGGTATCTCCCAGCTTTTCCTTTTGTAACTCCAGTCCAGAATTTTGAATGCACTGTACTTAGCTTCTTCCCCGCCCCTCATTCTCTAAGACAAAAAAACAAGAGCCATCTGAATATAGTTTCAAGAAAAAAAGCAAAGAACTAAGAAGCTGTCTTAGTAGGAAAACAGGGTATATAACCCATAAGCCATTCCCATGAAGTTGCTCCTTACACAGAAGGCAAGGATGACAGGCCAAGATGGCAGGACAAGACACCATAAATGATAGAGAACTGGCTTTGGAGAGAGGAGACAGAGGCTGCTGGGAGTTTTCAGTGCTAAGAAATAGGCGTGCACAGGGAATTTTGAAAGAATTCTCGTGGGCCAAGTAGTTGGTTAACCTGTGAGGGTCTGATCTGTCCTCAGATGCAATATTGCTCCAGCACTAAACTCTGGGTATCTTGGCTCTATAAGCAATAATAAGGAAATCACATCCTTTGGTGATTTCTTTATTTTCAACATTTTATAGTGAATGTTTTCAAACATAGAGAAAATCTGAAAGAATTGTGCAGTGTACATTCCATACACCCAGCATCTAGATTCCACAATGAACAGCTTGTAGTATTTGCTATCCATTCATCTACCCTTCTATCTACTCACCAATCCATCTCATTGTTTGGTGTATTTAAAAATAAGTTGCAGACATCAGTATACTACACTCCTGAACACTTCATCACACTTAACTTTAACTAGAGTTCAGGGTTTATTTACAACACTTTTTTTCTAGATAAAATTTTCATGGAGTAAATTGTCTGAATTTTAAGTGTACTATTCCATGAAGTTTGACTAGTGTAAATGCCTATAAAAGGAAAAACCCTGTCACGACATGGAACATTGTCATGGTGATTTCTTTTCTAACATAACTATCAGGACTGCTATTTCTCCACTCCATGCATTTATACAACAACTATTTTTTGAGCTGAGCTCCTGCATAGTTCAGATGTTGTGCTAGGTGTTAGAGATAGAGAGGGAAATGAGACATAGCCCTCCACAGTAGCTGACAGTTTAAAGAAAGAGAGGCCTAAATTAGAATTAATTAGCTAATTAATTTAATAGTCACAATTTGTTATGAAATCTGTTCACACAGAGGAGGGGCCAGCCAATGGCCCTGAGGCGGAGTCAAGAAGGGTTTCACACTGGGCATTTTGAAATATGACAAAGAAGTTCCCAGATGTCTGGAGACGAGAGTACAAAGCAGCAGTAGTCCACAAGCCTGCACAGAGTCTGGCATGCTGAGATACAGGATGAGTGGGATGGGCGACGCTGGAGACACTGCAAGAGCCAGGACCAGGAGGGCCATGAATGTCCTGCTAAGGGGTTTAGCTGTTATCCAGAATGAGATGGGAAGCTGAAAAGGACTCCTATTGAATACCTGAGCCAAGGTGACCTGGGTAAAATTCACTTCACTTTGACTGTATGAGAGATGAAGAAAGGAAATAAATGGAGACCCTGGGGACAGACAAACATTTTGGAATTAAGTTTTTTGTTTTTGTTTTTGTTTTTTTGTTTGTTTGTTTTTTATAAATAAATTTTTATTTTAATGGGGTGACATCAATAAATAAGGGTACATATATTCAAAGAAAACATTTCCAGGTTATCTTGTCATTCAGTTCTGCTGCATACCCATCACCAAAAGATAGATCGTCCTCTGTCACCTTCTATCCAGTTTTTTTTGTACCCCTCCCCCTCCCCTTCCCCCTCTCCCTCCTTCCCTCCCCCCACCCCCCGTAACCACCACACTCCTGTCCATGTCTCTTAGTCTTGCTTTTATGTCCCACCAATGTATGGAATCCTGCAGTTCTTGTTTTTTTCTGATTCACTTATTTCACTCCGCATAATGTTATTAAGATTCCACCATTCTGCTGTAAGTGATCTGATGTCATCATTTCTTCTAGCTGAATAGTATACCATGGTGTATATGTGCCCTATCTTCTTTATCCAGTCTTCTATTTTTTTACAGTGATTAAAAGCCTTTAAGCAAACTCTTGGCCAATAAAGCAAGAATCCATAAAAGAGTAGTGTCCTTAACATGTTCACCAAGTCCAAGTTGGCCCCATCACCATGCCAAATCCCTGAGAAATGCAACCCAACCACAGTTCAGTCTGTTAGGAGCTGTCACAGGGAGCAGGAGTCCAGGAAAAGTCCACACAGGAAAAGTCTGCATGGTGCTGGAAAAGTTTTAAATTATGGAAAATTCATAATCCAGGCCACTGGACCCCGAGGGTGATGGAGCCTTCGGCTGGCTGCCTGCCACACAGAACATGGCATCCCTGAACTGGCAAACTGGGACGGGAGCCCTGGAGACAGCCTACCCTCCAGCTCCTCTCCCACTCGCAGCACAAGAGCCTCATGAACTAAGGAGAAATGGCGAGTTGAGCTGGGAAAACTGGATTCCAACATATTATTTTTTAAAGTAGCCAGTTATAATAACCTAATAATGGTCATGGAACATTATTAAAGTGTTTAAAGTGTATTGAAGTGTCTTGCCAGACTCTGATCAAGAGATAAGTCTTATAGCTGAAACAGTTCAATCACTTTTGTTTACACTGAGAGAAAATTAAGTGGTCACAGAAACACAGGTTTGTGTGTGTCTGTACACACACATACTTACAACCTGTTGTAATCAAAGCTGAGCTTTCTTGTATGCTAATGTCCCTCTAAGAATCTAGGGCAAAGTATCAAATAATTTTTCAACAGAATGGGAAATAATTGTGCTATTGTATGACAAGTAGAATAATCTACAGTGCAATATTAAATCTGTAGCTATAAAATGTAAAATATTACTGGATTTTTAAAATGTTTTATTTAAATGAGAGGAGAGGAGATAGAAAGATTCCTGCATGCACCCCAACCAGGATCTACCTGACAACTCCCCATCTGGGGCCAATGCTCTGCTTATCTGAAGCCCATGCTTGTAACTGAGCTATTTTTAGCACCTAAGGCGGAAGCTCCACAGAGCCATTCTAAGCACCCAGGGCCAATGTGCTCAAATCAATTGAGCCATGGCTGCAGGAGAGGAAAAGAGAGAGAGAGAAAAGGGGGAGGGATGGAGTAGCAGATGGTCACTTCTCCTGTGTGCCCTGACCAGGAATTAAACACAGGACTTCCACATGTGAGGTCAATGCTCTACCACTGAGCCAACCAGCCAGGGCTGAACATTACTGGTTTAAAACAAACAAAATAAACAGGGTCTCTCCATTGACAGGGGTGTCTTTTAAACTCCTAATGGATTCAATTTATGATAAAGATTCAAGTTGCAAGTTATAGAGTAAACAACATCAACAAAAACAAGAGCAAAGGAGTGGATGAAAAAGAGGAGAGAGGGGCGTAATGAGGAACAAAGAGAAAAAACAAATTCAGAAAAAGTTAAGTCCATTTTTTCCTGACCTTTTAACACAGCTTAAGTTTTATGAACCAACTGTAACTATCTTGCTTAAGCTGCCAAAAAAAAAAAAAAAGTTAGTGTTATAGACTGAATATTTGGGTTCCTCTAGAATTCCTAAGGTGATAGTATTTGGGGGTGAGGCCTTTGGGAGGTGATTAGGTCATGGCTGTGAGGCCCTCATGAATGGATTTAGTGCCTTATGAAAAAGCCCAAAAAGCCAGCTCCCTCTCTCTCCACCACATAAGGATATTAGAAGTTGGCCTTCTGCAGCTCAGAAGAGGGCCCTGAGAAAAAACTGACCATGCCACCACCTTGATCTTGGACTTTTAGCTTCCAGAAATATGAGAATAAATTTCCTTTGTTTATAGGCCAACCAGCCTATGGTACTTCGTTATAGCAGTTCAAACTAAGACAGTTACTAAAAAGAGTAAAAGTGCTAAAGTGTAGGACTTAATATCCTGCAGAGTGGTAAGCTTTCCCACGGGAAGTCTCTTCTCCCTTTTTCTCTTGGTCTCTTTTAATTTGGAGATTCTCCCTAAGCCCTGACAATAGTAAAAACTTCACAGTACTTGAGAAAAATCTGAGAAGTTGCCTCGTGGTTACACCTCATTGAGCCAGAGACTGATTTTTATCAAAAAGCAAAAGCCCTTATATTTGCCCTACCTTTTTTTAATGTCTTTAAGATTTTAGTTAAAAACAAGTTTTGATTGGATAACATGTTATTGGCCCATGTGTAGGGCTCAGCCCCTCCCTCTGCTCCTCTTCCCTCCCTTTGGCTGATATCTCTCATTAGCAGCTATAGCATCTCTAGCTTCACATTCTGGGGACTGACAAATCATTAAAAAAAAAAATTCCCATCACTAAGTTCCATGAGGTCAGCTTGTCTGACATGCTGATCCTTGAAACTTTTATTTTCAGGCTCTTTTAGTAACTGGTTTTTCACAAAGTCTAACCCTACTCACACTATACTACCATACACTCCTCTTATACCTCTATTTACAAGTATTTCAGTCACTCAAACACCAGGCCTGGAAACGTCTCTGGCTAGCAATCTAGGCATCTGTATTCTTTGAAACGGTAATTATGCAAGATATGGATAGGTGCTGTGCCTAAAAGAAATTCTGTAGTCAGAAAGAATATGGAAAACACTGGGTAAAACAACATTAAAAAGATTTATTTAGTACAAAACTTCTAGTCCTTAGTATGTATATGTGTGTGGTGAATCTATAAGGGGAGACATTAACCAAAAAAACATTTCCTACATTCATTTAAACAGAGGAAACTATTTCAGAATATGTCTAGAGAAGCCATTTTTCTATAGAACACATTTTGAGAAAAGTTGTCCTTACCTAGCTCTTTCACTTCCTAGATGAGGAAACCAGTTCTCATGGAGTTTTAATGACTGGTAGATATCATGGGCAGGATCACAGAACCATCTCTCAATTCCAAGTACGAAGCCTTGTCCTTTGCACTGTATTCTTGCAGGTGGCATCTCAGGCTTCAAGGGCTGTTTATTCCCCATGAGAAAGATTAGGATCTGACCTGTGGCTGAAGGCAAGGGTGAACTCTCCTGATGACTCTCATTCTAAGGCAGCAGTGGTGGGCTTTCCTACCAATACGTCTGAGCTAAAGCAGCAGCAAAATCAGACAGTTAGGAAACAGAGCAACAGTTCAGTAAATGGTTTGCATAGCGCTCGGTATATATTGTAGTAAGCTCTCAAAGTTACTACTGGGAGTCAGGACCATGGATAGCATTAAATGTTGTCATAGATTGAGTTCCCCAGAGGCAGGCACTCAAAGGCTTTTGTGTGCTAGCAGTTTATCTGGGAAGGATCCCAGGTAGTATATAGGTAGAAAAATGGAGAAGCAAGACAGGAAGGGGAAAGAAGCCAATACATGTGTGTTTGTGTGAAGGTTACAAGACTAGGCACTGGAGCTGAATTCTGCAGGGTGGTGTGTGGAAGCAATTATAACACACTTCAAAGATGCCCTGCCCAACAGGCAAGGAACTAAGATATTTATCACCAACTCTCAATAATCATTGGTTGGAGTCTGTTTCCAGGGGTGTAAACAACCCAGCTCTCCTGGCCTGTTCTCCACAGATCGAGTTTGTTTCTGTGGTTATGGGCTACGTGCTGACAGCACAAATTAAGCACTATGGGGAAGTGAACTGCATGTGAGAGGTACTGGGACAAAATGCATCCTCTCACTTAGTCCCCGGTGATCTGGTCCCATCAAATCCACTGTGGAGTTTAGGAGGATGCACCTTCAAGACTTTCAACTACAGGGCTGAGGCCACACTTCCCACTGGCTATTTCCAACCAATGCCTGAGTGTAGCAGAGATACTAAGGCAGACCCACACTCTAGATCCTCTGATAGCCAACCTGAGCTCCAGGACTCCATGCTAGCCTTGCTAAACTTACACTGCATAGCAGCCTAGGACACCTGCCCTTAACTTTTCATTCCTCTCTCCTGCACTCAGCGTGAACTTGCTTTGTGGTCTCATGACTCTCCTAGACTTTCCCAACTCCCTCTCATGCAGAAGATCTCTCTCATAAAATCTTTGCACATTTTACTCCCATCTTGGTATCTGCTTCTCTGAAAGCTAGGACTAACACATCCACCAAAGCTCCCTAGGTCATAGCCATCAGAATTTCACAGCAGCATCAGGAAAGGCAACTTTCAGACTGCATAAACAAAGGATTCACAAAATCCTTTTGCTACAAGCAACCAGAAATTTTTCAGTGGCAAGAGAGGATTACAGAAGTTCGGCTGAGAATCTCTCTTATTGCACATAAGTTTTAGTATTGCTCCTCTTTTCCCCAGCCTAAATTTCTCAGTTATCTCATTAATAACTCTTTCCTAGTCCAGTCACCATGCCACACACACACACCACTCCCACACAGAGCAAACGTCAGCTAACACATCAGCCAGAGGGTGTGAAATGTTTGGAAATAACTTTTAATATTAGCTTTGACAAAGAGCAAGAACAATAATTTTGAAGGAATGACTATTACAAAATTGAATTCTACACAGTGAAACTGATCATTTGATTAATTAATCATACAGCCATGCAGACTCTGTGATGAGCCTGGATTCTAGAATGCATATATTTTCAAAAGTTTAATTGTAGTGCTTTCTGAGTCCCAGTACCTATTAAAAACTTAGCTCTAAGGAGATCCCAGTTGTAGGTCATGTCCAGCCTCAATAACTTAATATTGTTAAAGGAACTTTGAAAGAAAATTCAATTTCTTGAGTCCTTGGTTTGCAATAGTTACTAATTATAGAAAGTTTCCTTAACTTATAAGTAAAAGCTTGTGATTTTCAGGGAGGGAAATTTTATGGTTCTTATCTGGCAAGTATTACATACCTGTGCCATCCTAGGCCCAATTTGAGTAAGGAAGAGGTTTTTGGTGGCCAGGCAGCCCAGTCCCTGCAGACAGTTCTCAATGTGCTGATCATGGCCCTGCAGAAAAACCTGCCCTAGGCACTTGTGTGTACAATGGATGGCAACAGTCAATTGTCCTAAAATGAAAAGAAGGTGAGATTCTGTTCTTCTTGCTAGCTGCAAGAGTGCTGCCTGCAACCTAGATCTGATCAGCTGTCCCCTTGCTCTTCCTCTTCTTGGCTGCTCCATGCTATGGGCATTCCACCTGCAGTCGGGTGTTGGCTGGGGCCACCGTGAGCTCAATGATCAACTTGGGGAATATCTGCTTCAAAGCTCACTCCTGTGGCTGTAGACAGGACTTGGGTCCTTGCTGACTGACAGCTGGGTACATTAGTTCCTTACTACGTGGGCCTCTCCATAGGGCTACTCACAACATGGCAACTTGCCACCCCCACAGTGAGGACTCTGAGAGAGAGCACAAGACAGCACCAGACCGCTGGGAGTCTGCTTTTTGTGAGATCCCATCACTTCTACTGGATCATATTGATGAGAAGTGGGTCAGAAGTCTCAGCTCACACTCAAGGAAAGATTATAGAAGGGCAGAAATACCAGGAAATAAGGTAATTGGGGGACATTTCAGAAGCCATATACCATAGTCTACCCTATGGCCCCCAATGATTTATGACCTTCTCCCACATGCAAAATATACACTGGTCCTTCTTATCCAGGGAAGCTCCAGGTGTTTTCTCTGTCACAATGATATTTATAAATGATAAACTAACTTGACTTGATGTTTGGCAAGATTATTATTCAATTGAAACTTGAGCTACTTACATTACAAGTGGCACTGGTATCTTGAAGGTTTTGAACTCCAAATTCATGACCCCCTTTGGGAAACTGGTATAAGACATAATCCATCAGTGTAATATGTGGGAGTGAGGTAAGGTCAGGGAACTTCACCGACCTGCCAGGACATGTCAGATGAGGTGGAGTGATGTGAATTCCCCCACTGAGCAGGGCCAGGAGAGGCACTTTTAGTGCCAGGCAGTCTGGAGACAATGAGTAGGCAAGCTGGATCAAGGACTTAAGGACATGCATGGTTTGTTTCTGCAGAGTGCTCATCAGGAATATGAGTCATAATGTCCATTTTCCAGGTTTAGAGACAGAGATGGTAAAAAGAGAGGAGTATGCAGCTTGGGTTTGGGAGTCAAACATTTGAATTTTCACTCTAGCATTGACTTTCCAGCATGACTTTGAGCAAGAAGCTCACTTCTGTAGAAGTATCATAAGAACCAAATGAATGATGGCTATGAAGTGCTCAGTAGATGCCTGGCAGAGGATAAGAAATAAGCCATACTAGCTATTGTCATGTTCACAATTCTCTTTGAGGCATTATGTGGGGCTCCAACTTCTTTCTTCATTCATATGCTGCAATCATTTGTTAGGGAAGCTGAGAGACAAACTTTCTAGCCCCCTGGAGGACCTACCATGCCTGGAGGACCACCAGGAACACTCTTATTTGCCCCGGTGGTCTGCACATCTGCTGCCAGGCATCTGGAGCCAAACTCTGATTGGAGTGTCATAATTACACAGCCACCATCATGGGAATTCAGAGAGAGAGAGAGGCAGATTCTGTGACTAATCCAAGCCACAGTCCACAGAGATCTCCTACAGGCAGCCAACCTCCAGCAGCGGTGCCCAGACATGACATTTCCCTATAATCCAGCACCAAGCAGAACACTCAGCATACAAAAGATGCAATGAGCATTGGGCCAATGTAAGTCCCATCTCCTGTCCTATTGTTGGCACTATCCCTGTCCCCAGATAATAACAACTGCCATTTACCAAGTGCCATGCACTGTGCCAAATGCTTTCAAAACCAGTTACACTCTCTCAGTTCTCCAGCCAGTTCTTCATTATATAGATGTGGAGAATAGGTGGCCACTAGCAGTCTATTTGACAACAAAGGCCATGCACATGATCTACTCTCTCAAGCACACATGAAGAAGGAAGATGGAATAAAGTTTCTTTCATCTGCCTCCTTCACTCTCAAGGGAGTTGGAAAGGGACATCCCCTTTTTCTGGCCCCAGATGTGCTCAGAATAAGGGAGCCAACTCTCCCCCTCACAATAGATGCCCTACGAAAACTACTAAAAAACCCATCTAGGCTCTGAGCTCAGCTAACTTCTACCTTGTACCACAGTCAAGGAAGTGGCTCAGATGGGCTGATGGGAGCCAGCTCTTCCATCTCTTCATTAGTATAAAATTAGTCATTGTTGAACTATTTATACCATGGAAATTGGTGAACACCAAAAAACAGGACTTTTTCTTTTTTTGCTGGAAAGCTGGTTCTTAAACATTTACTGAGATTCTAGACTTATGAAATCAGAATAATGGTGGTGTGAGAGATACTCCTGCTGATCTTTCCCCTTAAAATTTCAAAAAGTTGAACAACTGTATCACAGCAAAGGAACCCCAGCTGGCCTCACAGGCATGCCTGAAAGATCCACACACCAAATGCAGTAAAGGTAGGATGGGGTGAAAAGTGGGGCAGAAGAGAAAAGGCATTTGCAGTGGTCTTTAAAAAGGAGAGGAGACAAACCTGGAGTGACTGGGTTTTACTTTTTCTGCTGGACTATTGGGAGGAGGAAAACTCAGGCTGTTTGGATTTTATCTGAGGAAAATGGAAAGGGAAACTCTGGGTAATTTGGTCTCCTTCTGCAGGGAGGAGCAGTGATACAGAGGGGTAAAGGGAAAGATATACCAAAGCAGTCAGAGCACAGGGTCACAACTAGTGTTCCCTGGTCTGCCTGCAGCCCACACTTGGCAGAGACAGAGAAAGCGAAAGTGCAACCCCCAGATCCCAGATTTCACCTCCCTCACCTCATGGTACTGAGAGTAGCAGAGACAAACCCCACAGCTAGCTCTCTAGAACTACTCTCTCCCCCCTAAAGAATAGAGGTGCTCCATACCCGGTATCCAGGTTTGTTGAGACGTAGAACGGAGTGCACATAAGCCTAAGATTGCCATTGCTGGAGCCATAATGTCAGAAAACTGGAGCTGTAAAGCCTTCACAACACACCCCACCCACCAATGCGACTGTGGTCCTGCTACATCATTGCGACAGCATTATCTCAGTGATGAACAGCCCAGGAACTTCACAAAGCTAAAAGCTGTAATACAGCAACACCTATTGTGAGAAACCTCTCAAAACTGAAATTTATTTTAAATTTTTTTCTTTTTTTTTTTTCTTATTCTTTTTTTTTTTCCTTTTCTCCTTTGGATTTCATATTCCTTAAATTTTATATTTTTTAATCTTATATTTGCGGTGTTTGTTTTTTATTTTTATGTTTGCTTTTGATCATCATTTTTTATGAGATTTTTCTACTGGTAATAATTTTTAATTTTTTTGTATTTTTATTGTATCATTTTATTTTAATTTTTTAGTTGTTTCTTTGTAAGGATTATTAACAATATTACTCTCAAATGCCATAAAGGAAGAAGAAATAAAAAATCATGGCTATACAAGACAGAGATGTGGCACAGAAAGAAAATGAAAAATCTCAAGAAAAATATCTCAATCTCATGAAAACTTTGGAGCTAAATTATAGAGAATTCAAAATTGAAGTTCTGAAAATACTCGACGAGGTGCAAGAAGACACCAATAAGCAACATAATAAGCTCAAAAAAAAAATTAGTGAACAAAACAAGTATCTCACCAAGGAGATTAAAATTTTAAAAACAGAGATGAAGAATTTAATACATGAATTGAAGACTGAGGTAGCAAGTTTAGCTAATAGAACAAGCCTGGTAGGGAAAAAATCAGTAACATCGAAGACAGGCAACTAAAGATGCTACAAAGAGAAAAGGACAGAGATTCACAAATTTAAAAAAGTAACAGAGCTCTACAGGAATTTTCTGACTCCATCAGAAAGAGCAATATAAGAATAATAGGTATATCAAAAGAAGAAGAGAGGTGTGGACAAGTCCTGCCAGGGGTGAGGACGATGGAGACACAAAGACCCAACTCCGGGGACCAGGTTCAGTGACACAGATCCACTTTATTCAGGAAGTAAGCTAGCTTATATACATGGGTTCAGCTGATAGGATGTAACAGCATGTTCCTCAAAGCCAATGGCTGAAAAGATCAGGGAGCTGTGTGGTTAGCGCTAAGTCACTTCCTGAAAGTGGGCGAGCTTCCTTCCTGAGTATGCCCAGGAGGCTTCTGGGAGCTGGAGTATTCTCACAGCATTGCATCAGCCACAGCTGCTAGGAATGCGCTCTGTGTTCCACCCACAGAGAGGAAGAAGGGAATGGAGAGCCTATTAAAACAAATAATTAATGAGAATTTCCCAAGCCTATGGAAAGAGTTAGAGCCTCGGATCCAAGAAGCAAACAGAACACCAAGTTACCCCAACTCAAACAGACCTTCTCCAATGCACATTATAACAAAATTGTCAAAAATCAATGACAAAGAAAAAATCCTCATAGCAGCTATGGAAAAGAAGAACATAACATATAAAGGAAAGCCCATTAGGTTATAATCAGACTTTTCAGCAGAAACTCCACATGCCATAGAGAATGGACTAAAACATTTAAAATAATGAAAGAGAGGAATTACTAGCCAAGAATACTATATTCATCAAAATTATCCTTCAAATATAAAGGAGAAATAAAAACGTTTACAGACATACAGAAACTGAGGAAATTTATCTCAAATAAATCCCCACTGCAGGAAATACTCAAGGGGGGGTTATTCAACCAGACACAAAGAACCAAACAAATCAAAACTACAAGTAAAAGCTCCAACAAGGTCAAAATAAAAACAAGGATAATCTGTGACAACAATAACATAAAAGGGGAGAAGATCTGCAGTAGCAAAGGAGGATGGAGGGCAGAAGAACTCATAAGGCAAAGGATTCGTCCACATATCAACACTTTTCTCTTGATAACCTAATAATGGTAACCATCCATGAAAAAGCCACCACTAAAACACACAGCTTAAAAAAAGAAAAAACAGGTGAAAGAAGTATGAAATATCACCAACAAAAACAACTGGCAGAA
This sequence comes from Saccopteryx leptura, assembly GCF_036850995.1. Lineage (NCBI taxonomy): Eukaryota > Metazoa > Chordata > Mammalia > Chiroptera > Emballonuridae > Saccopteryx > Saccopteryx leptura. The sequence continues at coordinate 41,024,108 of NC_089512.1, read as the reverse complement.
ACAAAAAAGACAATAACCAAACAAGACACAGAGCTACAAATAAACAAAACACAAAATGGCTATAGGAAATCTTCAAGTGTCAATAATAACTCTAAATGTAAATGGATTGAACTCACTAATAAAGAAACACAGAGTAGTAGATTGGGTCAAAAAGCAAAACTCAACCATATGTTGCCTTCAAGAGAAACATCTAGCTGCAAGGACAAAAATAAACTCAAAGGGAAAGGTTGGAAAACGATTCTCCAAGCAAATAATATCCAAAGAAAAGTAGGTGTAGCATTACTCATATCTAACAATGCTGACTTCAAGACAACAAAGGTAACCAGAAACAAAGATGTACATTTTATAATGATAAAGGGGACATTGTATCAAGAAGACATAACACTTTTTTTTTACACCTTTTAATATATATGCACCAAATCAGGGAGAACCAAAATATATAAGACATCTACTAATTGATCTAAAAATAGAATCAGACAAAAACACAATCATACTTAGATATTTCAACACACCATTGACAGCTTTAGATAGATCATCCAAACAGAAAATCAGTTAAAAAAAAAATACTGGCTTTAAACAACACTCTGGACCAAATAAACATAATAGACATTTATAGGACATTTCATCCCAAAACATCAGATTATACATTCTTCTCCAGTGTGCATGGGACATTCTCAAGAATAGACCATATGTTGAGCCACAAAAATAACATCAACAAATTTAGGAAGATTGAAATAATACCAAGCATATTTTCTAATCATAAGGCTTTGAAATTAGAATTCAACTGCAAAAAAGAAGTAAAGAAACCAACAAAAATGTGGAAATTAAACAACATACTTCCAAAAAGTGACTGGGTCAAAGAAGAAATAAAAGCAAAGATCAAAAGATATATACAGACAAATGAAAATGACAACATGGCAAATCATAATTGGAATGCAGCAAAGACAGTAATAAAAGGGAGGTTTATATCATTCCAGGCTTATATCAAGAATCAAGAGAGATACCAAATAAACAACCTAACATCACAACCCAAGGAATGAGAAAAAGAACAAAGGCAACCCAAAGTCATCTGAAAGAAGGAAATAGTAAATATTAGAGCAGAAATAAATGAAATAGAGAACAAAAAAATTTAACACAACAAAGAGCTGATTCGTTGAAAGGATCAATAAAATCTACAAACCACTGGCTAAACTTACTAAAGAAAAAAGAGGCCTGACCTGAGATGACACAGTAGATAAAGACTTGACCCAGATTGTGAGGTCACCAGTTTGAAACCGTGGGCTTACCTGGTCAAGGCACAATAGGAGTTGACACTTCTTGCTCCTCCCCACTTCTCTCTCTGTCTCTCTATCTCTCTCTTTCTCCTCACTAAAATAAAAAAGAAAAAGAAAAAAGAAGAGAAAAGGAAAAAAGAAGATGGACTCATATAAACAAAATCCGAAATGAAAGAGGACAAATTGCCACAGACATCATAGATATACAAAGGATCATAGTAGTATATTATGAAAGATTATATGCCACCAAATTCAACCACCTAGAAGAAATGGGTAAATTCCTAGAACTATACAATCTTTCTAGACTGAGTCACAAAGAAGTGGCAAACCTAAATATACCTATAAGCAGGGAGGAAATAGAAACAACTATCACAACCTCCCCAAAAACAAAAGTCCAGGACCAGATAGCTATACTGGTAAATTCTACCAAACATTTATAGAAAATTTTTTATGAGGCCAAAATAACCCCCACAACAAAACCTGGCAAGGACAACACACAAAAAAGAACATTACAGACAAACATCTCTGACAAATACAGATGCAAAAATCCTAAACAAAATACTAGCAAATCAAGTACAACACATTAAAAAAATAATACACCATGAGCAAGTGGGATTCATTCCAAAAGCAAAAGGATGGTTCAACATATGAAAATCAATCAATATAATACACCACATCAACAAAACAAAGAACAAAAATTATATGATCCTATCAATAGATGCAGAAAAGACATTTGATAAGATATAGCATCCCTTTATGTTTAAAACACTCAATAAAATCAGAATAGAAGGAAAGTTCCTCAACATAATAAAGGCCATATATAACAAACCATCATATATCATACTAAATGGTGAAAAATGAAGGCTTTTCCTCTCAAATCAGGAACAAGACAAGACTGCCCACGCTCTCCACTCTTATTCAACATAGTTCTGGAAGTTTTAGAGCAATCAGGCAAGAGAAAGAAATATAAAGCATCCATATTGGGAAAGAAGAAGTAAAGGTATCACTTTTTGCAGATGACATGATCCTGTATATAGAAAACCTCAAAAGCTCTAACAAAAAGCTATTAGAAACAATAAACCAATACAGTAAAGTTGCAGGATACAAAATCAATATACAAAAGTCCACTGCTTTCCTATACTCCAAAGATGAAACATCAGAAAATGAACTAAAAAAAAAAAAAATCCTTTTACAATTGCAACAAAAAGTAAAATAAAATACCTAGTAATAAACTTAAAAAAGGATTTGAAGGACCTATATACTGAAAACTACAAAACATTATCGGAAGAAATTGAAAAAGACACAATGAAATAAAAAAATATTTCATATTAATGGATTGAAAGAATCAACATAATTAAAATGGCTATATTGCCCAAAGCTATATATAAATTTAATGCAATCTCCATCAAAATCCCAACTTCATTTTTTGAAAAAATAGAAAAAAAATTACCAGGTTTTATGGAACCATAACAAACCCTGAATAGCCAAAGTAATGCTGAGAAAAAAGAATGAAGCCAGAGGTATCACACTGCCTGATAATCAAAACAGCATGGTATTGGCAGAAAAACAGACATACAGACCAATGAAACAGAATCAAGAGCCCAGAAATAAAACCATATATGTATGGGTGAAACATCTTCGACAAAGGAACCGAAACACACAGTGGAGAAAAGAAAGACTTTTCAATAAAGGGTGCTGGGAAAATTGGAAAGCCACATGCAAAAGAATAAAACTTGACTACAGTTTGTCCCCCTGCACCAAAATTAATTCAAGATGTATCAAAGACCTAAATATAATATCTGAAACAATAAATTACACAGAAGAAAACATAGGTACTAAACTCATGGACCTTGCCCATAGAGAAAAATTTATAAATTTGACCCCAAAGGCAAGAGAAGTAAAGGCAAAAATAAATGAATGGGAATATATCAAACTAAAAAGCTTCTTTCTGTACAGCAAAAGAAGCTGACAACAAAACAAATAGGCAACCAACTAAATGGGAGATGATATTTGCAAACAACAGCTCCAATAAGGACTTAATATTCAAAATATATAAAGAACTCACAAAGCTCAGTAACAAGTAAGCAACCAATCCAATTAAAAAATGGGGAGAACACCTGAACAGATGCTTCTCCCAAGAGCACATACAAATGGCCAACAGATATATGAAAAGATGCTCATTTCACTAGCTATTTGAGAAATGCAAATCAAAACTACAATGAGATACCCCCTCACACCTGTTAGATTGGCTATTATCAACAAGACAGGTAATAACAAATGTTGGAGAGGCTGTGCAGAAAAAGGAACCCTCATTCCCTGCTGGTGGGAATGCAAATTAGTACAATCATTATGGAGGAAAGTATGATGGTTCTTCAGAAATTCCTCTACTGGGTGTCTACCCCCAAAACTCGTAATTATTGGTACATAAAGATACATGCACTTCCATGTTCATTGCAGCATTATTCACAGTGGCCAAGACATGGAAACAACCAAAGTGTCCCTCAATAGAGAATTGGATAAAGAAGATATGGTACATATATACAATGGAATACTACTCAATCATAAGAAATAATGACATAGTATCATTTACAACAACATGGATGCACATTGAGAACATTATACTGAGTGAAATAAGTAAATCAGAAAAAGTTAAGAACTGTTCACACATAGGTGATACGCAAAACTGAGACTCATGGACATAGATAAAAAGTGAAGTGGTTACCAGGGTGAAGGAGATGTAGGAGAGGGGATAAGGAAGGGGTGGGTAGAAGCGTGTAAAGAGGGAAAAATATAAGGTGAAACAAAATTATTTGACTTTGGGTGATGGGTATACAAACAGAATCAAACAGTTCAAATGCTATAGAAATGTTTATCTGAAACCTATGTATCCTTATTGGTCAATGTCATTGTGTTAAAGTTAATTTTCTAAATAAAATTTAAAAATAAAAATTAAGAAAAACATTTAACAGCACATCACTGTTATAGAGTAATGAGATATAAACTCTTACCATCATATTCTCATCAATGTGCAAACATTTTATGCTGCTATGAAAACTAGGAACATGTCAGATGGAGTCATATGCTACCTTTGGGAGCCCAAACCTTTCAATTGCCTTGCTTTCAGTATTACAACTGTCATCTTGGAATTTTTCATTTACCAATAAAACCCTTAAGCCACCTATAAAATATGATTCACATAATGAATCCAGGTATTTCACCCAGTGCTAAAATCCAAAAGCAATTAGCCTTTTTGTTTATTTCATGTGGGAGTTAGACTAAAAGCTAAATGAACACACAAAAAAAGAGCCAGGCATTGGTCCAAATGCCTGAATGATGTACTAATTAAATTGTATAACAACACTGCTATCTTTATACATACACTTTATTACAGGTTGGGGAATCAGCCTGGGCCTTCCAAGTCAGCCTCTGGGAGAGCACTTCTTTAAAACTAGAGGAATGGTACATGGTAAGGCTTTGTAAGGAAGATTTAGCTACACATTCAGAAAGAACAGATAAGACTTTGGATGAGATTTGAAAAAGCTTGGTTAATTCTTCTCTCTGCTATAATATGATCTTAATCAGGGATACAAGTTAAAAAGCTTGCTTATTTATATGTTCACTAAATAAATATGATAAAACTTGAGGTAGATGCTGAGGATAATGTAAAATTAATAAGGCCTGTCTCAGGTCCTGTAAAAGTCCTCAGATAGCCCAGTTTGGCAGAAAAGTGAATGTTTATGAGAAGATGTCTCTGAATCTGACATAAGACTCACAGATTCTTGTGGGTCCAAGAAGGGGTTATTAATACTGCTGGGGGTATGGAAGGAGTTTACTGAATGCTCCCCAAAGGAAAGTGGATTTGAATGGGTTTCTCTCATTTCTTTCATTCTATTCCATAGGCTTCCATGATGAGTTAATAAAATATGTATTGTTGAAGTAGCTTGTTTTCAAAACTCCTGCTGGTTGGCACAAGGAAGAACAGTAATAATGACTAATATGCATTGAGGTTTTCTAGGGAACAGGCACTGCTCCAAGAGCTTTATGTGGCTTGATTTGTTTCATCTTCACAACAACACTAGGATGAGCACAGATGAGCAAATCGAAGTTTAGTGAGTGATGGAGTCGGCATTTGAGTCCAGGAGTCTGGTGCTCCCCTTCACACATTGTCTCTCCGGGATTACATGGTCAACTGCAAGGAAGCCACCACAGACTTACCCTACTTATCATAACTTCATCTCTGTATGTTTACTTTTTTAAAACAGATTGTCTAGTATAGTAATAGATAAATTACAACAGGAGCTTTGGAGTCCATTTTGAATCCTCTTCCCAGCCACATTACTAACTGGGCTGTCATATTAAGACAAGTTGCCTCTTCAGTCTTAGCTGCCACTACCCATCTCAGGTGACTAAATCCAAGTACCCCTAAACCACTCACTATCTCCTTAAACTTCAGGCCCTGGTGGATCTCCAAATCTATGCAGGTTGTTCCTACTTCCAACAGAGTCCCTTCCCCATCTCCATCATCACACTATCCCCATCTACCCATGGCTTCTAACCCTGGGATGGCCCCTCACTCCTGGAAGCCTTCCCTAATTCCTCAACACAGGGTCAGCTTGCTGCTTGGGCACCTAGAAGACCCTGAACTCATCCCCAGGGTAGCATTCACCATCAATCACACACCCAGTGTAACTGTGTGTCCATCTTACCCACTGGACCTGCAGTCACTAAACAGGGTAGCCTCAAAATCAGCTAGGGAATCTTTATTTTTAATATTGTTTACCCCAGAGCATCTGACTCAAAAGGTCTAAACTATGGCCTAGAATAGGATCTTCAAAAGCTCCCAGGAGATTCTGATGGGCACCCCTGACTATAAAGTACCTCCCTATCTATAAAGTGCTCTGTATTATATACTCTGAAAGGCTATGTGCTCACTTTAGTAGCACATATACTAAAATTGGAATAATACAGAGAATATTAGCATAGCCCCTGTGCAAGGATGACATACAAATTGGTGAAGCATTCCATATATTTCAACTTTTATTTTTCATTTTTTAGTTGTCTCTTATCAGCAATCTTAATACCACTCTCAAATGCCATCAAGGAAGAAGAAATCAAATATCATGGATACACAAGACAGAGACATAATGCAGATAGAAACTGAAAAAAAATCTCCCCCCAAAAAATCTCAATTACATGGAAACCTTGGATTTAAATGACAGAAAATTCAAAATTGAAGTTCTAAAAATACTCAAAGAGATACAAGAAAACATTTTTAGGCAATTCAATGAGTTCAAAAAACAAGTTAATGAACAAAAAGAGTACTTTACCAAGAAGATTGAAACTATAAAAAGAACCAAACAGAAATGAAGAACTCAATACATGAAATGAGGTAGCAAGTTTAGCTAATAAAACAGGTGAGACAGGGGAGAGAATCAGTAACATCAAACACAGGCAACTGGAGATACTACAAAGAGAAAAAGAGAGAGACTCACAAATTTAAAAAAATGAGAGAGCCCTACAAGAATTGTCTGACTCCATCAGAAAAGGCAATATAAGAATAACGAGTATATCAGAAGAAGAAGAGAGGAAAAAGGGAATGGAGAACCTATTTAAACAAATAATTGAGAACTTCTGAAGCCTGTGGAAAGGGTGAAAGCCTCGAACCCAAGAAGCAAATAGAATGCCAAGTTACTGTAACCCAAACAGACCTACTCTAATGCACACTGTAATAACATTGTAAAAAATCAATGACAAAGAAAGAATCCTCAAGGCAGCAAGGGAAAAGAAGAATATAACATATAAAGGAAGGCTCATTAGGTTATCATGAGATTTCTCAGCAGAAACTCTACATGCCAGAAGAGAGTAGACCCAAACATTCAAAGTACCGAAAGAGAAGAATTACTAGCCAAGAATATTATGTCCATCAAAGCTATCCTTCAAATATAAAGGGGAAATAAAAACTTTAAAGACATACAGAAGCTGAGGGGATTTATCACCAGAAAACTCCCACTGCAGGAAATACTAAAGGAAGTTATCCAACCAGATACAAAGAACAAAACAAACTAAAACTACAAGTAAAAGCTCCAACAAGATAACAATAAAAAAACAAGGATAGCCTGACCAGGTAGTGGCACAGTGGATAGAGCATTGGACTGGGATGTGGAGGACCCAGATTTGAGACCTCGAGGTCACCAGCTTGAGCGTGGGCTCATCTGGTTTGAGCAGTACTTACCAGATTGAGCCCAAGGTCGCTGGCTTGAGCAAGGGGTCACTCGGTCTGTTGTAGCCCCCGGTCAAGAAACATATGAGAAATCAATCAATGAACAACTAAGAAGCTGCAATGAAGAATTGATGTTTTACATCCTCTCCCTTCCTGTCTATCTGTCCCTCTCTCTGACTCTCTCTATCTCTGCAAAAAAACAAACAAGCAAACAAACAAGGATAATCTGTAACAACAGTAACATAAAAGGGGAGAGGATAATAATCGATAATAATCTGCAATAGCAAAGGAGGATGGAGTGCAGAGGCACTCATGAGATAATGGAACCAAACAAGATACAGAGCTATCAGAAAGCAATATATAAAATGAACAAAAATATAAAATATAAATATAATGGGTTTATAATATAATCTATTTAGAATATAAAATGGCTATATGAAGTCTTCAACTGTCAATAATTACCCAAAATGTAAATGGACTGAACTCACCAATGAAGACAGTAGCAGATTGGATCAAAAAGCAAAACTGAACCATATGCTGCATTCAAGAGACACATCTATGCTATAAGGACAAAAGTAGGTTCAAAGTGAAGAATTAAAAAATGATTCTCCAAGAAAATAATATCCAAAGAAAACCAGGTGTAGCCATACTCATATCTGACATTGCTGATTTCAAGACAACAAAGGTAACCAAAGATGTACATTTCATAATGATAAAGGGGACATTGTATCAAGAAGACATAACGCTTTGTAATATATATGCACCAAACCAGGAAGAACCAAAATATATAAGACATCTACTAACTGACCTAAAAAGAGAAACAGACAAAAACAAAATTACACTTGGAGATTTCAACACACCGTTGATGGTTCTAGATTGTTGACCCAAACAGAAAATCAATACAGAAATATTGGCCTTAAACAACACACTAGACCCCTGGTCAGCAAACTGTGGCTTGCGAGCCACATGCGGCTTTTTGGCCCCTTGATTGTGGCTCTTCCACAAAATACCACATGCGGGCACTACCTCGATAAGGAATGTACCTACCTATATAGTTTAAGTTTAAAAAATTTGGCTCTCAAAAGAAATCTCAATCATTGTACTATTGATATTTGGCTCTGTTGAGTAATGAGTTTACCAACCATTGCACTAGCCCAAATGGACATAAGATACATCTACAGAACATATCACCCCAGGACTTCAAACTAAACATTTTTCTCCAATGTATATGGAACATTCTCAAGAATAGACCATATGTTGAACCACAAAACTAACATTAACAAATTCAGGAAGATTGAAATTATACCAAGCATAATTTCTGATCATACAGCTTTGAAATTAGAATTCAATTGCAAAAAGAGGAAATAAATAAACCCATAAATATGTGGAAATTAAACAACATACTTCTAAAAAATGATTGGGTCAAAGAAGATATAAAAGCAGATATCAAAAAATATATACAGACAAATGAAAATGACAACATGACATATCAAAATTTCTGGGATGCAGCAAAAGCAATAATAAGAGGGAGGTTTATATTATTACAGGTTTATATCAAGAAACAAGAGAGATACCAAGTAAGCAACTTGACATCACCTCTTAAGGAACTAGTAGAAGAAGAACAAAGGCAACCCAAAATCAGCAGATAAAAGGAAATAGTAAAAATTAGAGCAAAACTAAGTAAAATAGAGAACAGAAAAATTATAGAAAAAACTAATACAACAAAGAGCTGGTTCTTTGAAAAGATCAATAAAATGGATAAACCCCTTGCTAGATTCACTAAGAAAAAAAGAGGTAGGACTCATATAAACAAAATCCAAAATGAAAGAGGAAAAATTACCAGATATCACAGATATACAAAGGATCATTGTAGAATACTATGAAAAACTATATGCCACCAATTTAACAATCTAGAAGCAATGGGTAAATTCCTAGAACTATACAATCTTCCTACACTAAGTCACAAAGAAGTGGAAAGCCTAAATCAACCCATAAGCAGGGAGGAAATAGAAACAACTATTAAAAAACTCCCCCAAAATAGAAGTTCAGACCAGATGGCTACACAAGTGAATTCTACCAAACATTCATGGAAAATTTTGTTCCTATCCTTCTCAAAGTCTTCTAAAATATTGAAGAAGCAATACTTCCAAACACATTTTATGAGGCCAACATAACTCTCATACCAAAACCTAGCAAAAACAATACAAAAAAGAAAACTACAGACCAGTATCTTTAATGTATTAATATACAGATACAAAAATCCTAAACAAAATACTAACAAATCAAATACAACAGCACATTAAAAAAATAATATATCACTATCAAGTGAGATTTATCCCAGGAGCACAAGGATTGTTCAACATATGGAAATCGATTAATATAAAACACCATATCAACAAAACAAAGGACAAAAATTATATGATCCTATCAATAGATGCAGAAAAGGCATTCAATAATATACAACATCCGTTTATGTTTAAAGTGCTCAATAAAATCGGAATAGAAAGAAAGTACCTCAACAAAATAAAGTCTATATATGACAGACCATAAGCTAATATCATACTAAATGGTGAAAAACTGAAAGCTCTTTCTCTCAAATCAGGAACAAGACAAGGTTGCCACTCTCTTCATTCCTATTCAACATAGTGCTAGAAGTTTTAGCCAGAGCAATTAGGCAAGAGAAAGAAATAAAAGGCATTCACATAGAAAAAGAAGAAATAAAGTTACTGCTTTTTGCATATGACATGATCCTGCATATAGAAAACCCCAAAGACTCCACAGAAAGACTATTAGAAACAACAAACCAATACAGTAAAGTTGCAGGATACAAAATCAATATACAGAAGTCTATTGCTTTCATATATGCCAACAATGACACTTCAAAAAATGCACTCAAAAAAATAATCCCTTTTACAGTTGCACCAAAAAATATCAAATACCTAGGAATAAACATAACAAAGAATGTAAAGGATCTATATACTGAAAACTACAAAGCATTATTAAAGGACATTGAAAAAGGCACAATGAAATGGAAAAATATCCCATGTTCTTGGATTGGAAGAATCAACATAGTTAAAATGGCCATATTACCCAAAGCAATATACAAATATAATTCTATTCCCATCAATATTCCAATGTCTGGCCCTGGCCAGTTGGCTCAGTGGTAGAGCGTCGGCCTGGCGTGCGGAAGTCCCGGGTTCGATTCCCGGCCAGGGCACACAGGAGAGGCGCCCATCTGTTTCTCCACCCCTCCCCCTCTCCTTTCTTTCTGTCTCTCTCTTCCCCTCCCGCAGCTGAGACTCCATTGGAGCAAAAGATGGCCCGGGCGCTGGGGATGGCTCCTTGGCCTCTGCCCCAGGCACTAGAGTGGCTCTGGTTGCAACAGAGCGAAGCCTCGGATGGGCAGAGCATCGCCCCCTGGTGGGCATGCCGGGTGGATCCCGGTCAGGCGCATGCGGGAGTCTGTCTGACTGCCTCCCCATTTCCAGCTTCAGAAAAATACAAAAAACAAAAAATATTCCAATGTCATTTTTTAAAGAAATGGAACCAAAAAATCACCAGGTTTGTATGGTACCATGAAAAACCTGAATAAACTAAAGCAATTCTGCAAAAAATAAATGAAGCCAGAGGCATTACAATAGCTGACTTCAAACTATACTACAGAGCCATGATAATCAAAACAGCATGGTATTGGCAGAAAAATATACACACAGACCAATGGAACAGAATCAAGAGTCCAAAAATAAAACCACATATATATGGGCAAATCATCTTTGACAAAGGAGCCAAAAAACAAAATGGAGAAGAGATAACCTCTTCAACAAATGGTACTGGGAAAATTGGAAAGCCACATACAAAATAAGAAACTTGACTACAGATTGTTCCTTACGCAAAAATTAATTCAAAATGAATCAAAGATCTAAATATAAGATCCAAAACAATAAATTGCATAGAAGAAAACATAGGTACTAAGCTCATGGACCTTGGCTGTAAAGAACAATTTATAAATTTGACCCCAAAGGCAAGGGAACTAAAGGCAAAAATAAATGAATATTTCTATATCAAACTAAAAAGCTTCTGCACAGCAAAAGAAACTGACAACAAAACAAATAGGCAGCCAACTAAATGGGAGATGATATTTGCAAACAAAAGCTCCAATAAGGGCTTAATATCCAAAATATATAAAGAACTCACAAAGCTCAGTAACAAACAAGCAAACAATACAATTAAAAATGGGAGAGGACCTGAACAGATGCTTCTCCCAAGAGCACATACAAATGGCCAACAGATATATGAAAAGATGCTCATTTCACTAGCTATTTGAGAAATGCAAATCAAAACTACAATGAGATACCCCCTCACACCTGTTAGATTGGCTATTATCAACAAGACAGGTAATAACAAGTGTTGGAGAGGCTGTGGAGAAAAAGAACACTCATTCCCTGCTGGCGGGAATGCAAATTAGTACAATCTTTATGGAAGAAAGTATGGTGGTTCCTCAAAAAATTAAGACTAGAACTACCATATGACTCAGCAATCTCTCTACTGGGTATCTACCTCAAAAACTTGAAAATATTCGTACATAAAGACGCATGCACCCCCATGTTTATCACAGCATTATTCACAGTGGCCAAGACATGGAAACAACCAAAGTGTCCCTCAATAGAGGATTGGATAAAGAAGATATGTACACATATACAGTGGAATACTACTCAGCCATAAGAAATGATGACATAGTGACATTTATGACAACATAATGGACCCTGAGAACATTATACTGAGTGAAATAAGTAAATCAGAAAAAGCTAAAAACTGTATGGTCTCACACATAGGTGGGATACAAAATTGAAACTCGTGGATATAGATAAGAGTGCATTGGTTACCAGGGAAAGGGGGACATAGGAGAGAGGGAGGGGTTTAGGGAAAGGGTACAAAGAGGGACAAATATAAGGTGACTGAGGATGATTTATTTGACTTAGCATGATGGGTATACAACATAATCAACTGTTCAAATGAGATGGAGATGTTTACCTGAAATCTATGTACTTTCGTTGATCAATGTCACCCTGTTAAATTTAATTTTCTTAAAAAAAAAAAAAAAAAAGGCTGAGCTTCTGTATTGGCTCACAGGTACACATCAACAGCCCAGAACATTCCTGGCTGGAAGTCAGAGATTGTTGAGTTTTTGCTAGTTGACTTAATGAATGAATGAATGAAGTTATTGAACTTCACTCATCCTCAGTTTTTTCAACTATAAATTGATATTATAATACCCTCTGGTGTAATTCTCACAACTTCTCTACAAGAATTAAAAGATTAAGGAAAAAGTTGCAATAAAGGAACTCCTCACCCTGGTATTAAAGAACCCCTCCATTATCTGTTTCAGTGAAAGTCTGCAATGAGACATGTATAAAGGGTGTTCCAGAAAGAACAGACAATGCTCCATTGAGATCATCCACATGACCACTGAACACTATGTTATATTTCAGGGTGAAAAATAAAGTTGTTTTATTATGTACCTTGAATGACCCAAAACCTATTTAATGTGGTTTATACCTGAAAGATTTTATTCCAAATCCCATCTTTGCCTTTCCCTCTTGGCCACCTATTTGCCATGACTCCATCACCATTCACGGAAGGACAGGCCCCGCCCTCTGATCACAGGTCTTTCCCACTTTCAGTAGAGTTGCTCTGAATTCACCTACTGTTGCATCTTGAGAGCCAGAACACCACCATCAGGGTTCACAGTACTTCAAATATTCCCCAGAGGAGAAAGGGCCAGTACATTCCCAGGTCTTTGTCAGGAATCCATGTCAGGAACCAGGCTCAGCCCCTGAAGCTGAAGTTTTACTCACCCAGGAGAGACCCGGCCTACCCTTCCAGTGTTCCCTCAATTCCCTCCCCACTGGGCTGCCCTGTGGGAGTCCGGATCAACCTAAGTGTCTGGGGCTCTCACACAATCTCTTATGGAAGCCCAGGAAGGGCATCTGGAAAATACAATAAAGGTGGGACTTGCAAAGGGCAAGTTCTAGAAAAGAAAAGAAAATCATGCACTGCCCTGGGCTGACTCCTACTCCTTGGGATCTCCGGGTAGAGCTGGAAGCCTCTGACAGATGCAGGTGTCCCTGATCCGTTCTCAGGCATCACCAGCCTGTGACACAAAAGTAAGGCCACTGTTGTTGCTCTCTTCTCATTACAATGACTCTGAGTGTCCACCTTGCTGATTCTGGGACATCTTCATTTAACTAGGCTGCCCTGAACCCCAAGGAGGACTCACGTGTCCCCTAATCAGTCTCTATGCTCATCTGTTGCCTCTGACAGATGACATTGCTCTGACCTGCTGGTGTTCTTCAACTCTGCAGGTTCCTCACAACACCTACTTGGTGGCTTCTCCAGCCATCTCAACTCCCTTTGTCCTAATTCCATCATCACAGGGCCACAGGCTCCCCCATGGCTATCACAGGAGGTAGCCCTGGGCTTGCTATTACAAATCTGCCACAGGGGTCCTGACCAGTCCTCACACTTGGTAAAAAGTCTTTATAAATTGGTATATTTGTCATTTGGTAAATTTAGCAAATTGGTCATTTGATGAAACTTGTAAAACAATCTATAAATATTAAAATGCTATCAACAAGGGGAAATTACCTATACATATATCAAATATATGTCATTTATCTATAATATATATACAATAAGCATAACCTAAGAAAATTTTATATGAAATGCTTACATTTTAGTTATATTCAGAAAAATATATATACCCATTTAATCAACAATATTATTAGGTAACTTTTATGATCTAGGCCTTATTTTAGGAACTTGGGAAACACCAATTAACAAAGCACTCTTGCCTTTGTGGGATAATAACCATAATAAATACTCGGTATGTTAGTAGATGATGAGTTATAATGGAAAAACAAAAGAAAATGCATAGAAGGATAAGGAAATCTGAAATGCAAAGGGGAAATGGCAGTTAGGTGGACAATTCAGAAAAATAATATCAATTGAAGATAGTCAAGAAAAATACTGCAAATATTTATTAACTCTATTCAAGAAAACATTTCACATTCATTAAATATACTTAAAAATAATTATCAAAATAATTTTAAAAGACAAATCAGTAAATGTAGAAAACTTGGCAAACTGGCCTGCTTCCTTGCATTTGTGTAATTAAAAGACCTATTCTAGAGATTTTTCTGAAATGAACAAAGTCTACTCCACTGATAAACTACTGATAAACTGATGACTCTAAAACAAACTTGCTGGCAACTTTTAACCATATCTCTCTTACTGAGGGACAAAAAAAAGGTAAATTCTGTTCTACCAGCACCGATTTGTATCCATGAAATAGCGGTGAGGATTCCTAGTCACTGTGGAAAACACAATGGCCACCACAGTTCTGAGGAGAAGGCTCAGAAAGAGCTGAGGTGATGATAGTGTGGACCCTGAAGAACAATCAGTTTAACATTGACAAAGAGGAGAGGGAGCCAGATGAGGGGCTCTTTGAGAGACAGGACTACAGCCTATGCTCCTTTATACAGGACCCAGCACACAGCAGTGGCTCAATATATGTTTGTTGAAAAAATGATGTAACATTCTGCCTTTTGTCAAGTAAATACAAAGAAATATTTGTTAGTAATGACCAGAGGGGAAGAAAAAACAGGAGAACTAGCCTTTAGTGCAGGGGTCGGGAACCCTTTTGGCTGAGAGAGCCATGGACGCCACATATTTTAAAATGTAATTTCGTGAGAGCCATACAATGACCCATATACATTACGAATTATCCAATAAAAATTTGGTGTTATCCTGGAGGACAGCTGTGATTGGCTCCAGCCACCCACAACCATGAACATGAGTGGTAAGAAATGAATGGATTGTAATACATGAGAATGTTTTATATTTTTAACATTATATCTTTCTTTTTTTTTTTCTGAAGCTGGAAACGGGGAGAGACAGCCAGACAGACTCCCGCATGCGCCCGACCGGGATCCACCCAGCATGCTCACCAGGGGCAATGCTCTGCCCACCAAGGGCAATGCTCTGCCCCTCCGGGGCATCGCTCTGCCGCGACCAGAGCCACTCCAGCGCCTGGGGCAGAGGCCAAGGAGCCATCCCCAGCGCCCGGGCCATCCCTGCTCCAATGGAGCCTTGGCTGCGGGAGGGGAAGAGAGAGACAGAGAGGAAGGAGGGGGTGAGGGTGGAGAAGCAAATGGGCGCTTCTCCTATGTGCCCTGGCCGGGAATTGAACCCAGGTCCCCAACACACCAGGCCGACGCTCTACCGCTGAGCCAACCGGCCAGGGCCAACATTATTTCTTTTATTAAAGATTTGTCTGTGAGCCAGATGCAGCCATCAAAAGAGCCGCATCTGGTTCGCGAGCCATGGGTTCCAACTCCTGCTTTAGTGAGTATCCAGGACATTGTTTCACATACATTTTCCCTCTTACCCCTCACATTCACACTTATACATTCAAAGTGAGAATGGATATCATCATGTATTGATCTCATCTTTCAAATAAGGACACCAAGTCACAAGGCTCACAAGGAACAGAACCAAGTTTCCAATCCCGCTCTGCCTGTTACCAAAATCATGTTCTCTCCATCACTCTAAGCTATCTGTCTGAGCTAAGAAGTAAATCAGGGAAACACATAAAACCAGTCAGGCTCAATTCTCTTGTTTCAGGATGTTGTCTTTAAGACAAATATTTTGGTGTCATGTAAACACAAGCACCATCTGTCTGTTTGCACGCTCTCTGTCTGATCCACTTACTCTGTCTGATGCAAAAATAACCACCATCAGCTATTCAACAGACAAGACAACCAAAATGGCACTTTTCCACTGGTTGTTATGGACACAGCCACAGCTTTAGCTTTTCCACAATAATCCCCAACTCCGAATTTGCAACACCCCCCCAGGTATTTCCAGCCACTGTAAAGGATTTTGAAAGATTCTTTAAAATCCTCAGCAAATTGGTGTCAATGTACTTTAAGAAATAAAGAGGTTCTGAAGTCGATTTTTCAGAAGTCAGGGAGAAGGCTGGACAGTGAAGTTCAGTAATGGTGAACACTGCTCTCCTGAGCAGACGACCAGGGTGGGTTTGTTTCCCATGTCTCCACTTAGGTAGCCTTTTCCCCCTAGAAACAGAGGAGTATGTCATGCTTGCTTATAAGTATGTATGAAGATCTTCATGTTGATATGATATAAGACTATATGAGAAAAATAACCCCAAAGGCTAGAGAGATTTCCGGGTGAAAGGTAAAAGGACCTGGAGCTCATTTTGTTTGGAGAAAGGAAAGCTGAAAAGCAAAGCTGTTTGTTACATTTGGGAGTAACACACAGCAGCACGTATGCCCCCACTTCTGCTTCCCTGACCTGTGGCAGACACCACTGAGCCTCAGAATCCTTCTCAACACAACACTAGGGAGGTGCATGAAATCTATTGGCCATATCCCCTGATGTGGAGCATGCCACCAATCAGCAGAGTGATATCCACTGTTCTATCACGAAGGGCAAACAAATGGCAGAGCCAGCACCTAGATCTTTCTGATGTTTACAAAAAACCCAAAATCACATAAGTCTTGGTCTGTGCATCAGACATTACCTGGTATTTGAACAAACTAAGGTGATTTATATGGCAGAACTAGCAATTCCATTGTGGACAGTCCTATTCCATCCCATTCCTTACAGCCACCCATCCCAGCCACCTCCCCACATACAGAGACTTGAATCTCTCCAGATTCAGACTTCTCTCTCTCCTCTATCACCCTCAACGTTTTCCCCTTATCATTACTTTTCTTCTAAATTGTGCCCAGGAGTTTTATGTTCAACCATGGTACTTTTCTTTTGGTTGTGTAGGTCAGGAACTCTCAAACTTGACCATGTATCAGAACCAACTGGAGAGCTTGCAAAACACAAATGACTGAGCCTCATCCCAGAATTCCTGATTTAACAGGTCTAGGATAGGGCCTAAGGAGTTGTATTTCAAGCAGGTTCCCAAGTGATGCTGATGATGACAGTCTGGGGCCACACTGGAGGAACCACGTGTAGATTGTACAGTGTGTCCATAAAGTCATGGTGCACTTTTGACTGGTCACAGGAAAGCAACAAAAGATGATAGAAATTTGAAATCTGCACCAAATAAAAGGAAAACTCTCCCAGTTTCATACCTATTCAGTGCAGTTCGATGTGGGCTCACGCACAGATTTTTTAGGGCTCCTTAGGAAGCTATCCCATATAGCCTCTACAGACTCGTCACTGACTGATGGCCTACCAGAACGGGGTTTCTCCACCAAACTGCCGGTTTCCTTTAACTGCTTATCCCACCGAGTAATGTTATTCCTATGTGGTGGTGCTTCGTTATAAACGTGCTGATATTCACGTTGCACTTTGGTCATGGATTCGAATTTAGCAAGCCACAGAACACACTGAACTCTCCTCTGTACCGTCCACATCTCGACTGGCATGGCCGTGGACTGCTCCGCTGTATACATGGTGTTACGTCATCATCTGTGCATGCGCACATGCTGCCACATCATCCTACAGAAACTGGGAGGGTTTTCCTTTTATTTGGTGCAGATTTCACATTTCTGTCATCTTTTGTTGCTTTCCTGTGACCAGTCAAAAGTGCACCATGACTTTACGGACACACTGTACTTCTCTCCAGTTCTTATTTTCAAATTTGTCCCCAGGTCTGCCGATCAGAAAAGAGTGTCCACCCATTTAACTGCCTAAAGGATGCCTTGTAGCATCCAGACATCACTTCTGCTGTAGAAGTCTGTTATGGTTTCAACTATCATCATTTTCCCCTCCAATTCATCTGAGAGATAGTATAAGTTAGTTTGACTGGTTCAGAGTTGACTCTACCTATCACTTGCTGTGTGTCACATTATTTGATTTCTCTGAGCCTGGTTTCCCCACCTCTAAAACCATGGATGATAATGCTTACTTCTTAGGGTTGTATGAACATTAATGAAGATAATACATAAAAAGTCCTAACCAGTTTTGAGACATTTAAAAAATGTCCCATACATGTTAGTTCTTTCTCATTTGCCCCACAGACCTTAGCCAACCCCCTGTTTGGGGCAGTAAACAAACACAAGCTGTCAGGTTGATGCCAGAGATGAGGTCCTGAAGACCTCTGATAATTCAAGACTAATTTCTTTTAGAAATAGATGTGAAATGGGGAATGCATTCTAGGGGTACATAAATCTACAAACTTTGTAGAATAATGTGGTCTAATGCTACTTTTTATTTTCTTATCACGGCTCTAATACTTTGCTAAGGGCTTGTTCTTACAGTAATAGCATATCATGACAGCTGCATGGGCTTCCTCTGAGTATTTTATCACTTCTAACTTCTATTCCAAAGTTATCGATCTTTCAGATATGTTTTTATCACTGCGGAGTACAGACATCACCTAACGAATGCTTGGATGACTTCACTAAATTACAACAATTGAATGTTAAAATAACAGGAAAATAACCACCAAAATTCATTCATGGAAGTTCAGGTCCGTGTAAATGACAGAAGGGCCAAGAAAAAGCTGACTCCGGAGATCAGCTCAGGTGGTGCCGCCATATGGCAGCTGCAAAAACTCCAGTCCCTGAGGAGTGCTTGGGGTTGGGGTTGAATAGTATTTGGGGGCAATTGCATTGCTTAAATGTTATGCAAAAAGTGAAAATTAGTTTTCTATGTTGCACTATTTCAAATACATCACTCAGATTCCCATGAAATGTGTGTGCCCATCCTCATAATGGTCTGATAGAGATGTGGGAAGTGCTGAGACAACACTCTGGAGTGACCTGCTCTTAGCTTGAGCAATCCTATCTTCTGTTCCTACAGCGGCTCTTTCCTTTCCAGGTGGACTCACCTTTGCCGTCTCTGTGCTCTATCATCAGGCAAGCAGCATTCCTGCTGAAATAAAAGCAATAATCCCAGGAGATTCATTTTGCCATTGGCAATAGTCTGGGGCCAACCTCTGGCTTCTGAGAGTTGAGAGAGTCCATCTTCACAGGAATGCATAAAAATTGGAGAGAAATATGTATCCTTTTAAATACTTCACTGTAATTCTGGTCTAAATATAAGCAGTTTAAATTACTTTTTTAAAAGAATGGAATCTCTGATTATACTTTGAATGTGAATTTAGGATTATGATCCAAAATATTGTCCATTTTTTAGTAACTAAATTGGAATAAATCAGGCAGGAATCTGGAAATTACATTTTTAAAAGTTAGTGTCTGGACCAGGCAGTGGCGCAGTGGATAGAGTGTCGGACTAGGATGTGGAAGACCCAGGTTTGAGACCCCGAGGTTGCCAGCTTGAGTGTGGGCTCATCTGGTTTGAGTAAAACTCATCAGCTTGGACCCAAGGTGACTGGCTCGAGCAAGGGGTTATTCGGTCTACTGAAGGCCCACAGTCAAGGCACATATGAGAAAGCAATCAATAAACAACTAAGGTGTTGCAATGCGCAACGAAAAACTGATGATTGATGCTTCTCTCATTGATGTTCCTGTCTGTCTGTCCCTATCTATCCCTCTCTCTCTCTGTCTCTGTAAAAAAAATAAAATAAAAATAAAATAATAAATTACCTTTAAAAGTCTGCCTTCTCATTGATGTTTTTCATTATATTTTTCTTTAGCAGTAGCATTTCAAATAGAAGAGAAATGCATTCTAACATTATTTAATCCAAACATATTTAATCTGTAGGAGAATAAAAGGTCTCACTAAGAGTCCTAATGGTGAAGATATATATGGTATGGCTCTATCACTGAGTGGTTCCAGAGATCCTAGATTTCGGGGAGTCTCTGATATCATTAAGGATATTCAACAAGAGTATGTGACAGAAAAATTGAGCCATTAATCTGTGACTTGTTCTCATTGTATCTTTCCCTCCTGATTCCACAGAGAAGGCTGTTTCTGTGTTCTCTTGTCTCAAAGGTGTTTGTGTTACAGGGCAGAAAGCTGAAGTCAACTGACAGGGTCCTCCTCCTAGCTTACATTCTGAAAGCCAAAACTCTTTGAAGAGATCATGCAGTCTCCCCAGGGCACAATGAGAAAGAAGTGCTGACCCTGAGGTTGACACAAGGGACCAGCACCTAACTTTTAAAAATGTAATTTCCAGATTTCTGCCTAATTTATTCCAATTTGGTTACTAAAAAATCACTAGTGGTGATGGTAGGGACTGGGTGCTCCCCAAGTACCTTCTCAAAAAGTTCTATCTTTTCAAGATTTTTCTTTAGAGTAATATGATTGTTGTTAACAAAGTGATGAAGAGGTATTTAATAAATTTATTAATTAGGCAATCAAAACATTAATAGTCAGACACAGGAAGCAGGTAGTCTCAGGGAGGAGCATTTCCAGTTTGCAGGATCACTCTCCCCGCAGACCTCACTCAGCACAGAGGCATACGCTGGGTGTTCGGAGGGCTTCCGAGAGCTTCAGCCCAGGTGCCTGCCCCTGGGGTTGGAAACTGGCCTTGCCTCTGGGAAGAACTGAAAGAGGTCTGAAGCATTTCTACGGAGAGCACCCTCACTGAGTGTGGCACCAGAGCAGCTAAGGTGCCTGCCTTCAAGGAGCCACGTGGGCTTGGGCAATGAACGTTCAGTAGCAATCAGAGCACTGATGAGAAAAGACCTCCTTGTATATTCTGGACCGGACAGGACACCTTCCACTTTAGCCCCGGCCATCTGGCAGAAATGCTTTCACATTGAACAACTATCTCCTTATGAGGCACCACATAAGGATAGTTGATAAATATTTGATGGTTTCTTACTCCTCCAGCATTTATAGAAGCTAACTATGTGCCAAGTACCATGCAAAATGTCAATCCCAAAGTTGGCTGAAAATTCAACAGAATCTATAAAATGCTTAATAGAGGTATGCATCTACTTCCATGGGGGCCTTATTAGGAGCAGAATGGCCAAAGATGGGCCAATTCACTGACTTGGAAGGACTCTAAGTGAATTCCTGGGTTTTATCCCAACGATAATAGAAGCAATATACTTTTCTCTCTTGTTTTAGTTTCAGCCTTTTCAGAACTTTCTCAGAAAAATAGGTATTTTCCTCAACTAAGAGTTCATGGGACACACACACACACACACACACACACACACACACACACACACACAGAGTTCATGGGTCTTCAAATGGATTTTAAGAAATTAGTGATGCCCTGCCCAGTGGCTCAGTGGATACAGCATCAGCCCAGTGTATGGACATCCCCAGGTTCAATTCCCAGTCAGGGCACACAGGAGAAGTGACCATCTGTTTCTCTCCCCCAACCCCGCTTCTCTCCCTCCTCCACTCCCACAGCCAGTGGCTTGATTAGTTCAAGCATGGTCCCAAGTGCTGAGGATAGTTCCATTGGAGTGCATCAGCATCAGGCACTAAAAATAGCTCAGTACTCGAGCCTCAACCCCAGACAAGGGTTGCCAGGTGGATCCCAGTCAGGATGCATGCAGGAGTTTACCTCATTATCTACCCTTCTTTAAAAAAAAAATCAGTGAAGTGGCTGAGAGAAATGTCATATTTAAGCTTCTTCCAAAGAGGTTAAAAATTATTTCTGTGGAAAAAACTAATTTTTGTTGAATGGTATTTTAAATAATTGTTTCATAGTGTACACTGTAGAGTGCCATGGGCTATCACTGTACTTCATCAGATCTCAGTCATCACCATCAATATGCTCTTCTGTTGCTAAGTATTTTTAGATGTAAGCTTTCATTATGATTATGAGCATTAATCTTTAGTGCATGGCCTAGATTGGGTTGAAAAATATCAAAGAAAATAAAATAGAAGGAAATGTATTTCCTTCAGGTCATCCCAAATGTGATGGACACCAAAAGCATGGTCCCTCTTATGCAGCCAATTTCTTGCTTGATGGAAACATAAAGCCAGCAAAGTCAAAGTAACAACTGGCACCTGTCTATTGTGGATTGTCTAGTTCGGAATGGATTATTTCCATGAGAAGATAGGTCAACTTGAAAAAAAGAGAGGAATTTAGACCAACTCAAAAGCCTAGACTTAGCTTATCACATGGCCAAGCCAAAAAAGCCTTGTGTCTGGGTAGAACTTGGAGCGATTTGCCTTAAAGCCATCAAAGGATCTGTAGTGTAAGAGAAAAACCTAAAGTAGCACCTCTGTCAAGAAGTGTTATGCTATTCAAAGTCACCAGCTTTTCTTCTGTTTGAAGGTCTCAAGGGAATCTGAGCCAGATGAGTCCCTTCAATGTGCAATTAAGTAAATGCATTGATGGTATATCCAGGTCTTGTTTTCCTGTTACATACATGCAGGTGCCCATCTGGTGAGTCCGCTTTGGAAGCTTTGCAATAATGAAAAAGTTCTTTGCCAACCAAACCTGGGAAGAAAAATATTGGTGCCATGGATACAGATGGAGCACATTGCTGTTCCACAAAGCCTCCAGCTTTAACACATTGCTGAAAAAGAAATTCCACACATCAGACTGACTTCTTGTTTTCTACAGCCATGTGATATGGACAGAAATTCTAAGAAGTCATGTCCACTTTAACTTAGCAGAGTCAGGACCTTGAATCATGCTTTATCAATAGGATTTGTCAAGAAATAAATGCTGAAGTTCACTGGATTTCTAAAGTACAAGTTTTGAAGCAATTGATTAACTTCAGGAATAAAGCTTTACCTTTCTTAAGTGACTAGCAAAGCCCATACTCGAACAAATTTCACAAAGACTTCATTCATGACTTGAGTGACTTGATTGACATCTTTGGCCATGTGAATGAGTCCTGCTCTTGACTCAAGGTCCAGCAGATCCCATTATGGATGCTACTAAAAAAATGTAAAGCTTCCTGACCAGGCTACCATTGTGGAAGAAGTATGTGGAGAAAGACAGCTATGTGCTCCTTGTATTATTAGAGAAAGGGCATCTGGAGGCCAGAGCCAAGAGTAAAAAGGTTTTGCTGGCTCTTGTGTGCTGGTATAAATAAACAAAGAAACCCTCGAAGAATACTTCTGTGGTATGACCATAAACTGAAATGTATATATAGTACTGATTCTGTCTTTAATGACAAAGACAACATTTATGATTCAGACATTAACAAAGTTGACCTCATTGAATTGAAGACAAAGAAATTACAGGAATTCAACTCAAAATGTTGTAGAGAATTCTGTGTTCTTTGACTCAGCCTACCCTCATCTATCAGAATAACCTGTGAAAACTCTCTTTGCTAGCAAATACAACTGTCAGTTAGAATTTGCTATTCTTGTTACCACAAAAATAAAAAGCCTAAACTGATTGGATGTGAAAGATACTTGCAATATTATGTAAAAAGAAAAAGCAATGTATAATTTCTCTTGTTCTAACCAAATATAGCAATCTTCTTTTTTTTTTTTTTTTTTTTATAATTTTATTTTTTTAATGGGGTGACATCAATAAATCAGGATACATATATTCAAAGATAACAAGTCCAGGTTATCTTGTCGTTCAATTATGTTGCATACCCACCACCCAAAGTCAGATTGTCCTCTGTCACCTTCTATCTTGTTTTCTTTGTGCCCCTCCCCACCCCCTTTCCCTCTCCCATTCCCCCCTCCCCCCCATAACCACCACACTCTTATCAATGTCTCTTAGTTTCACTATTATGTCCCACCTACGTATGGAATAATACAGTTCCTGGTTTTTTCTGATTTACTTATTTCGCTTCGTATCATGTTATCAAGATCCCACCATTTTGCTGTAAATGTTCCAATGTCATCATTTCTTATGGCTGAGTAGTATTCCATAGTGTATATGTGCCACATCTTCTTTATCCAGCCATCTATTGATGGGCTTTTTGGTTGTTTCCATGTCCTGGCCACTGTGAACAGTGCTGCAATAAACATGGGGCTGCATGTGTCTTTATGTATCAATGTTTCTGAGTTTTGGGGATATATACCCAGTAGAGGGATTGCTGGGTCATAAGGTAGTTCTATTTTCAGTTTTTTGAGGAACCACCATACTTTCTTCCATAATGGTTGTACTACTTTACATTCCCACCAACAGTGTATGAGGGTTCCTTTTTCTCCACAGCCTCTCCAACATTTGCTATTACCTGTCTTGCTAATAACAGCTAATCGAACAGGTGTGAGGTGGTATCTCATTGCCGTTTTGATTTGCATTTCTCTAATAGCTAAAGAAGATGAGCATCTTTTCATATATCTGTTGGCCATTTGTATTTCTTCCTGGGAGAAGTGTCTATTCATATCCTCTTCCCATTTTTTTATTGGATTGTTTGTTTGTTTGTTGTTGAGTTTTATGAGTTCTTTGTATATTTTGGATATTAGGCCCTTATCTGAGCTGTTGTTTGAAAATATCATTTCCCATTTAGTTGGCTTTCTGTTTATTTTGTTATCAGTTTCTCTTGCTGAGCAAAAACTTCTTAGTCTGATGTAGTCCCATTCATTAATTTTTGCCTTCACTTCTCTTGCCATTGGAGTCAAATTCATAAAATGCTCTTTAAAATCCAGGTCCATGAGTTGACTACCTATGTCCTCTTCTATGTACTTAATTGTTTCAGGTCTTATGTTTAGATCTTTGATCCATTTTGAGTTAATTTTTGTACAGGGGGAGAGACTGTAGTCCAGTTTCATTCTTTTGCATGTGGCTTTCCAGTTTTCCCAGCACCATTTATTGAAGAGGCTTTCTTTTCTCCATTGTGTGTTGTTGGCCCCTTTATCAAAAATTATTTGACTATATATATGTGGTTTTATTTCTGGACTTTCTATTCTGTTCCATTGGTCTGATTGTCTATTTTTCTGACAATACCATGCTGTTTTGATTGTCGTGGCCCTATAATATAGTTTGAAGTCAGGTATTGTAATGCCCCCAGCTTCATTCTTTTTCTTTAGGATTGCTTTGGCTATTCGGGGTTTTTTATAGTTCCATATAAATCTGATGATTTTTTGCTCTGTTTCTTTAAAAAACGTCATTGGAAGTTTGATGGGAATTGCATTAAATTTGTATAATGCTTTGGGTAATATAACCATCTTGATTATATTTATTCTTCCTAGCCAAGAACAAGGTATATTCTTCCATCTCATTATATCTTTTTCGATTTCCCTTAACAATGGTTTATAGTTTTCATTATATAAGTCCTTTACATTCTTTGTTATGTTTATTCCTAAGTATTTTATTTTTTTTGTTGCAATCGTGAAGGGGATTATTCTTTTGAGTTCCTTCTCAGTTGTTTCATTGTTGGCATATAGAAAGGCTATTGACTTCTGTATGTTAATTTTGTATCCTGCGACCTTACTGTATTGGCTTATTGTTTCTAGTAGTCTTTTTGTGGATTGTTTGGGGTTTTCGATGTATAGGATCATATCATCTGCAAAAAGTGATACCTTTACTTCTTCTTTTCCGATATGGATGCCTTTTATTTCTTTGTCTTGTCTGATTGCTCTGGCTAGAACCTCTAGTACCACATTAAATAAGAGTGGAGAGAGTGGACAACCCTGTCTTGTTCCTGATTTAAGGGGGAAAGCCTTCAGTTTAGTGCCATTTAATATGATGTTAGCTGATGGTTTATCATATATGGCCTTTATCATGTTGAGATATTTTCCTTCTATACCCATTTTGTTGAGAGTCTTAAACATAAAATTGTGTTGTATTTTATCGAAAGCCTTTTCTGCGTCTATTGATAAGATCATGTGGTTTTTGTTCTTTGTTTTGTTGATATGGTGTATTACGTTAACCGTTTTACGTATGTTGAACCATCCTTGAGATTCTGGGATGAATCCCACTTGATCATGATGTATTATTTTTTTAATATGTTGTTGTATTCCATTTGCTAGTATTTTGTTTAGTATTTTAGCATCTGTATTCATTAGAGATATTGGTCTGTAGTTCTCTTTTTTTGTGCCATCCTTGCCTGGTTTTGGTATGAGGGTTATGTTGGCCTCATAAAATGTGTTTGGAAGTATTGCTTCTTCTTCAATTTTTTGGAAGACTGAGTAGAATAGGAACCAAGTCTTCTTTGAATGTTTGATAAAATTCGCTTGTATAGCCGTCAGGGCCTGGACTTTTATTTTTGGGGAGGTTTTTAATGGTTTTTTCTATTTCTTCTCTACTGATAGGTCTGTTTAGGCTTTCTGCTTCTTCTTGACTCAGTCTAGGAAGGTTGTATTGTTCTAGGAATTTATCCATTTCTTCTAGGTTGTTGAATTTAGTGGCATAAAGTTTTTCATAGTATTCTACAATAATTCTTTGTATATCTATGGTGTCCGTGGTGATTTCTCCTCTTTCATTTTGGATTTTGTTTATATGAGTTCTTTCTCTTTTTTCCTTGGTAAGTCTTGCCAAGGGTTTGTCAATTTTGTTGATCTTTTCAAAGAACCAGCTCCTTGTTCTATTAATTTTTTCTATAGTTTTTCTGTTCTCTAATTCATTTATTTCTGCTCTGATTTTTATTATCTCCTTTCTTCGGCTGGTTTTGGGTTTTCTTTGTTCTTCTTTTTCTAGTTCCTTAAGGTGGGAAGTTAAGTGATTCACTTGGGCTCTCTCTTGTTTGTTCATATATGCCTGAAGTGATATGAACTTCCCTCTTATTACTGCTTTTGCTGCATCCCATAGATTCTGATATGTCGTATTGTCATTTTCATTAGTCTGTATATATCTTTTGATCTCTGCACTTATTTCTTCTTTGACCCATTGATTTTTTAAAAATATGTTGTTTATTTTCCACATTTTTGTGGGATTTTTTTCCTCTTTTTGCAGTTGAATTCTAGTTTCAAGGCTTTATGATCAGAAAATATGCTTGGTACAACTTCAATTTTTCTGAATTTGCTGATGTTGTTTTTGTGGCCCAACATATGGTCAATTCTTGAGAATGATCCATGTACACTGGAGAAAAATGTATACTCAGTCACTTTGGGATGAAATGTCCTGTAGATGTCTATCATATCCAGGTGCTCTAGTGTTTTGTTTAAGGCCACTATGTCTTTGTTGATTCTCAGTTTGGATGACCGATCTAGAGCCGTCAGCGGTGTATTGAGGTCTCCAAGTATGATTGTATTTTTGTCAGTTTTTGTTTTAAGGTCAATAAGTAGCTGTCTTATATATTTTGGTGCTCCTTGGTTTGGTGCATATATATTAAGAATTGTTATGTCTTCTTGATTCAGTGTCCCCTTAGCCATTATGACATGGCCATTTTTGTCTCTGATTACTTTTCCTGTCTTGTAGTCAGCATTATCCGATATGAGTATTGCTACACCTGCTTTTTTTTGGATGTTATTTGCTTGGAGTATTGTTTTCCAGCCTTTCACTTTGAATTTGTTTTTATCCTTGTTACTTAGATGAGTTTCCTGTAGGCAGCATACAGTTGGATTTTCTTTTTTAATCCATTCTGCTACTCTGTGCCTTTTTATTGGTGAGTTTAATCCACTTACATTTAGTGTAATTATTGATACTTGTGAGTTCCCTATTGCCATTTTATATATTGCTTTCTGTAAGTTTTGTGTCTTGTTTGATCCTTCTCTTTCGTTTTTCTATCTTTTGTTTTTATTTGGTTGTATTCCATACATCTTTCCTCTGTTGCTATCTTTTTTATCTCATGTGCTTCTGTGGTGGTTTTTTCAATGGTGGTTACCTTTGAGTAATGAAAAGGGTCCCTACCCTGTTCATTGTAGCGAAGTATTTTGTGAGAACTTTTGCACTCCATCATCCTTTGCTACTGTTAATCTCCATCTTCTCCCCCTCTTTCTTTTTGTTGTTGTCACAGTTTAAACTTGGTTTTATTGTGTTCTTCTTGGAGCTTTTACTTGTGGCTCTGTTTTTTTTGTTGTTGTTCTTTGTATCTGATTGGAGAACCCCCTTTAGTAATTCTTTGAGTAGGGGTTTTCTGATGATAAATTCCCTCATCTTTTCTGTATCTGTGAATGTTTTTATTTCTCCTTCATATTTGAAGGATAGCTTTGATGGGTATAGTATTCGTGGCTGAAAGTTCCTCTCTTTCAGGACTTTATATATTGGGGTCCACTCTCTTCTAGCTTGTAGAGTTTCTGCTGAGAAATCTGATGATAATCTAATGGGCCTTCCTTTATATGTTGTATTCTTCTTTTCCCTGGCTGCCTTGAGAATTTTTTCTTTGCTGTTGGTTTGTGTCAATTTCATTATGATATGCCTTGGAGTAGGTTTGTTGGGGTTAAGAAAACTCGGAGTTCTGTTTGCTTCTTGAACTTGAGGCTTTAGTTCTTTCCACAGGCTTGGGAAGTTCTCATCTATTATTTGTTTGAGTATGTTCTCCATTCCATTTTCTCTCTCTTCTCCCTCTGATATACCTATTATTCTTATGTTATTCTTTTTGATGGAGTCAGATAATTCTTGTAGGGCTATCTCATTTTTTTTAATTTTTGAGTCTCTTTCTTCTTCTCTCTGTTGTGCCTCAAGTTGCTTGTCTTCTATTTCACTAATCCTCTCTTCTATCTGACCTGTTCTATTAGCTAAGCTTGTTACTTCGTTTTTCAGCTCGTGAATTGAGTTTTTCATCTCTGTTTGATTTGTTTTTATAGTTTCAATTTCCTTGGACATATATTCTTTGTGTTCATTGAGTTGTTTTCTGAGCTCCCTAAATTGCCTTTCTGTGTTTTCTTGTATATCTCGGAGGATTTTTAGGATTTCTATCTTGAATTCTCTGTCATTTAGCTCCAAGGTTTCCAATATATTAAATTTTTTCTCCATAGATTTTTCCTCATCTAGCTGTGTTACCTCTCTTTCTTTTGTATCCATGATATTCGATTTTCTCTTCCTTAATGGCATCTGAGGGTGGTTTTGTTGATAGTATTAATGAGATTTAATAAAGAATAAAAAGTTAAAAAATAATAAAAAAAATAAAAAATAAAAAAGAGTGTTTTTTTTAAAAAATTAATAATGAAATAAAGAAAAATAAAATAAAATAAAAATTTTTTAAAAAGGAAATTATTCCCCCCCCCCTTCTTTTTTCCTCTCCTCTCCTCTCCCCTCTTTCTTGAGAAAATCTTGTGGTGAACTGTGAATTATAACAAACAATGCCTGTGATGGAGGGCCTGAAAAAACGAAAATAAGAAAAAAAAAAAGAAAAAGAAAAAAAAAGAAAAAAAAGAGCGTATTGACCCACAAAAAGCAAATAAGGAAAAAATTTGGGTCAAGAATAAAATGATTTGCTTTTAGGTGTTGGTTGTCTAAGAGTTATGATGAGAGGAATAAGAGGAAAATGGAAAAATGGGGGGACAAATTAAAAAATTACTATTGTATTTAGTGGAACAAGAACTAGATAAAATGGAGAGCCAGGGATGGGAGCACTGCTAGTGAGTTAAAAAGGTGAAGTAAAAAACCCCCAAAATGCCACAAACATAAGTTTGAGTCCCAGATAAGATCATTTGTTTGTTATTGAGGTTTGAATAAGAGGAGATGTAAAGGAGAAAGGAAGAAACTAATATAGAGGGAGAAAAGAAAGAGAGAGAGAGAAAAAAAGAGGGAACCACTAAAAGAAGAAAAAAGAAAGGAGAGAGAGAGAGAGAGTTAAGGGTTTTGGAGTGCAACCCTCATAGAGAGAAAGGAAGAGAAGAGAAAAGATAATGGGAGATGTAACACTTATGGGTAGTGTAGTTCAAGAAGAGGAGAGAGTAAGACCGGCAGAGAGTTAATCGGCCAAATTGGAGGAGGAAAAAAAAGTATCAAGAATGAAGATAAGAGAAACAAACGAACAAATATAATAAAATGGGATAGGTTATAAAGTCTGCAGATTATTGTTGATTTTGAGAGGTTATCTTCTTGCTTTTTCTTTTCTCTCCCTCTTCCTGGTCAGTGACTCTGTACCCCGGGTTCTGCCCCTTTGGCACGCTCAGGTAGAGGTTTGCAGTTGATAAGTCTCTATGGCAATGTCATGTATTGTGCTTTAGTCTCGTTGGCAGTCGAGGCTCATTAGCATTTATAGGCTCTGACAATGAGAGATTCCGTGTTCCTGGAGCCTTTCTCCTAGTCTTTCCTTCCTCAATTAGTAGCCTGATAATCCAGCTATGGGGTTGCTGCTGCCTCTGCCTGGATAGTAAGAGGCTCAAAGAGCTGGCAACTCCCCACTCTATTTCCACTCAGCACAGGGCTCTGGGTAAGGCTCAGTCAGTCAGAGCTGCTAGCATAATCAGGCGGGCTTTCCGCCCACTCATAGACCTCTGGCTCTGTCTGCCACTCTGTCCGGTAACTTAGGCGGGCGCCCACTTCCGGGGCACTTGGAGGAAACTCTCACTCACTGGCTGCACGCGCAGACCAGGATATCCGGCCAGCAGTCTCACACTCTGAGTGAAACCCCCAACCGCAGGGAAAAGTTGCAGCGTTGGAATTGAGTCTCGCTCCGTCCCCGTGCGCGGCTTTTGCAAGGTGCTGGGGCGGCCCGAGATTCTGCTTTGGCCCACACAAAGGCCCCTGACTCTGCCCCTCTGTGCGATAACACAGGCGTGCACTGCCGAGGCACTCGGAGGAATCTCTCATTCACTATCTGTGCGCGCAAACCAGGATATGAGGCCGGCCGCGTTTCTCTCTGAGTGAAAGCCCCTCCAGCACGGAAAATCTCCACCGTTGGAATTAGTTCTCACTCCCTCCCATGTGTGGCTTTCCCAGGGCACTGGGGCTGCCCAGAGACTCTGCCCTCGGCCCACAGAAAGGCCTCTGAACCTGCCTCTTTGTGGGGTAACACGGGCACCCACTCTCGGGGCCTAGGAAGAAATCTCTCGCCCACTAACTGCGCACCGACCAGGGTAAAATGGCTGCCCCGCTTGTCTTTCTTTGTTTGGGTTTGGCGCAAGTGTTAGCTTGTATTGCCCGGGTTGCCACAGGATCAGTTTTTCCTTGGCTTGGATCTCCGTGCCACAGCCTGGTTTGGCCGTTTGTGCCGCAGCCTGGATCTATTCACCCCCTTTGCCCGCCTCAGTTTCAATATTCACAGTTACCAGAGAAAGCCGCCCTGTTTAGGTTAGTGAGGAAGGCGGAGCATTTCTTACTCCCTATTTCCTTCGGGGTTTGGTTATATATTTAGCCAATTTTTCACTCGACCATACCTTTGGGTGTATTGCAAAGCATCTGGAGGCTCCAAGTACAGGTTTTTCTGTTTTCTGGTTGAAGATCTTGTTGAGTTTTGGAGGAGATTTATCGGTATCGCTTCCTACCCCGCCATTACTCTGACGTCATCTGCCAGCAATCTTCTTATGAAAGATATTTTTCACTAAATTTTGTTTTACTACTATTTGCAGGTTTTGACTTACTAAGGTTCATTAGGACGTGGCTATTAATTTTTGCATGCAAAATAATAGTAAGAGAATTATAAGTGTTATTTTATTATTCTAATTTTGTGAGATACATTTGCAATGTACCAAAAAAAATGTATGCAGGAAATGCATATAATGTGTTCATATGCATTTTTCTGAAGAAGGCATCTGTATCTCTCATCAGATTCTTAAAGACTACCCAACCATTCACACATACCCTTAAAAAGAAGAAAGAATCACTAACCTAGTTAAATGTGTGTTTTCTGATAAGTTCTACACTAGTAGAAGAATACCCAAATTCATGTTTGGTATGCTATCATAATAAAGTGGACATTTTTAATCAATAGTCCAGGGGATTATGTTAAAATTAAGTACTTTTTTTTTAGTTTAAATACATTTAAAAAAAATTTAATGAAGTTTTTGTTCTTTTCCTTCAGAGTCCTTAAAAGCCATGTCCATGTCTTTGAGGTACAAGGCAATACTAGCAGGCACAACTCCTGACATCCATGATGTACTTATTAGGGATCTTATCAAAGGAAAAGGTACTTAAAATAATGAGCCCTGGAACCAAACATTGCATAATAGTATAATATATTGCCTTTCAGTTCTCCAGAAGGCATTCATATCTGAATAAGAAAGAAAGACTTCCAAAAAATAATGACAGATGAATTCAAACACAAGGAAGACATCATTCAGAACAACATTTCCAGGGGATGGACCCCGTGTACACATAGAGTGGGAGCATGGTGTGTGTGTGTGTGTGTGTGTGTGTGTGTGTGTGTGTGTACTTGTATGAGTATGTGAAATAAGCAAACAGCAATGATTTCTTCCAGCCAAATACATAGCTTTGAAAGTGAAAGTGGAGAGTCAGCCCTGGTGATGCTAATAGAGCAGAACATAAATATTGGCAAGCTAGTTGTCAAATAGAGGCTTTTAAAGATTGGACTTTTTTCAAGGAAAATGTTAACTGTAGTTAAAGGGCCAAAGTGGTCTTAGCCTGATCTAAGAATCTAGAATTTCACTTAAAGTTCTAAATGCCCAGGACTCTCATGCTAAATTTAGCCTTCCCAGCTCTGCAACTGGCATTTTGGAATGTTTGGTCCATAACGATAAATCATCACACTTGCTGAATACAGGGTTAGAAGGGGACTAGCGGACATAACCAATTAATGTAACAGCCTCCTGAGCAGCCTGGAAGCCAATAATGAACTGTTTTGCTGCATATCAAACAGCAAGTACACTTGCCCCTAGCCAGACCTCTCACCCTCCCTACAACCCAACACATCTTTGCCACTCACCACTTTTCCAGATTATTCCCATTCCCAAAATCAGCTTAATTTCTACCTTTCTGTGGCTCTTCCTCATGACCACATCAATCTCTACCTCCTCTAAAGTCCTCTATATCACTGGTCCCCAACCCCCGGGCTGCGGACCAGTACCGGTCCGTGGGCTATTTGGTACCGGTCTGCAGAGAAAGAATAAATAACTTACATTATTTCCATTTTATTTATATTTAAGTCTGAATGATGTTTTCTTTTTTTAAAATGACCAGATTCCCTCTGTTACATCCGTCTAAGACTCACACTTGACACTTGTCTTGTAAGTTCGACAATTATATTTAAAAATACCACAGTTTTTATGCTAGCCGCATAATTTTATTTTGTGCATTTATCCGTCCCACCCTAAAGGCTGGTCTGTGAAAATATTTTCTGACATTAAACCAGTCTGTGGCCCAAAAAAGGTTGGGGACCACTGCTCTATATCCTTCAGTCTCAATCCCACTCTCCTAAAATAACAGCTAATACATACTTGAATTTTTATTATGTAACAGGTACCATGCTAAATGCTTTACAGGAACGATCTCATTTAATCCTCACAGCAGCCATATGATGTAATTTTTATTATCATTCACAGAAGAGAAATGTCCATATGAGGCAACTAAGGCTTAGAGAGGCAAAGTAACTTTCTCAGGGTCCATGGCTAATAAATAGTGAACCAGACAATCAACCAGGTTGTCTGGCTCAAACACTGACCCTCTTAATGGCAAAATGCACAGCTACTGCTGTCTAATGTGCATATACTGTCTATCCACATTTTACGCTTTTCAGGGCACCTGTATCACATTTCCTTCATGTCACCATCAGAGATGGCATTATGCTATTCCCATAATCAATCAATACTTATTGAGGGAGTAAATGCATTAATAAGTGAATAAAAATCAATGCTCCATCTGCAAAGCCCAAGAAAAATTAATTGATTTGGACCTCAAATAGTGTGCAGAATCAGGAAAAAATGTTCCTGTTACTGCTTTTGGCAGTTGAAAGCAGATAAATTGCTGACGTGCTGCCCTTGTGCTCAGTCTCGAGTTAGAGCTGGGGAACAGGTCTCTGTGAGCAACCGTGACATCCCTCAGTTTCGTCCCTGGCAGTCCTCCAAGCCCTCCAAGTATATTCTGATCTTCAGAATCCACAAAGTTCATTAGGAGAGAAGGAACAGCACAGGAGTTTACCAATGCCAAGGCCAGTTTTTCCCTAGATCCAATGCTACCCATATGGGCATGCACACAGACGTGCACATGCACGCACACACACACAAAGATGACTCCAGTTAGTTCACTTTAATAAATGTTTATTGAGTATCTAGCCCAAAGATTCATAAACTTGGCTGCACATCACAATTATCTGAGATATTTGAAAACTTGCCGAGGTCTAGGCCCCACCCCAAACTAATTGACTCAATGCCCAGGCACTGGGGTGCATTAACAATCACCCATGTGAACCTCATGTGTATTTTGGGTAAAGAATCACTAAAACCCATGCCAGACACTGTGTGCCAGGAGCTGGGTGTGAGAAGGGAAGTTTGAAGACTAGTAGGAGAATCGTAAAAGCAATGGTAATAAAAAAAAACATCATGAAAAAGTAGTTGTAATGAGTACACCATGAAGGCCTTGAACAGCAATAACCACAGGGCATCATGGGAGCTCAGAGGAGGGGTACTTTCCCTCAGTGGAAATTGTTGGGATGCAACAGTAGGAGATGCAGATGAATGAGAGAGGTGTGCTTTACACAAAGAGGTGCTAGATTAGGCAGAGGAGGCAGGTTGAAAACTTGTGCTTTTCCAGAGCACCAAGTGAAATCTCTGTAACCTCTGATGACCTCCCTCTGCACATTTCCAAATGTGACTGCCTCCAGAGGCACCTAAATCCCTCTGAACCAATTTGAATATCATAAACAGAATGGAAACAACAATTATTGAATATTGGCTCTCAGGATTTAACATCATATGTAAAACTTTTTGGAACTTTTACTCAGCAGTCAATGGTGATTGAGAGACTTTGCCCTAAACATGTTCATCTATAAAATAAATATAATAATTCACACTTAGTTGATGATTGTGAAGAGTCATGTATTCATTCAATAAACACTTAATGAGTCTTCACTGTATTCTAGGCATGGTGCTAGCTACAGAGATACAATGATGAACAATCACACACCCAGACCCTGTTATGTGAGACCCTAGTATGTGAGCCTCACCGTCTAGGAATGGAAATGGACATTGAAGAAATAATCACACAAATCTATGAGCAATTACCTACAGAGATGTGTCCCATGAAGGAAACAGATACCCCTAACTGCAATAAGGGTGTCTAATAGGGAAACCTGGTCCAGTGTAGGGGGTCAGGGAAGGCATCCCTGAAAAAGTAACCCAGGCTCAGATCTGAGAGCTGTCTAAGTACAAACTAGATGAAGAAAGATTTGAGAGAAACCAGGTATGAGGAAGCCTGGGCAAAGGCCCTGTAGCAGAAGTGAACCCAGTGCAGAGATTAACCAAAAGCAGGCCATTGTGGCTGGAGCACAGAGCAAGAAAGAGAGAGAGAGAGAGAGAGTGCAACACAAATTTAAAAGGGAGGCAGGGGCTTACATCCACATCCTTATCCCAAGAATAGGGCAAGGCTCCTGGGAGGCCCTCAACCTGTGACATGATCAGACATGAATTTAAAGAAGCCCTTCTGGTTGCTGTGTGGAGAATGGATTGGAGAGATAAAAGTGGACATGGATGGGCCACTGGCAAGGTAACTCATTTGGTTAGAATGTTATCCCAATATGCCAAGGTTGCAGGTTTGATCCCCGGTCAAGGCACATTAGGAATCATCCATTGAATGCATAAATAAGTGGAAAAATAAACCTCTCTCTCTTTTTCTCTCTCTCTCAAATCAATTTTTTAAAAAGTAGATGTGGATGGAATAGCTAGGTTGTTACTAAAGTCATCCAGACCAGATGTGACCAAATTTGGTTTGAACATACAGAATTTGAGGTGCCAAGTATAAAGAGAATTAAATTAAATTTGATATTCAGGCATATAGAAACAAGGCTACTACAAAGCAAAGACTAAAGATCTTTTTTGACACTTCAACCTAGATCAGCAGTGCCAATTCCACTTTCCTAGAACTATCATTTTAGGCGAGGCCATTCATGAGTACAAGAAGGTTGAGCCAAGAGCCCTGGAGGCCCCTTCAGAGTATCCTTGGTAAGCAGTAGGTTGACCCTTGGGAAGAAGCCAAGGAACCAAGCTACATTTCTTACCTTGGGACACTACAGAGATGTGGCCCTTGAGCCTGAAAGGAAAGAATTTGTCTCTATGTGACTGGACTTATAATTCTAACCTACTAAGGAACATCAAATTCCAAACTCAGAAGGCTTTAACTGGTTCTGAAAGAGATGAGGAAGTTAGAGAGCACCATTCCTCGTCCAGAGAGATGGTTGGAAAGCTAATTAATGGGGGTTCCTAAAATCATAATCTAGGTAAGCTGCATTCAATCAGAGAGGTAAGCAGGAAACTATTATCCTGAAAAACAGGCTCATCTTTTCATAACAAACTTTACCTTCTTGGGAAGGTGATTCCATAAGGTTGTGGATGGAGGCACCCATACCCTATAGGGGGGTTCATTGCACAGGAGCTACCAGCAGAGAAAGATAGAGAGCCTAGAGGCTCCTGATACAGTCACCATGGCAACCAACCCAAATCTGGTTCATTTTATTCACAGTCCAAAAAACCCAGTTCAGTGAACACTGTAGGGAAGTAGGAGCAGCTTAGATTAACCAGGCTATCTCCTGGCCCCAAGCAAACTGCAGGATAAGACCTTGCATTAGGCAAAGGTCTTCACTGTGACAAAGCAGAGGATTTGTTAAGCTCTTCGGATCTCACTGGGCCCATTTAACTTCTAGTGTGGGATAAAAAGTTACTCTTCTCCAGGCAGGAGGCCTGAAGTTTCACATGAATTCAGTTTGAAGTGGTAATGGTCACAGCACAATAAACAATCATCCAGAGCAATTTTACTTCTCATCACCCGGGAGGTCAGGAGTCTGTACAGCCAGTACCTTCTGATCTTTGACTTGTCAGGTAAGAAAATAGATCACAGTTTTATAAATGGAAGTATGTCTTGAAGTTGGCTTGAGTGCTAACACGTAATTCATATCTATGATTTCCCTTTTTTTCCTAATAATGAGAACGGTGTCTCTGAGAACTAAACTAGGACAAGCAGCAAGAGTTTTTTCAAGTAAACATGCAACTCTTTTCATTCATTCATTTAATTACGTTTATCAAAAACTTACTCTGTGCCATAGGGCTACAGAGATGACCAAACAAAGACTCTACTCACAGTTCAATAAGGGAGAAGAACTTCATTAAAAATAAATAAAGATTTAAATGTGTCAGAACTGTGTAAGGTAAAGTAAACTGTACTGGCCTAAACAGAAAAGAAACTAAATCTAGCTCACGCAACAGTCCAGGACAAATGGTCTTCCATTATACTGACAAGGGAGTCCACCATGTTCAATACATGGCTACAATGACACTCAGGTTGTTATTTCATGGGAGGTTTAATGAGACAGACCTGGAAGTGGCACACACACTTCCACTCACATCCATTGGAGAGAATTCAACCCTGTGTCCATATTTGCCCCCATGAGGAATCTGGGAAATGCAGTGCCCCTGGGCGTCCACATGCTGTGCTCCAGTCCCTACTGCTAAGGAAGAGAGAGACCAGCATCTGGAGAAAAACTGACCACTCTGACAGTAACAATGCCATACAAAATTTCCTAGAAACAGAAGGAAAACTAAAAATTGCCTATCATCCTCAATAACTATTTTAAAGATCTATGAAAGAAACATTGAACTCATAGTTCAATAAATGCAGCTTATAGTAATGATGAAGTCTTATTTCCCCCTATTAAATTGCCAAAAATAATGAAAAAAATAATAGTGATTATTGTCGGCAAGTGTCTAAAAGTAAGAGGCACTTACAACTACAAAAAGTACAATATTTCTGAAGGGCAGTTTAGAAGTATACATGTAACAGCTTTTTTAAAAAAGTCATGACAATTAAGGAAATCAAGTATATAATGCTGTAACCTTCTTCATTTATCTGTATTTTAACCTAGGATCTGAGCCCCACTTAACACTCAGTAAGGGAAAATTATACCTGTCAACTCAAGTTACCAGTGACTTTCAATTTAAAACTCAACTCTTTGGGATGGGGATTTATCAAATTCAGGATTCCCTCTGAAGGTGGCCTCTATAAACAGAAAATAGATTCTCCCCCGAAGTCTCCAAAATGAGCACAGCCCTGCCAAGGCTTTGATTATATAGACTTCTGACCTCCAGAACTCTACAAGAAAAAATCGGTGTTGTTTTAGCCTCTAAGCTTGTGATGCTTTGTTACAGCAGCATTAGGAAGCTAACAGCCCCTTCCTTTGCCCCACGGATCCCTCTCGCCCAACACCCTGATCTAATAGGACAGACTGATCTGATAGAGCAATTTGGAGCCAAGAGTAAGAAGTGTGGCCTAAGCTGGTCGGGAGACACTTCCAGGCACAGCATGACCCAGACCTGTGAGATCTGAATTTGCTGAGTTGGGGACAGACCATCAGACCATAAAGGGTAATAGTACAATCAATACAGGGAGGCAGGAGTGGTGGGTTTTATGGGTTATAGGAGCTAACGACAATGGGCCAGATGAGCAGTGGCTCAAAGGGGTTCAATAGATCTGAGGAAGAAAAGCTGATGAAGAAAGCTGACATCTCAGGCTATTCCTAATGCTTGGAGATAGATGTCAAGACAAGCAGGACCCCTGCCACCTGCTGACAGACTTTGCAAGAGACAGAGTCCCAGGGCACTGACTCCAGGAAACCACAGCCACCAGAGTAATTATGAATGCGTTATGTGTGAGCACTGAACTCCCTTTGGAGAGAAACTCCGGTCCTCCCACACTTTATTTCTCTCAACAAAACAAGTCATTCAATCTCTGGGACTCCATTCAACTCTGGAAAAAGAAAGAAAGACTTGGAGCCCTCAGATGCCTAAGGACAAACAGCATGGCCTGTTGAAATCCCGAGGTTATTTGAAGCTCTTAGGGGAAGGAAGGGTTTCCATACCAGAAATAGATGTAGTTGGTTTGGAGACACAACAGGTCTGGCTGCACCCTGGAGAGCTCAGCTGCCTCTCTTAGGCAGGAACGCCTGCATAAGCTGACATTGACGAGGGGTAATGGGAGTGGGGGTGAGAGTGCAATTTTAGGAAGTCTGATTTATAAGTAAACAAAAGAGGAGAGACTGAAGACACGAAGAACAGGAAGGAAAGCTTCCTCTCGCTGGAGAGGATATCTGGAGTAAGTGCATATATGAGCAGGAGGTGGAAGTAATGTCAACCATATCTCCAAACATTAGTATGTAAGAAATTATTCAAACGGTTGAACTATGGCCTCTTCACATCCCCCAATAGGGTGCTGTGACTACAAAGCTTACTGAAATTGAGAACTGACTACAGATTTTCTATTCTTCTCCTTTATAAACATATTAAAGAGCTAAATACGGCACATATGAATGGCATAATCCTTGATTAAGATATTTAAGATATCAATTTCAATGTCTTTCACTAAGTTTCTGGATCATCTTTGCCAGTGACTACAGCAGAGCCTGACCCTTGGCAATTACGTGAGAAAGATTGGAGGTCAGAGCAGGTGGAGATCCAGGTGTGCCCAGCAGAGACTGATGAACAAGCACAACCCAGAAATCAGAGCCGACCAGACAGGATCATGGGCAGTCAGACAAAGCAATATAAAGCACAGGCCACAAGCTCATAAAGAGAATTTCTGAACTGCCCAGAGGATTCTTATATACTTTTTATTGGAGGTGGACCAAGCCCAGAGTATTAGCAGCGCAGGGTCCTCAAGTACAACCAGGTAAGTGGCTGCACCTGAGGAAGGAGTAATGCGGTCATGACTGCAGAAGATATATTGTCATAGCCCCTTTTTACCTCACCCTTTATTTTAATCAAGCCCCAGCAAGACCCGAGAAACACCACTGAGGGTTCAGAACAGCACGACATCAAGTGTACCTCTGAGCCAGCTCCTGCAGTTGCTGGTGACTTCCCTGTACTCCAGGCTTCTTTCTCTGCCATCAGAAGGAACCATAAGAAGGATGAAGAAGTATCTGCTCTCTAGCTCCCTGTCACTCTTCTGTTCTTTCTTTCATTTGGCAGAAGCAGAGAAAGAAAAAAAAATCATGCCACTTAAGTGTGACAATTTCATGACTCATACTATTCTTCAATGAAAAGTAGCTTTCTTCTCAACTCCTAGAGACATCTTCCCTCCAGGTAGGTGTTTTCAGCAGTAGCTGCTGGCTAAGTATTATTTGAAATTTACATTCTTTGCCACCCACACAACCTGCACATTTTAAGCTGTTTCTGACATAAACTGTTCCAGAAAGCCTTTTATAAAGCATCTATATCTCTTGTCATGGAATATTTTGTCCCCACATTTAAACATGAATTTTGCAGTATAAATGTAAAATGATCCCCTTACAGGGGTACATCCTTGGATGGGCAAGGAAGAGCTGGGGGTGATCCTAAGGATCAGAAGGCACAGATCTGGGAGTATACACCAGCTGGGCTCCACCTCTCCTTGAATGCAGATAAAGAGAGATCTTTAAAAAGTTTGTTCATGGGCCCTGGCTGGTTTGCTCAGTGGTAGAGTGTCAGCCCAACATGTAGAAGTCCCAGGTTCGATTCCCGGTCAGGGCACACAGAAGAAGCAATTATCTGCTTCTCCACCACTCTCTCTCCCTCTTCTTTCTCTCTCCTCCCCCAGCCCTGCAGCCATGGTTCATTCAAGTTGGCCCTGGGCACTGAGGATGGCACCATGACCTTGCCTCAGGTGTTAAAATAGCTGGATTGCCAAGCAATGGAGCAACAGCCCCAGATGGGCAGGGCACACCCCCATGGGAGACTTGCTGGGTGGATCCCAGCCAGGCACATGCGGGAGTCTGTCTCTCTGCTTCCCTGCCTCTCACTTAATAAATAAAATAAAATAAAATAAAATAAAATAATAAAATAAAAAGTTTGTGCACAGCTTAAAAAGCAAGGCCTGAGATGAAGTGAATGGTGTGGATGAGGCAGCTGCTCCTCTCAGACTCAACCTGGTAAAGCCACTAATTACAAGGCATCCAGGATCTGGAAAAGACAAAGCTTAGGACCCTGGCTGGTGATTGTAACATGCGGATATCAACTAGACCAGATGTTCTCTGTGGCAGGACTCCTGTGCTGAGCAAAGGAAGTCATGAGCTCAGACAAGGTAGGCTCAAGGGGCTAAGGCAGGTTTCTCATGGGCAATAAAGAGAGGGGACAGCCTTAAAGGAAAATATCCAGAATCCTCCAGAGAAACCCAGATAGTTATAGTGAGAGTAATAGTTGGGGTGAAGGGAGATGGAAGAAAAGAAGACAAAAAGCTTAAAAGAGATAAATCTGAGTTTAAGCCCCAACTACACCAGTAACAGTGAACAGTTAATTCAGCCTCTCTGTGCCAGTTCCCACATTTGTAAAGCAGAGCAAAGAATAATGGAGGTGAGTCATGCAAAGCACTCAGCAGAGCACCCGGCACATAAGTGCTCAATAAGTGTTTGCTAATTTTTCCTCATGGTCATTATCATCACTATAATAAGTTATATTTATTAAAGAGCAGGACCATGTCTTATTCCTATTCAATCTTCAGAGCTGAAACCAGAGCCTGGCATATACAATCCTTTCAGAAAATGTGTGAAATGACAGAGGGCAGGGCTGGCTCCATGACCGTGCAACCCAGGGAGTTGCATTGGGCCTTGTGCTTAGAACAGCACCACACTTGGTTTAATGCTCTGCCATGGATGTCTTGAGATTCTTAATAAATTTTGAACAAGGGTTGCTCACTTTCACTCGCACAGTGCCCCACCAATTATGTAGCTGATCCTGAGTGAGGATAAGGAATTAAGGAAGATGTAAGGAGGAAACTAAATCACAAATAACTTGGGGAGACAAGAAATCTGCAGAGAGGCTATTAAGAATCATGGTATACCAAGAATTTCCTCTCTAGAATACAAAGGTCTTCGGGGGAACCAGCAATTTTTCACTTTCTGATTTTTCATTGGCTTCCACATTTTGCAACTTATAGGAAGAACGTTTACCCAAAAATGTCTGTGACCTAACCTGTTCTTGCCCAACAATATTTCCAGAGTTTACAAGTGTTCATTTTAAAAGATCAAAATAATAGGAAAGAAAAGCCAATTGAGTCCTAACATTTTCTGGATGCTGGCTCTTGGTTTTGCTATTATATGGATGAAAAAATGACAAGCATAATACATATTATTTCACAATCACAAGTCAATATTTTAAGACCATTTTGCCTGTCAAAACATAGAACCCCAAAATATTTGCAGCTCATATGTTGCCAGGCAGCATTCTATGGCTAGGGCAGGGCAGGGCAGACAGGAACTCCTGGGCCAGGCTAACCTCAGTCTTTATCTGGAGAGCAGAAAGCCATCCACACATTTTTTAACCTGATTAGATTTGTAATATACAGAAACATGCCCCCTCTGCAGCGGGCATGGAGGGCAGGGGGGGGGGGGGACTGAGGAGGTGAGAAAGCAGCTACTCTTGAACTCTGGTTTCTAAATCAGCTTTTGTTTGCTTAAAGGGGATTTGAGGCAGCCTGCTACAGGTGTAAAGCGGGCTGTAAGGACACAGCTAGGTATTTACAGGAGCTTTTTAGGAAGATTTGTTCAACTAGGTGTGATGTAACCATCTCCTCCTCTCCCAGTGAAACCTTTTGAAAAAGTTATATTATGCACCAAGGCTTTCAGAGTAAGATTGTGTTTTGGGGGGACTGATGTGACAATGTGCAAAGATGAGTCTCACTGCACAGGTAGAGCTTCATCAAGAGTGATTCAAAGAAGTTCAATTACTTCCAGATGTGGCCCCCTGACAGGGTGATCCCCTGCTCAGGCCTGAGGCTTAGCCACACAGGGACTCTCCTAATACATCTCCGACTTCTCAAAGCCCTTCCAGATGCAGCAATGACGAAATCTTACACATTTGTTCCCCAGCACGGAAATGTGTTTATGCTCCCAAAGTTAAGGTTTGTAATGGGTTTTGCTCATGGGGATGATTATTTTAGTGCTGACTTTTTAAAAGGCACTTGATAACAAATTTACCCAGCCAAAAGAGCTCTGGCAATTATCTGCAAATTCAGGCTCCGTGAACAGCCAAACCAGATCATTTAAGACCCCCTGAATCCATTCTGGGGCCAAGATTATCCAAACTGACAAGCTAAAAATGAGATAACTTATGCTAAAACGGTGCTTATGAAATCAAGATGCTACTCTGGGTGACTGCTGCTGGGAGCTGCCACCGTCCTGTCTTGCTGTATTTTTTTCCTCATGCTCTCCCTCCCTTCCCTTCTCATTTTCCCAGTTAAGGTGGTAGGGAAGAGGGGTGTGTAAAATGTTTAAGGCCTGGAAACCTCCTGGGATTGCTTTTTAAGCTTTTCAGGGGAAGCCTGAACAATTTGTAGAGAATACAAAAGTCTCCAATGTCTACAAGTCTCCAATGTCAGCGTTCGTTGTTGTTTTGTTTATAATCACAGTTGTAGGCAGGGCTTGGATTGTGGAGAAATCCAAGCAATGAGAAGGAAAACAAGTCTTGAAATAGCTTCTCTCAAGCTATTCAGCACCACCTGCAGATATTCTGCTGGTGGTCCTGGCCTGAGCTCTGGGCACCAAGGCCTCACAAGTGGGAGAAAAGGCTGGTTGGTGAAGGAGCCTGACTTGCTCTGAGGACCCCCTCCTGAATGCTTTCTTTGGCTCAGAGCAGTGGGACAGGCCCTGAAACTGAAGCCTGCCTAATTCCAGCCACCAGGGTTCTCACCCACCAGCCTGGTCAGAAACACTGCAGCATAAATCCAGCAGAGAAAGAGCTGACTCTGCTATGAGTCAAGTATGTGGATAAACCACACATATCAAACTCCTCTCCTCCTCAAACTATTCACAAGTACCAACCAACCAAGACCAGTGGAGTGGAAAGGAAGAGGACAGGGGAGGGTAAGTTGTAGGTTTCGGAGGCCAGAAAGCAGATGGGTGGCTGATCTCTTCCCTAGAAGGGTAGAGGAGCTCGCACGTGGGAAGCAAACCACTCTGTCCTGCAGTCAGATGAAGAGGCGTAGGCCTCGGAAGGATGAGGTACTTTGGAAGCTGGGGTTAGATGTGGGGCTGAAAACCACA
The DNA here is from genome assembly GCF_036850995.1 of Saccopteryx leptura. Classification (NCBI taxonomy): domain Eukaryota; kingdom Metazoa; phylum Chordata; class Mammalia; order Chiroptera; family Emballonuridae; genus Saccopteryx; species Saccopteryx leptura. The sequence continues at coordinate 40,979,790 of NC_089512.1, read as the reverse complement.
AAAGTTGTTGAAAACTTATATAAAGAGCATTTGGATCTTCTAAGCCTCCACAGCCATCCCAGGCAACCAGGCGCCATCCGACTCTCCTCCCCTCTGCAGGAGACAGGAAGTTCACTCTCCAGGACAGATAAAGCAGAGGCTTCAGGTCATAGGTCAGGGATTAGGTAGAGGCCTATACACGAAATTGTGGGACCCCCGGACCCTTTCCTTACCTCACTGTCAAGAGCAGGCATCCAGGAACACACGTGTCCTGGCAAGAAATAGAGGTTATTATCTGGAGGAAATTACCCACTCTCCAGAAAGAGCTCCAGTTACTGACATTTGGGGGCTCCCCCATACTGCAGTGTCTCACAGTCTAACTACACCACAGTAAGGAAGCAATGAAGAAACCTTGCCCACCCCCAACCTGCATAGGGTTCTAATTAGCCTTAGTTCTTTGTTCCAATCCAAAACAGAGATACTAAAATAAGGGGGGGGGGGGGGGAGAACAAAAGGAAGAAGAAAGGAGGGACAGAAGGAGAAAGGAAGGGAAGAAGGGAAGGAGGGAGGGAGAGAGGGAAGGAGGGAGGGAGGGAGGGAATAAGGGAGGAAGGGAGGGAGGGCAAGGAAAAAAGAAACGAATAAAGAAAGGAAAAAAATTTAAAAGGAAAGGGAAAAAAAACTCCAGAACCAAAGCAATAATAGCACTGGCACATAAGAAAACTTTAAAAAAATAATCTCAAAGATTATTTTTTCAAAGATAATAGAAGTCCTTAAGGGACAGAAACTAGTGAGGGTTTTTTTTAGGGAGGGGGGGAGAGAAAAAAAAATATGGCAATCAAAAATGTAAAAATCAACAAAAGGAATAGATATAAAATCAATATTTTCCCAGAAAATAGAGAAAAACATAAAGAGCTTAAAGTAAAAGAGAACTAAAGAAAAAACTGGAGAATTAACCTGAGATATCCAGACAGAACAAAATAAAAAGAATAGAAGCTATTCTCAGAGAACGTGTATAAGAACCGAAGGACTTGAGTTTCCAGATTTGAAAAGTCCACTGAGTACCCAGCAGAATGAGGGAATAAAAAGCATACTTCATCATGACATTTTAGAAACAGGGTTATACAGAAAATCCTAAAAAAATAACAACAAAGAAACATAACAGTCAAGAAAATAAAAATCCAAAAGACATTCTGCTTCCCAACAACAAAACTGATGTTAGAGAACAATGAGGCAATGCTTTCAAAAGTCTGAAGGAAAAAAAGGTTTTTAACAAAGAATTCTATAAATACCTAAACTATCAACGAATCCTAAGGGGTGAAATAAAAGTGTTAGATGCCGAGTTGAAAACTTTTTCACTTACACACTCTCACTTGGAAAGCTACTAAGGGACATATTTTAGTTAATTGCAGGAGGAAAGTAAAAAATAAGACCAAAAAGGAAGACATGGGGATCCAGAGAAGACAGGACCTGGCCCAGAAGTAAGGGGCAAGGACATCTCAGAACAATCCCCTTTCACAGCCTTGTGAGCAGTAAGGCCAGAGGCAGCTCAATGGAGGGCTGAGGAACGGGCTGTAATGGTGCCCTGCTTTGCTCAGCTGTGAAGGATACCTGCACATTTACCGCAATACAAACATTGACTGTTCCAACCAGTTTAGAAGAGTGAGGGGTGGTGATGTAGGAGCAAGTAAAGAGAGCTAAGTCTTCAACTATCTGAATGGGAGTAAGCAGATACTATGCAAGATGGGTCAGTGAAGAAAGAGAATATTCGCAGCATAGATACATGGAGGAAAATATCCGAAGACGCCTCTTCAAGAGCGGACGGGACACTGAGTGATGTGCAGGAGACTTGCATCTCCAGTATTTAGTATTATATAACTATATTTCATGATAAAAATAAAATTTAAATTAATTTTTTACAGTAAGTTCAAACATCAGTCCATTTTCCACAAGCATAAGAGTGATTCACCATCTCTATTATGATCCCTAAACATCCTTCTTTGCCACAATTTTCTCATGGGTTGCTACACAGGATTTTTAAGCAGTTTCTAGAAAGACCTCTTTTTTTTTTTTTTTTTTTTTTTTGCCTTTCCTTCAGTGGCAAGAGGGAAAAAAATATTAGTTGAAAATACATGAGGTCTAATGTAAAAGTAAGATGAAGAAGCCAGGCCCCTGCCCCAACTTACTAATTAAACAGAACAAAATCAATATGAAGCCAGTCTCCGACCTTGCTTTAAGAGTAGACTAGTCTGCTAGCTGGTATGTGAGACTGAGCTGGGTGCCGGGGGCACAGGAAAAAAGGAGCCACAGAATCAGACTTGATGTTCTCCCTCTTATCTTTCCCCTGTCAGGAATGCAAATAAAAAAAAATGGCCCTAGGAGACCCATCCCAATCCTCTAACAGTGAGGAATGTTGCTGAACCCTTGCATCCATATAAGAAATACGTTCGACTGAAACTTCTTCAGGCTCCAAAAGACCAGACAAACATGCTGTCACCCAGGAAAACTAGAAACACAAAAAGACTTCTGCAATGAATGTAGGTGATAAATCCATATCGGGCCAAGACGACTCCAAATTAGGCTGAGATTAAGACAGGCCAAAGGACATTGTACAGAGCCAACAAACAATACACCTACTAATCTTATCCCCAGTATCCCTGAGTGAATGTAGACTGTTGAGTAGGGGTAGTCAACCTTTTATACCTACTTTTGTATCTCTGTTAGTAGTAAAATTTTCTAACCACCCACTGGTTCCACAGTAATGGTGATTTATAAAGTAGGGAAATAACTTTACTTTATAAAATGTATAAAGTAGAGTTACAGCAAGTTAAAGCATATAATAATAATTACTTACCAAGTACTTTATGTTGGATTTTTGCTGTTTGGCAGAATAAATCTTTATAAAACAACTTACTATAGTTAAATCTATCTTTTTATTTATACTTTCGTTGCTCTGCTACCGCCCACCACGAAAGCTGGAACGCCCACTAGTGGGCGGTGGGGACCAGGTTGACTACCTCTGAGTTGGAGAGAATGAAACACCTTCAGAATAAGCAATGAATGAAGTTAGACACACTGTATAGTAAGGAGGCCAGCCAAGATCCTGCCCAATTCGGATGGTGACAGACACAGGGAAGAAGCTCTAGCTCTCTCAACAATCTTCGCTATTAATGAGGCATAAGATTCTGTTCCCTTTTTCTCATTTCCTCATTCATGAAACTCCTGAACTCAAGCCTTTGTTCCTCTGCTCCTGGGAGGATAGGGAGCGCGGTGGAAGTTGGTTCATATAGCTAAAGAAACAAACCTAAAAGAATAAAAACTAAAGGAAATAAAAATAACTTATAAGAAACACCCATAAAAGGCCCTTCAAAAGGATAAAACATTTTCAATTTTACTCTGTCTCACTCACTTCTCCCCACTTTCTCCTCAGATATACCTGCATATCTATACATTTATACAGTTTTTTTTATTATTTAGTTAATATGAATTACAAGCCTCATGCTTCCTCCCTTCTAAATCCAAAATGAGGAAGCTTTCTCTTTTCTCTTGCTCCCTTTTTTTCTCCACTCCCCCTCACCAACACGATTTACATTCTCAATGTAATGTATTAAAAAGTTGACAGGGACGAAAGGATTCACACGATGTCTGCTAAGAAACCCAATTTCCATGATGAATTGCCCGAAGCCCCTGAATCACAAACCATTTTTTCCGCTGCTCAGAAGTTGGGTTTTTTTTTTTTTTTAAATCTTCTTAAAGCCTCTTTCCTAATCTTCAGCTAGAAGAGATGGGTGAAAGGATTTTTTTTTCTAAACTAAGGAAAGTATTAGCATCTTGGTTGTTGTGCATCAAATTTGAAAATGCAAGGTTAGTAATATTTCAAATCGGCCATGGTCCAAACCTCTTGAAAAGTGAGTGTGCTCTCTTTCCTGTTCTCTCTCTCTCTCTCTCTCCCCCCCCCACCCCCAGCCTTATAGCTTGTAGTAAGGAGGAGCTTCTGGAGGAAAAGAAGATTTAGACTGATTCTTCAAATATCTACTCCCTTTTGGAAGGTTATAGAATTCCAAATAAGATATCCACTTCCATAGAGTTGGCTAAATCACCATATCTAGGTGAAGATTTCAGCAGCAAAACCCTAACACACCTCGCATGAGATACCCATCAGCCATGAGCAGAGGCTGTGATTACAGCTGTGCTTGCATCACAACATGTTCTCTTTAAGACATTGAATTGCATTTGCCCAGAAGAGTTCACTCTGGGCTGCCCAGTGCCAGAGGGGCAAAGAGGAGCTTAGCATCTATTTGAGCTCTTGCTGAGGTTTTTGAAATTTGGGGAAAAAGAAAGGAAAGAAAGAAACCTACTCTTTCCCAAACATTCTGCAAATTTGAGGCTCTTCTGACCATCTGCGATTTCAACTTCTCATTTTTCCTGCATGCTGGAAAGAGGTCAGTCGGGTGCCTTTGCCACTCTGAGCAGACCTGGGTATCCCTGCTGCCCGAGCTCTGGCTTTCCCTAGCACACACTCCCCCCAGAAAGCTTACCAAAAAAGGCAAAGCACTAACAAAAGTTTAAAAGAATTAAAAAAGTATTTCTTTAAAAGGACATATTCAACATTATACAGGGGGAGAGGGGGAACTCTGATAGTGTCTATAAACAGCCAAACAGTTGTTGACGTCTTCAGAGAACAGAGTTCATATTCTAGAGTTTAAGTCTGAAGTCATAAACCCCAAATTTGAGAATCATATAAGAGCTATGAATTCTTTCTCAAGACAAATTTACAGTGCAGCTATTGAGAAAAGTTTTGCAATTTAAGAGAGGTCATAAACCTGGACGTACAATGACAAGAAACCTGATTTTGCAGGTGAAGAAACTGAGAGCTTTAGAGAAAAAGGAACTGGCTTCAGCTGCACAGCTAGTAAGTAACAGAACCAAGATCTGGTAAGATTTGGTTATAGTTCATCTATTCAAATATGTAACTGCCCAACAGTACCTAGATAATGCATCTGGGTGACTAAGTGAGGGCTTAACAACTACATAGTTTTCCCCAAAGATTATTTCCCCTGAACATTGTCTTTGTTCTCCTAACCAAGAGAAGTAACACAGTGGGGCATAGTTAGAAATGGACTCACATTACCTTTCTAGATCAGCTTTAGGAAGAAGACTTAATGGGCCACCTCACTGAAATCTTCAAGTTGGCTTGATTTGAGGGTAACAGGATGTCATCAGGACTCAGTGTCTTCCCAGTGCTCAAAGAGAAAGGAGGGTAAGCTTGGCTTGATTAGGGATAGTGTCATTTAAAGGAAAATCATTGGGCTGATCATTTATATTTGCCTCTCTAAATGATCATTATGGAGTCATTATTCTCATACTATCTATATCCTTTAGTCAAAAAGATAGCTGAATGGAAATTAAAAATAAATAAGTTGTAATAAAATGAAGAAAAGATAGTCTTTTCAACAAATGATGCGGGTATAATTGGACATCAACATGTAAAAAAAATGAATAAAGGCACTTAACAAAAATTAACACTTACAAATATTAAGTCTAAATGGATTGTAGAATTAAGTATAAAATACAAAACTTAACAAAACAGTTAACAAAAATTAACTCTAAATGGATTGTAGAAGTACAAAATGTAAAACTATAAAATTTCTAGAATATAACATAAGAGAAACTCTAGATGTCCTTGTGTATGGCAATGAATTTTATAGATACACCACCAAAGACATTACCCATAAAATAAATAATTGATACATTGGACTTAATTAAAGCTTAAAATATCTGCTTTGCTGTGATATTGTAATATAAGAAGATATATTTATATATATTGGTCTTCAAACTCAGTTCCTGGCACAAGAGCTTCTAACACCTTTAGAATTTTCTGAGAGGAGTAGCTTTTGTATTTCATACTAAGCCCCCTTTCAATGGTATCTGAGTTTATTATGCTGATGAAATGACTCTTATGAAGCCCCTAGATAACTTCAAGATGAGAGCTAGTTACCAAAGGAATCAATCCACTAATTAGAGTGCTAAAACTTTCAGCCCCACCCTGTGACCTCTGGGGAGAAGAAAATGGCTATAGATTGAGTTAATCATCAATGGTCAATGATTTAATCAATCAAGCCTATAAAAGGGAACCTTTAAAAAAACAAAACAGCAGAGTTTGGAGAGCTTCCTGTTGGTGAACACACTAAGGCACTGAGAAGGTGACAAGCACAGAGAGGACACGGAAGCTGTGTGTGCCCCCTGCCCATACCTGGCCCTATGAACCCCTTTTATTGTGTTGCTCATGAATCGTATCTTTTATAGTAAACCAATAGTAGTACAGAGAGTACTTTTCTGAGTCCTGTAAGCTTTTCTAGAAAATTATCAAACTTGAGTGGGCAATCTTGTGGAACTGAGCCCTTAACCTTTGGAGTTTGTGCTAATCTGAAGTAGTTAATGTTCAAATTGAATTAGTCTTTGGGACACTCAGTCCAGCTTAGCCTGATTCTATAGCTCTAAATCACACATCGAAGATTTTCTCTCTCCAGGCAAAGGATCTGGGCTTTTGCACTCCAGAAGCTCCAGGCTTTCCTGAGGAGATATAAACTCTCAGGCATTTCTGTACCATCAGTCAATGGTTAAAGGTAGCTTCAAGGGGAATATACACCCAGAAAATTCCAACTATCTCAATGGTCAAGGTAGATCTGACAGTTGAAGGACAATTCTCTGAAGAATGTTACAGGTGCCAACTATTAACAGCAAAACATAAAAACACTAGGCAATAAACACATGGAACCAGTAAAAGGGATTGGAAGGAGTTTAACTAGGGTACTGACAGTGTCAACTACAGGTCTTCATGCACATTTAGACTTCAATTCTCCATTTTCTGGCATTGAGGGGTTTCTGGGTTTCTATAGGCATTATTATTACTGATTTATACCATCAGTGGTTATTTACGATTCCTCATTTATTTCAATCAGTTTTTATTGCCTACCTTCTTGAATCTCAGACCTTCAATCTGGAATTACTACTCACAGCATGTCCTTTAGAATGTTTTTCAGTGAAGGTATGTTGCTGAAGAAATTTTTTAGTATTTTTCTGAATATCTTCATTTTATCTTCTCTCTTAAAAGATATTTTTGTTGGATAAAGAATTTTAGCCTGACCAGGCAGTGGTGCAGTGGATAGAGCGTCGAATAATGCCAGAAACCCCTCAATCCTTGCACTTATATTATGGTAATCCCGAAGGCTAGGGTACCAAGACCCCTGGCAGAAGCTAATACAAAATCTCTTTGCAAGAGGGCACATTTATTTGAGCAATTCTGGAACCACTTCAGCTATTGTAACTATCAGACACAAATTTTCAAATGTATAAACTTACCATAGTTATTTATCATGTTTAAAATATAAATAATAAACTTGATAATACCTGCAGGAAACAGAAGATTATAAAAAGTACAGCACATTAAGAAAGAAACTAAATACAACTTTAATTAACCAAAATTAAAACTCAGAAGAGAAGAGGAGAAGTGACAGAGGTAATTTGTAATGAGAAAATGGCCAAGAATTTTCAAAACTGATTGAATATTTTTTCATCCACAGATTCAAGAATCTCAAAGAATCCCAAGTAGGATAAATTTTTTTAAATTTATTCTTTAGACAAGTTATAGAAAATATGAAGCAAACAAAGATAAATCAAAAATCTTAAATGCATATGTGAAAGTAGAGAGATGCATAGAAATGACACTTAACGTGACAACTGAGTTCTGAATAACAATAGAAACTAAAAGACAATTTAATGTCTTTTCCAAGTCCTGAAGAAAAAAGAAACTCTAACCTAGAATTCTTTTTATTTATTTTTTATTTTTTTGTGACAGAGACAGAAAGAGAGACAGATAGGGACAGACAGACAGAAAGGAAGAGAGACGAGAAGTATCAACTTTTCGTTGCAGCACCTTAGTTGTTCATTGATTGCTTTCTCATATGTGCCTTGACTAGGGGACTACAACAGAGCGAGTAACCTCTTGCTCAAGCCAGCAACCTTGGGCTCAAGCTGGTGAGCTGTGCTCAAACCAGATGAGCCTACACTCAAGTTGGTGACCTTGGGGTTTCGAACCTGGGTCCACTGTGTCCCAGTCCGACACTCTACCCACTGCACCACTCACTGCCTGGTCAGGCTAGAATTCTTTATCCAACAAAAATATCTTTTAAGAGAGAAGATAAAATATTCCGAAAAATACAGAAAAATTTCTTCAGCAACATACCTTCACTGAAAAACATTCTAAAGCACATGCTGTGAGTAGTAATTCCAGATTGAAGGTCTGAGATTCAAGGAGGTAGGCAATAAAAACTGATTGAAATAAATGAGGAATCATAAATAACCATTGATGGTATAAATCAGTAATGATAATGCCTATAGAATTAAAAAATGTAAAGGCATTATTACCAGACAGTAGTAATATATATGTCAAAAGTATAGTAAATGAAATTAAAATGTTATATTCTAAAGTGTTACTAGGAAGATAGAGAAGTTATTTATCAACTTTTTAAATTTTAATTTAAATATGCATATTGTAATTTCCAGAGTAACTTCCAAAAGAATATCAACAGAGTATGTGATAACCACCACCACCACCCCAAATTAGGAGAAGTGGAATAAAAAACATAAAAACTAAAATAAAAAACAAGGAAAGACATAAAAAATGATAAATAAAATGTATAGCATTAAAAATTTCAAACATATTAGCAATTATGATGAATATACACCAACAATGTTTCAATTAAAGACAAAAATGAGATTAGAAAAACAAAGTCCAAGTAACTGTACACTATTTTCAAAAGACATAAAATATAGGAATATAGAAAAGATGAAAATAAAAGGTAGCATGAAAATGTTAATGTGTAGCTATATTGATATTAAACATTTTAGAAAAAAGGCAAAAATTATTCCTAGAGATAAAGACTTTATACAGCAATAATAAAAATTTAAATTCATGAGGAAAACACAATTTTAAGTTTATGTGCATTTATAATACAGCCAAAAAGAAACACAGAGTAAAATTTTTTCTTATTGAAATTTGTATGCTAGTAAACACACAAATACCGTACAAACCAAAAATGTTTTAATATTACAGAATGAAAAGAGCAATTTCAAATTGTTTGATTTGTTTTAAGAGAAAAATACTTATATTTAAATAGTGATCTCTCACAGTAATAAATACAAATATTATTATTTCTATTTTTGAGTCCAAACTTCTGCAAATTTGTCAATGATGTCATCAAAATTGATCTTTATATATTCACATCCCTAGACAGTCTTGCCAGATTTGTCAACCTATCTTCACTCAGAGTTGAACAAAAAACACTTTTTATTAATTTTAACTTTGTATCTTCTCTGCGAAGGGACAGATATACAAATAGTTAAGAAGTCTTAAACATGATGTTAAGCCTGGCCACAATTCATAAAAATATTGCTTCATAATAAATTCCAGAAATTGCAATACTCTCCGTGCCTCTGTTCTTTGGGACCCATCCTAATTGCTTTCAAACATCCCTACGGGTGTTTGCAAATTCCAAGTGTTCACATAGAATGACAGAATTTATGTTACTCAAGTTGTTTCTTTGTCTCTCCAATCACTGTGCTACCATTGCTCATTTCTAACCTATTATTTAAACCCAGGAACATAGCTGCCTTTAGCTCAGCGGTTCCTTCGAGTCAAGTTCGCTCGTTAAACCCAGGAACATGTTGTATGCCACAGGGGTTGGAGATGTAACCTGCACTCAAATCAGGCAAACTCAGATCATTATGAACTCTGAAAACTCACTCTCCAAACAAAGGCGGGCAGCTGAATCCAAGTTTGTTAAGAGCCAACTCGATAATTGAGAATTCTTTAAATTAACTCTCACATAGAATACAGCCCTTTATAAAGAATAAGTTTTTTTAAGTGCCAGTTTGAATCTTACATATACGTTATTAAAATGCTAACAGGAATCTCAGCCACTTTTTTTTTTCAGCCACTTTTTTAATAACAACCAACTGTAGATTGAAAGAACTTTGGAGTTTCTGACATTTTTATGGATTTTGTTATTGTTTTTAAGTTCTCTATAGACAATGAACTCCCTTATTGCATACATCTCAGATGCACTGCTCCTACCACCCTGATCTTGGTCAGACTAAATGGACAAATTCCTAGACAATTACAACTGAACAAAACTGTGTCACCAGGGCACACACAGACTATTTATAGCAGCATTGTTTATAATCACCAAGTACAGGACGTGGTATAATCAGACAATGGAATACTATACAGCCAATCTTCCTCCTAACAGCGCCCTCTTCTTTATAACACCGAGCACAATTCATTACGGTGTATGTGCTCATTTGCTTACTCTCACTTCTTTCCCATTTGCCCCCTTGGTTGGTAAGCTCCACAAAGGAACAAGCAAATCCTAGTTTACATTTAGCACCCCGCCTGGTGCCTGAGACATGGTAGGCACCCAGAAGTCATTTCATGAATAGAAAAATGAATGAATAAATGAAGGAAGGATGGGTGCTCACAGTGGAGCCCTGCTTGCCTAGGAACCATTCTGTCACTTTGCGGTGGCTTTCTTGTTATGAATTTATCTTTTTGTTTCATCCTCAGAAGAAAACATTGTTTTTCTTACTTCCAAAATCCTGGGGGGGGGGGGGGGCAGGGGCTCACGGTATGTCCAAATACTGATAACATAAGCAGCAGTCAATGTGGAGTTGATTTACCCAGTCAGAAATGCAACATTGAAAAATTATTAGCATTTATCGAGTGCTTACTACTTGGACGTGCAACCCTAAGAGTCTCGGTATTCACAGCAATCGTCTGAAGTAGGTACTAGTGTTGTTGCCATTTTGCAGTTAGGAAAACTGAGGCACAGAGAAACTTTTCAAAACTAATAGAGTCGGGTAAGTGGTAGAACTGGATTCAAACCCAACAGGCCACACTCTGCTATGCTACATCGAAGGTTCAGGGTTGAAGCTAAGAGTATTATTAACTGCAGCTAACACCACAAATTGGTCGGTAGGTTGAACAGCATGGCCTGGGTGGTGTGGGAACAGAAGGCTGAGCTGATGGGCACTACATGGGGCCTATGAAGCCAGGCTTCAGAAACCCAGGGCTCATGTGGGCTTCCAATAAAGAACCCTTCAGATCCCACCTACTTTCTATGCTGGTTAATCGCAGGATTTACCTGGAGGAGCCAGGATTGTGTCTCTTGTGATCCTGGCTGGGAGCTGAGAGCGCCTGTTGTTCGTGGAGTCATCCATAATTAGAGGATTAAACCATCTCGCATTTGGGCTGACTGCAGGTATCCTTGACAAGCATCAGTCTCACGGATGGGTCCAGATGACTCTGTGCTTTGTGGTTCGGTGTAAAGACAGGTAAACCTTCAGAAAAATAGAATGGGAAAAGAAACTGCAGAAATGTTTCTCATTTCTGTCCACATTTTATTCCCTCTCTCCTGCACCAGAGGTACATGGCCATTCCTCCTTCCTTTGCCACCCTGCAGACTGGCTGCAGCATTACATCTACGCAGCTCTTACTGCACTGCACAGTCTAGGGACACTGTCAGGTCTGTTGTCACTGCTAAAAACATAGGGGGTCCCTTTCAGAGCTTCCCTTCCTTCACTGGCTCCTCTCTACACACTGGCTTCTGAGCTGAAGCTGTCGGCCCCCATGAGGTCCCCTCAAGTGCAGAACCTCAGCCCAGCCTTCCTGACTTCCCTGCTGGTCAGCTACTGGAATATCATCCAGTTTTAAAATATGTATTACAGAAATATTAAATGACATAGAAGTATTTTAAAGAGAAAGTAAAAATCCCCAATCATTCCACCCACTGTAGAGATGACCACAGTTATTAGCTTGGTGCCTGTATTCACAAATTCTTCAAAGCATCTACAAGTTGATACATAGGTAGATATACAGGTATGTAGGTAGGTAGGAAAGTAGGTAGATAGATAGGTGAATAAGATAGATGATAGATGATAGGTAGATAGATGATAGATGGATAGATGATAGATGATATATAGATAGATGACAGATAGATGATAGATAGATAGATAGATAGATAGATGACAGATAGATGATAGATAGATAGATAGATAGATAGATATAAGTTAAATTATATTATTTCTACTACTTTATAATCTAATTTTCTTACTCAATAATATGTTATGGACATTTGTCTATGTCTGGAAAACTTAAAAGATTGGTCTACCTTATCCTTATTAATGGCTGCATAGTATTTCACAATCCAAAATCAAACCTACCCACTGAAAGAGAATCACCATTCATCCAGATAAAAACTGACTGTCTTTTTTAATACACCTTTCCCTTTTGACATCTCCCCAAATCCAATTATTTACCAAGTTCTAGTGAACTTGCTTCTTAAATTTATTTAAATGCACCCCTCCTCTCATGTCTGTCATCATCACTTGGGTCCAAACTACTATCTTCTTTATCACCTAAACTTCTGCAATTGTCTCTCAACAAGTACCTTTTCAAATTAAAAATCTGATCATATCTACCCCAACACCGAGTGCCTCTTTAAAAGCATTGTAACAGCTTCTCTTTGCTCTTGAGATATGGGCAAGATGCCTTAACGTGGCCAATATGAGGCCCCTAATAAAGCACAAGGTGGTACACACTTAAAATTGTGAAAATCATTGTCAATCTGTTCATCTAAAAGGTGAGCTAGGTTACATAACCATCAATGGTATTTGAAAATAAAAGTAAGAGATTTTTTTTTTTTTTTTCTGAAGCTGGAAACGGGGAGAGACAGACCGACTTCCGCATGCGCCCGACCGTGATCCACCCGGCACGCCCACCAGGGGCGATGCTCTGCCCACCAGTGGTGTCGCTTACCGAGACCAGAGCCACTCTAGCGCCTGGGGCAGAGGCCAAGGAGCCATCCCCAGTGCCTGGGCCATCTTTGCTCCAATGGAGCCTTGGCTGCGGGAGGGGAAGAGAGACACAGAGAGGAAGGAGGGGGTGGGAATGGAGAAGTAAATGGGCGCTTCTCCTATGTGCCCTGGCCGGGAATCGAACCCGGGTCCCCCGCACGCCAGGCCGACGCTCTACCGCTGAGCCAACCGGCCAGGGCCAAGATTGATTTTTTTTTTTTTTTTTTTTTTAATTCTCTTGCCTCTACCCCACCACCACTATCATCCTGTGACAAAAACAAAAAACAAAAAAAAATCCTCTCAGGGACTAAATATTGATTTAACCAGCATTATGTCTTTATATCCATAAAGTAATATGACTTTTATGCAGGGGGACAAACTGGAGTCAAGTTTCATTCTTTTGCAGGCGGCTTTCCAATTTTCCCAGCACCATTTGTTGAAGAGGCTTTCTTTTCTCCATTGTGTGTTTTGGGTTCCTTTGTCAAAGATGATTTGTCCCTATATATGTGGTTTTATTTCTGGGATCTAGATTCTGTTCATTGGTCTGTATGTCTGTTTTTCTGCCAATACCATGCTATTTTGATTATCGTGGCTCTATGGTAGTGTGAGTCAAAATGGATCATTAAGGCTTAAATATAAGATCTAAAATAATAAGTTACATAGAAGAAAACATAGGAACTAAACTCATGGACCTTGGCTGTAAAGAACAATTTATAAATTTGACCCCAAAGGCAAGGGAAGTAAAGGCAAAAAATAAATAAATGGGACTATATCAAACTAAAAAGCTTCTTTCTGGGCCTGACCTGTGGTGGCACAGTGGATAAAGCGTCGACCTGGAAATGCTGAGGTTGCCGGTTCGAAACCCTGGGCTTGCCTGGTCAAGGCACATGTGGGAGTTGATGCTTCCAGCTCCTCCCCCCCTTCTCTCTCTCTGTCTCTCCTCTCTCTCTCTCCCTCAGTCTCTCCCTCTCCTCTCTAAAATGAATTTAAAAAAAAAAAAAAGCTTCTTTCTGTACAGTAAAAGAAACTGACAACAAAACAAATAGGCAGCCAACTAAATAGGAGATGATATTTGCAAACAACAGCTGCACTGAGGGCTTAATATCCAAAATATATAAAGAACTCACAAAGCTCAGTAACAAACAAGCAAACAATACAATTAAAAATGGGGAGAACACCTGAACAGATGCTTCTCCCAAGAGGACATACAAATGGCCACCAGATATATGAAAAGATGCTCATCTTCACTAGCTATTTGAGAAATGCAAATCAAAACTACAATGAGATACCACCTCACACCTGTTAGATTGGCTATTATCAACAAGACAGGTAATAACAAGTGTTGGAGAGGCTGTGGAGAAAAAGGAACCCTCATTCACTGCTGGGAATGCAAATTAGTACAATCATTATGGAAGAAAGTATGGTGGTTCCTCAAAAAATTAAGAATAGAACTACCATACGACCCAGCAATCCCTCTACTGAATATCTACCCCTAAAAACTCAAAAACATCAGTATATAAAGACACATGCATCCCCATGTTCATCGCAGCATTATTCACAGTGGCAAGACATGGAAACAACCAAAGTGTCCCTTAATAGAGGATTGGATAAAGAAGATATGGTACATATACACATTAGAATACTACTCAGCCATAAGAAATGAGGACATAGTGATATTCACGACAACATGGATGCACATTAAGAACATTATACTGAGTGAAATAAGTAAATCAGAAAAAGCTAAGAACTGTATGATTTCACACATAAGTGTGATATAAAACTGAGACTCGTGGGCATAAATAAAAGTAAAGTGGTTACCAGGAAGATGGGGATATGGGGTAGGGGGTCTTGGGGGAGGGGGAAGGATGTAAAAATGGACAAATGTAAGGTGACAGAAAATGATTTTGGGTGATGTGTATACAATAATCAACAGTTCAAATACTATAGAAATGTTTACCTGAAACCTATGTGCTCTTATTTATCAATGTTTCCCTGTTAAAGTTAATTTTTTAAATAAAATTAAATAATAATAATATGACTTGAAGCAATTTCAAATTAAAATAAAAAACATTGCGGTAACTTTAGCTCTGCCAGCTATGTTACCACACAAAGGCTCAGCTGGAAGGTAATTACAAACCATAGAATCCCGAACTCCCACAGACCTGAGAGAGGGTAGATCTGCTTGGCTAATGAGCACTTCCAATTTCAGCATCTGTAAGGCAGCCAGCTGGAGGCTGCCATCTGGTTTGTGAAGGGAAATCCCTGGATGGTTCTTTCTTTAATCTAGAGAAGTGTTTGTTGTCCATTTTCTCTTTCTCACTGTTCTCTGAATCAATTTGAGGCTATACCTTTCCCTCGCATTTTCTCCATGGTCAATTTTTGAGGAATGCTCAGCAAATTGTGAGGTATCTGATCTAAGAATAGAGTCATATTTTGAACCCATGTTTATACTGAAATCTGGGTCAACCCCAACCTGCTACTGTCCAATTATTCAGATTTTTTATGCAAGCCAAAGAAAAAAAAAACAATAGCTTAAAATTAACCCCAAATTTAGCTCCCATATTTCATTCATTCACTCAATAAAAAACTGTGGGATACCTATCATGTACCAAACACTGAGCAAAGTGCCAGGAAAATCACAAAGAAAGGACAGAAAAGCCCTGACCACCTGAGGATTGCAGCCTAGAAAAATACTGAATGAGATGACAATGGATCATTTCTGACTTGTATTCAAGGCTACATTTCTGTTCTCATCCTTTGGCTTCGGGTCTCATCTAGGAGGATTCCTGAGTTACCCTCAGAGCATGTACTACGCTTTCCCAGAGATAACCTCCCCAGACAAGATGAAATCTTCTCCATTTAATGCCTTTTATTTTCAGGGATTTTAGGCTGTTTTTCTTGTCTGCTTTTAAGAGGAAATCTTCCTAGTCTCTGTAGAAGATTAAATTATTGACCCCAATTCTTCATCCCTTCTTTATTTATCCCCTTTGCCAGGTGACTTTGTGGTTCCTCCCACTGGAGAACATTGACCTTGGACTCAGCCATGTAATTTGCTTTGGCCAATGAATGTTAGCAGACATGACAAAAGCAAAAACATAATGTGCTTGTTTGTGTGGGTGTACTCTCTTGCACTTTTACCATTACTATGGTAACAACATACTACCGTAAGTCCACTGATATAAGAAAGGTCAAAGACAGCTTCAGGAAACCTGACCCCAGCCTTTACCTTGGGGCCCAGGAGAACTTAGCCTAGATTAACCCAGCTCCAATCTACTTAGTCACAGGTGCTTGAGTTAGAATAAATGATTATTGTTTGAAGCACTGAATTTGGGGTGATTTGTTACACAGCAATAAGTGATTGATACAGTCTTCTACAACTAGTGCAAACATCCCTAAGTCCCTCTCCACCTGTAACTCTTGTAAGCCTTTCTCTGGAAACCTAAAATGAACAGTGACCATGCTTTAAATTTTTGAGGGGACTCTGTCCTTTGAGGAACTATCATGAATGAGCTACTTTTGCTAACAAACAGAGCTGTTTCTCTGTCCTCTCTTTGTCTGGTGAAGCTGTTGTCTCAGCTCCTTTCTGCATTTTCTCCTACCAAACACAAGACTCTTCTAAGCTCCTTCCTGAATAAGTACTGGAAGGGAACTTTGGGTTTAGAGCAACACAGAGCCGGAGCTCTACCTCGATCAGGCATCCTCAATTCAACTTTCCCATGCAGTGGGACACTCCTGCTTAACAGCAGGATTGGCAGCCTCTTTGAGACTACTCTTGAGGCAGCTATGAGGACTATACTTATTGGTACTGAGACCAATCACCACCAGAGGAAAGACACGACAAACACACAAGTTAGTTGCAAGAATCACCCCAGCAGTTATTACTCACGGATCCTATGGCGTGCCTGGGTACAGCTTAATGCGGCCTCACTGGGATGCTCCTCTCAGCTGTCTTTGTGATCAGAGTGGTGTGGAAACAATCCACGTTCAACTTTGGAGTCTGGATGACTGACTGCAGCTGGGGCCCCCTCTGTTTAAGTACCCTTTCTGGCATACGCCCTCTAACAGGTGTTAATCTATAGGATTATCACATCAAGCCACTTTTGGGGAGTTCCTTGCAGGTAGCTCTTCTTATCTATATATAATTTCACAGACATACTAACTGGGCCCTGCGCAGAGGTCATGATCTTGGCCTAGCATATCTCTACCCACTAGATTAGCTCTTACCCAGAGGATGTAGCCTTATTCACTTGTCTTAATGGCTTTTAATATTATATCCTAACTTATTTCTATATATCTTCTATATTTTTCTATATTTCTATATATTTAATTACTATAACATTATGTTACTATAACAACAGACCTACATTTAAAACATGAAAATCATGTTTATTAGCTGTGTGACCTTGAGGGTTAAAGTGATTTAAAGTCTCTGAATCTCATTTTACTCATCTCAAACTAAATGTCGTTCATGAAAATCTTGACTTTAGGTCTAATTGTGGGAGTCAGTAAAAGTTATAGGGTGTGGGCCCTGGCCGGTTGGCTCAGCAGTAGAGCATCGGCCTGGCGTGCAGGGGACCCAGGTTCGATTCCCGGCCAGGGCACATAGGAGAAGCACCCATTTGCTTCTCCACCCCCCCTCCTTCCTCTCTGTCTCTCTCTTCCCCTCCCGCGGCCGAGGCTCCATTGGAGCAAAGATGGCCCAGGCGCTGGGGATGGCTCCTTGGGCTCTGCCCCAGGCGCTAGAGTGGCTCTGGTCGCCGCAGAGCGATGCCCCAGAGGGGCAGAGCGTCGCCCCTGGTGGGCGTGCTGGATGGACCCCGGTCGGGCGCATGCGGGAGTCTGTCTGACTATCTCTCCCCGTTTCCAGCTTCGGAAAAATACAAAAAAAAAAAAAAAGTTATAGGGTGTGTTTTGCTCTGTTTAGTGTTGTTTTATAGCTATTGTTAATTTGTGGTTTGTTTTCTAGTCTTAGCTTATCACCATTCTTTACTGTATCTGGGGAAATGTCAGAACTAAAGAAGTAAAAAGAGGCCTTTCTCCACTGTCTAGAAAAGTACATGTGAAAAAAATGCCTTATCTTACCACTTCAAAATTTCAAAGTAAAAAAATCCACATGTATGATTATAAAAATATATATATCAGGACTTCAACATAAAAGGGGCAAAAAGAAACCAAACACAGTCTCCTCGCATATCTGATGAAATCATCCAAAATTAGTAAAAATAATAATATCGGCAGGAAAAATTTATCAACAACAAACCAAACATCAACAAACTTCAAAAAGTAGGGGCCACAAAATGAATGGCTCTATAAGGTCTTAATAGTGCCTCAGTTTGCAGAAACAAAACTGGGAAAGAAAAGGTGAGTCAACAGAATCCTGAGATTTCTTCCAACAGTCTCCAGTCTCGAGAGGAGACTTAGGGCTGAGCCAAGTAAATATCATAATTTAAACACTCAAGATAAAAGCCCCCTACCTCTCAAAGCGGAATCTTGAAGCAAAATGGCCTCCAAAAGTGCCATGCTGAATTGCAAGGACGATCTGAAGCCTGTGGGTATCCTCCCTAGGAAAGAGATACACCCTGACCAGGAGGTATAAACTCAGAAAGGGCATTTGAACAAATCCCAGAAGACAGCCCAGAGCCCAGGTCATGCAACAAAACCAGCCTGTAGTTCTGGAAGACTTCTACTTCACTTCCTCAGCTCCTGCCTATACCCTTGCGAAATAAATAAAAGGAATAAAGCCACAATAGCCCAGCCTTTAAACTATAGCTAAGGAGAAAAACAGCTCTCAGTTACACAAGGAAGAAAGCCAAAAAGACTTAACCATACTCAATCAGAGAACACAGAAGGGTGAACAGAGCTGCCCACATGAACATGAACAACATAAAAAGAAAAGGTATGGCAATTATGCAAATATACCACATCTAAAAGAACATAGTATGCTAATGACAAAATATCCATTGCAAAAGAAAAAAAGTTTTTGCAACTAATTTAGGCTAATAGAGAAACTTAATAAAAACACAAAATCAATAACCAAGAGTATGAAGACTAAATTATAAAATAGCAGGATGAGACCAAAAGAGAGATTACATAGATAATGAAATAACTTAAAGAGCAAAATCACATCATTAAAGAACTAATAAACAAATTAAAAATATCAATGAACAATCCAGCTTCACTGATTGAGGAATGACAAGAGATAATAAAAAATAAGTCCTGGAAAAGAAAGAAGTTTTTAAAAGCACTTAGAAGATGCCTGACCAGGCATTGGCGCAGTGGATAGAGCGTCAGACTGGGATGCGGAGGACCCAGGTTCGAGACCCCGAGGTTGCCAGCTTGAGCGTGGGCTCATCTGGTTTGAGCAAAGCTCACCAGCTTGGTCCCAAGGTCGCTGGCTTAGGCAAGGGGTTACTCAGTCTGCTGTAGCCCCCCGGTCAAGGCACATATGAGAAAGCAATCAATGAACAACTAAGGTGTCGCAACAAAAATTAATAATTGATGCTTCTCATCTCTCTCCATTCCTGTCTGTCTGTCCCTATCTATCCCTCTCTCTGACTCTTTCTCTGTCCCTGTAAAAAAGGAGATAAATAAATAAATAAATAAATAAAAGCACTTAGAAGATAATAGGAAGGACAAAGGCCATCCAACACAGAAACTGTCCTTAAAGAAGAGCTCTAAACAGAATAAAAGAGTAGGTAGAGATATAATACAAGAAAATTTCTTTCTGGAAAGGAAGACCTAATACCATGTGCCAGAAACTTCCAGGATGAAACTATTAACAGAGTATCACCTTCTTGCATTATTGAGATCCAAAGACAATAAAGGAATTATTCAGGTATCCAGCACCCTCCATAAAGATATAGAATCACCTATAAAGTAGCAGGTGCCAGACATAAGGTAACAGATGAGTCTTCTCAACATGAAGGCATCAGAAGAATAAGCTTTATTCTTGAAAAACCTAATAATGAATTTAGTCAATCAAGAATAAATGAAGGAGCCCTGGCCGGTTGGCTCAGTGGTAGAGCGTCGGCCTGGTGTGCAGGAGTCCTGGGTTCGATTCCCGGCCAGCGCATACAGGAGAAGCGCCCATCTGCTTCTCAGCCCCTCCCCCTCTCTTTCCTCTCTGTCTCTCTCTTCCCCTCCCACAGCCAAGGCTCCATTGGAGTATAGTTGGCCCTGGCACTGAGAATGGCTCTGTGGCCTCTGCCTCAGGTGCTAGAATGGCTCTGGATGCAACAGAGTGACGCCCCAGAGGGGCAGAGCATTGCCCCCTGGTGGGCATGCCGGGTGGATCTGTCTGACTGCCTCCCCATTTCCAGCTTTGGAAAAATACAAAAAAAAAAAAAAAAAAAAAAAGACTAAATGAAGGGGCAGTGATAAAGGGAACAGTGAAAAATTTAGTACCCAAAAACAGTGAACAAAGCACACAGTCTCATGGGAAAGAAATTAGGATCTCAAATTTTTATACCCAGCCAGGTCAATGAAGGCTATCAGCAGAAATTTTTAAGTATGCAAGAGAATGCAGAGAGCAAGTGCTGAGTTCTCAGGGGGGGGAGGCTTAAGGAAATCCAGCAAACGACAAGACAAATCATAACTTTTAAAAATAACACTGGGGAACAAAATTTTTGTTGCATCCACAAGAACACTTGTTCTTACCTAATTTGAGTGTGCTGATCTCAAATCTGACATTAGTTATTTTCTGTAAGCTACAGTTTACAGTTCTTTTGCAATTCAAGATTTTAGGTTTTCATCTTATTGTAAAATTTTCAATATTTAGTTTAACATAATGAAGTAGAATGTCTTCTTGGGCATCATCTTTGTGAAAATATAATAATTTATATAATGTAGTAAATACACTAATACACTAAAAGATATGATTGCATCAGAATTTGTCTACAATTTTGAAATAGACATATCAAAACATTTTAATCTTAAAAATTGCGCAAAACTTATTTAAATTCTATTCAGGCAAAAATTTGCGTTTGTAGCTCTTGCATTTGTGTACTTGTTGAGGACAATCTCATTTGATGCTCCAGCAGTAGTCTGCTCATCACTAACAGCTCCAAGATTTTCGGGAAACTTATCAAGGTGACTATTCAGGAAGTGAATCTTAGCGCTCATGTTACATCCAATGTTGCGGAAAGCCAATAGCATCCTTTGAACCAGAAGTTCATAGTTTTCTGCTTTTTTGTTGCCAAGGAAGTTCTTTGTAACTGCCACAAAAGACTGCCATGCTGCTTTCTCCTCCTTATTCATTGTCCTAGCAAATTCTTTGTCATGTATGAGGGTTAAAATTTGAGGTCCATCGAATACAACTGCTTTTATCTTCTCGAAAGACAAGGCATGAAAAGCAGAAAAAAATATGTTGAAAGCATTCACTTTCTATTCAAAGCCTGAACAAACTGCTTTATTAAGCCAAGTTTGATGTGAAGTGGAGGAAAATGATCCTGTCTCGATTAACTACAGGTTCATTACAATATTTTGCATCCCTACTTCCAGAGCTTCACATTTCCGCCACTCCTTCTGTGTCCAGTGTTTCTCCCGAGCTCGGTTGTCCCACAAACACAGAAAGCAAGGATATTTTGTGAAACCTCTCTGTTATCCAAGCAGGAAATTTACCATTTTAAGATCCACAAGAAAAAATGGCATATGATCGCATATCCTAATATTCCTTCAGCAATACGATCTAGTTATGCTCCTCAGAAAGTCAAGGACAATTTTTATGTCGTTATAATCTTCTAGCAGATGAGTTGAATAACCAATTGGAACTGCTGCATAAACATTACCATTGTGTAGGAGAACACATTTCAGACTCCATTTAGAGCTGTCAAGAAATAGCCGCCATTCTGTTGGACTGTAAGTGGTAACATCTAGCTGGCTGAGAAGAGTACTGATACCATGACAGTAAACAAAGTATTTGTCTTCGGGAGAAAAAAGTCCACAAAAATTTGTTCACGCTTCCTGAAATGGGATACTTTAGCTGACCCGTGAAGTACATTCTTTTCTTGAAGCCTGAAGGCTACTAAGTCAGCTGCTTTCTTTGATAGGCCCAAATCTACTAAGTCATTCAATTTGGGTTTGCTAAACTGCTGAGGGGTTAATGACTGCTTGGCATCAGAAGAAGACCCTTCAGATTCTAAAACCATTTCCTCATGCATCTTATCAAAATATACTTGATCACCATGTTCACTTTCTTTTATTCCTTAGAAGAAATAAAACCATTGAAAACTGGAACCGGGAGTATCTCAGAGTGTGGGATAGGTCGTATTGCTGAAGGGATATTAGGATATGTGATCATATGCCATTTTTTCTTGCTGATGCCCTTTGTATGGATCAGACAGAAGTAAAAGTCACTGCTATGGTTCTTAGGTTCACACCAAACCATGGGAATACCAAAAGGCATTCCTTTGCATTTTCCTTTTGTCCAGTCACGAAGCATTTCCTCACAATTATGA
This sequence comes from Saccopteryx leptura, assembly GCF_036850995.1. Classification (NCBI taxonomy): domain Eukaryota; kingdom Metazoa; phylum Chordata; class Mammalia; order Chiroptera; family Emballonuridae; genus Saccopteryx; species Saccopteryx leptura. The sequence continues at coordinate 40,957,444 of NC_089512.1, read as the reverse complement.
CACACGATATGAGGAGCCCAATTCTTGTCTTGATCGCCAAGGGGAACTTGAAAATAGGCAATATATGCATGTGTCACAAATGATGAAATATTGCGCCTTTGATGCTGAAGTGTGTAACAGCCACATATATAACAGAAGGTGTCAGAACTATTCTTACATTTACACCTACTCGAAGAAGCCATAATTCAATCTTAAAACAAAATGAGAGGGTGTTTTATCAGATAATAATTTTTTTACATTTAAAAACAACTACAGTTATGTAAAAGTGATGTTTGTAAAACATTAGTTGCCTTGTGTTTATGTTCAATCCAAGAGTAATTGCCCTTAAACTCCAATTTAAAAACCAATGCATGCTATTAACTGTAACAAAAAGAAATTAAAAGTGCATAAAAACTAGAGCATGCACCAAAAAACAGATTTTATATTTGGAATCAGTGATGCAGAAATATATATAAACAGTTCTAAAACCTCATGCAACAGAAAATGAAAAAAAAAAAATTGTTCCCCAGTGTCAGAAAAACAGAAACTGGTATAAGAACAAGTGTGTGGCAATAAATTTATTTAATTATATATGCAAGACTAAACTATAATAATAGTTAAGGAATTAGAGAATTATAAATGTAGAATATAAATGCTTTATACCCTGATTTTTTTTAAGTAGTGTCACTAAAAGCTCATAAGATGAGGAGAGTGAGAAATGAGGTGAGAGGAAGATTAAAAGTTTTAATTTCCTTATCTTTCAAAGCAGAGAGTCCATCAATGTGTGTAAAATTAAACATGGGTCTTTAAAAATAACTCTTAATTTTTTTAAATAATCTTTCTTTGCAACCCTAGGGAGAGCTTTTAGGATCTAATATCGCTGATGAAAAAAAAAAAACATCATGTGAAGTTCTGTAATTCCTTTGGTTTCTCTGATTTCTTTTTCTTCTGCTAAATTCAAAAAAAATCAATTTAATGCTTTTTTATTTTTCTAAAAATGTATAGTAAGACCCAATCTTAATAAAATTACTCTATATTTTTCATTCCATTTACACGCTTAAAGAGCAATCTGGGGAACTTGAAAATAGGCAATATATGCATGTGTCACAAATAATGAAATATTGTGTAAATCATCATGTTTACCTGAAGTTATTAGGTTACTTCTTAACAGAATTTGAAGAACTATTTTGTTCACTTATCTTTTTTTACATATATTTTATACTCTCTCTGTTTGTATGTGTGAATATATATATATATTCTATATATATGTATGTATATGTATAGAATATATATATAACTTATATAAGAACAATAAAATCAAATACCAGATTGTAAAAGTGGCCACAAAATCCTCCTCTATGTGCATACCCCTTAGCACTATGACTTTGCAGCTCCACCAACAAGGGGTAGAATCTGTATTCTTGTCCTTTGAATCTGAACTGACCTTATGACTTGACTTCTTCTATCCAACAGAATGTGGCAGAAATAACAACTGGCTTCTGAGCATAAGCTTTAGAAAGCCTTGCAGCTTCTCTCACCTTACTGGATCACTTCCCTGAAACTTCCATGCGATGAAGCCCTGGCTACTGAAGGAGGAGAGGCCACATGGAGCAGAACTGAGTAGTCAAACCCCATAGTCTAGCCAGCTGACAACCAACACCAACCAATGTAAATGGGGACATATTAGACATCTAGCCCCAGTAAAGTAGCCAGATGGCTGCAGCCACTGAGTGACCCACAAGATGAGGCTAGCAAAAAGCTGCCCAGCTGAGCCAAACTCAAATTGCTGTCCCATCGAATTGTGAGCAAAATAAAACAGCTATTGTTTTAAGCTACTAATTTTGGGGTTAGTTTCTTACATAGCAATAGATAACTGCTCTACACTAACATCGGCCTAGTATATTAAAACATAGTTGGGCTATCAATTTAAATGAAAGACTGAACACATATTTGTCTACCTTTTCTCCTAAAGTCCACTGAACTGGCATTGAAAAAATACAAAAAGTCTTAACAACAAATTCCAGTGGCCAAGTCTGAGTCATGTACTTATTATGTCTAAACCAATCCCTGGCAGAGAATAAGGGCACAGTGACTGGCTTATACATCGTGATTTACCTCCTATGTCTGGGAGGAGATCACCTTCCCTGAGTACCATGTCTAGCAGATGCTAAGTATGCAAAATATAAAGGTCTTCCAAAAAGTGAAAATGAAGGTCACTAACATTTACCAACCAATATTATGAAAAACATTCCAGCAAAACCTTTTCTAGGCAATAGCTGAACTCTGAGACATGAGATAAATACCTCACTTAGAATCAACTAGAAAATCCCTATTTATAGGGGTAAGTAGAGAGAATGGAGACAACAATGGAGACAGATAGGGAATAATCATAAAAACATAAGACATTAGCAGTGTATTCATTCAGCCACAAATATTTATTGAGTGTCTACAATGTGTCGAACACTATATATACACAAGAAAGCAAAGAAAAGCGCTGCTAGAAAAAGAGGGTGGTAAGATTATTAAATGCTGTGAAGAAGTCAAAGGATGAGATCTGACAAAGAGATAGTGGATGCAATGAAGGGAGTCATTTACTGCTCTGGAGAGAGTGATTTTAGTAGAAAGCTGGAAAAGGATGCAGATAGTAAAAGTTATAACTAGAGTAATAGGAAGAAAGTGAATACAAGACTACTTATTTAGAAAGTTTGGGATTGATAGAAAGGTAAGGAGTAGGATGACAATCACGAAGAGTAGGTGGATCAAGGGAAGACTTTATTAAGGTACCAGATTTGTTGGAGAGAACTTGATATTAAAAAGAGGAAAAAGACAAGCCAAAGTATATAAAGATTTTGATGTCTTGAAGTGAAATGTGCCATCCCATCAAATGGTCCAGATCTTCTCTCAGCAAAGGAGGAATGAACTTATTTCAGAAGGTCCCTCTGTGTGACCTATTTGGAGACTATAAAGCATAGGAGGTGGCGCTAGGATGGTTTTCAACCTTCCTTATCCAAGTAGATGGAAAATCTGGCCCAGGCTAACAAGGTTCTGGCTACCTGTATGTTGTGCAATCACAGTACTACTTACCCCACGATTCAGAGTAGGAGACAACATCTAAAAGGGTTCCAGTGATTTGCACTTCCTGGTATGCATGCTTTTGCCTAATGTTCTACCCTTGAGTGTGGGCTAACCTATTGACTCTCTTCTTATGAATGAAATACAACAAAAGTGATGGCATGTCACTTCCAAGATTAGTTTACAAAAAGACTTTGACTTCCTGTTAAGTTTGTCTCCTCTCACTTACTCAGATGAAACCAGGTGCCATGTTATGATCTAGAGAAGCACATATGGCAAAGAACTAAGAGGAGCTTCCAGACAACAGCAAGCAGGGAGCTGAAGTCCCTCAGCCCAATAGCCCGTGAAGAACATAATCCTACCAAACCCTTGAGCTTAGAAGTGAATCCTTTCCCAATTGAGCCTTGAGACTACTGCTGTCCTAGTTGATGCTTCAATTGCAGCATCAGTCAGTAACAATGCGACATTTTTTCCAAATGCTTTTGATCTGCAATTGATTGAACCTATAGATAGGGAGACCCTGAACCCAGGAAATCCACATTGGGATGACCCACATAAACTGTGAAAAGTAAATATTTGTGATTTTAAGGTGCTAAGTTTGGGGGTAATTTGTAGTGTAGCCATAGACAGCAAGTAAACCTGGTATCACAGCTCTGACAGGGCCTAACAAAGCATCTTGACAAAGGGGTTTACTGTACTCCCCAATGACAGCCCCCACCATTAAAGATAACCTCCAAAATACCATTTGTTCTCTCTTAAGAACACTAAAGAGACACCTTCCAGGAATAGAAATATATTTTGTTTAGGCTCTGTCATGCTTTTATGTTTCTGAAATCTCAAGCCATTTTTACTTATTATCCAAAGACAAGCTCCTTCCACAGGGAAACTGCTTCTCAATAAGGTCTCCTCTTTTTCCTGTTTCCACAGTCCTGCTCCCCTGAAACAGTCATCCCTTAGCATTGATGGGGTGTTGGTTCCAGGACTCTCACAGACACCAAAATATATAAAATGGCATAGTATTTGCATATAACCCAAGCATAGCCTCTCATATGCTTTAAATTATCTCTAATCACTTATAATACCTAATAAAATATAAATGTTATATAAATAATTATTATACTTGTTTAGGGAATAGTGACAAGAAAAAAAAGTCTGTACATGTTCAGTATGGACACAACCAATATAGGCTCTAAGTACATAGTACATGTCAGTAACAATGGGACATTTTTTCCAAATGTTTTTGATCTACAGTTGATTGAACCTATACTATAGTTAGGGAGAGCCAATACTGTCTAGCCCCTCAAACCCATTTTTCTATAGTATTTTTCTGTATCAGTTATTAATTGATGTATAACAAATCACCCCAGAATATAGTGGCTTAAAACACCATTAATATACAATATTATTTTTCATATTCCAGTAGGTTAGCTAGCAGTTCTTTGCCAGTCTCACCTGGACTAACTCATGCACCTGCTTTCAGCGGTAGGATCTGCTTGAAGCTTGACTCAGCTATGGCCACAGGACAGCTGGGATTTCCTGGCCTCTCTCTTCGTGTATTCTTTCATCCTGAAGGAGACTATACCAACTTGGTTTTCACACATGGTGAAGGCAGCATTCTAAGAAAGCAAGCTTCAATACACAAGCACTTATCAAGCTTTTGCTTGCTTTATGGATGCTGATGCCCCATTGGCCAACGTAAGTCACATGACTAAGTCCATCATAAATGTGGAAGGGAATTACACAAAAGCATGGTTAGTGGGAAGGCAATGCACTGCGGATGAATTAGTAAAAGCAATCTACCATACCTTCTAATTCAGTTCTAATCACTATTCCTAGATGTATCTTTCCCAAACACCTATTTCACTATCTAAATCCTTGCTCAATGATCTCTCAGATTCAATGAAGTATTGGACAGTTTCTCTTATAACCACCTTGTGGATAATATGTAGAATAAATGTTACATTTAGGGAGGAAGCAGTTCTGCTGTACTACATGCCACTGATTGATTATATCTGAAAATCATAACCAATTGGTCAAGCAGAGGACAGTCAGGATGGGGAGGGAAACCAGCTCTTGTCTGAAAGTATAAACTACATCTTTCAGTGGGGGAAGAAATCTTAAACCTTCATATTGTCTCACAATTGAGGAAGGTGTTAATAAGAAAGGGGAAGTGGGAGTGTGCGTGGAAGAGGGATGGATATGCTTAAATCTCATGATTAATATCTAAACCAAAATTGGCATTTTTAGAACTGAACCTGGCTGGTAGATTCTATAATTTTGCTTACTGCCTTTTGATTTGTATGTTGGATGATTGAAAACAGAAAGTGTGTTTGCTATACCCTTACGAAGAAATTAGGAAAAAATATGGACATAGGATAAGGAATCCATGTAAAGGGTGGAATAGTGGAAAGCATTGGAACAGAGCCTTTTAGAATCACCTGAGTTTTGTACTAATTTGGAAATCCTCTATAGAGGGGTGAAACTGGTCTCCTTCTTTTCCCCTTCCTCAGTGCTATAAAGTGTTTAGTAAGGGAATTCCAGCAGAAATAAGCATATAAAAATTGATTAACTCTCTCTTTCTGTCTCTCAACATCATTAAAGGCCTTCTTTGTCTCTGCATTGATTGTTGTCACACATGGTAAATAGAGTACATCCAGTGTAGGGTTGAGCATTGTAACCTTAAGGAACATAGTTTGCTTTTTGTTCTGATATGTAGCATGGCATTATTCCCTAAGGCAGAACTTTAAAAGTAAGGAACTTTCATACAAGGATCTATAACAATTGTATATTTTGTAATATTCCCCCTTGCATTGTAATTTTTAAGTATTTATTATTTTATAATGCATGCATGAAGTAAAGATAGATTTTAGAGTTATCTGAGCCTTGTATTAAGTGATGTTTCATTTACAGTACCTGGGTTGTATTAGTGACTGAATAACGATAAATTTATTTTATACTGACTGAAATTTATTAATTTGCAGCTGTGTAATATCTTGGAGCATAATTAAAATGAATACTTTTCCCATTTAAAAAAAAAAACTATCTTTCATATCTTTACTTCTAGTTCCAGTCTATATTGTGTCAGGCCTACAGAATATTTAATGTATGAAAGAATAAATGAATGTATGAATGAATGAATTGAGGTAGAATAATTAAATGAACAAAGGTTTCTTAGCCTAGAGTAGTGATTCTCAAATTTGAGCATTCATCATAATCACCTGGACTTATTGAACCAGAGATTAGTGGGACCCACACCCTTGCATTTCTAACAAGTTCCCAGATGATGCTGATGTTGCAGATTGGGGACCATACTTTAAGAACCCCTGACCCAGATAAGGGAAGATCAAGGGAAGACATGCTATCATTCAAATACCTCAAGAACTACAGAGACCCATAGAAAGTTAAATTGTTCTGTGTAGATCTACGTACAGGATTTGGAAAGATGCCTAGAGATAGATTTTTGACTCAACATTGAAACACATTCACTCCTACCCCCATGCTCCTCTTCTAATAACAGATTTACAGCCCTAACTGAGAGTGTAGATCCCGCATTTCTACAATCAGAAATGCCCCTCTCCTAGGAACCAAATGTCAGCAGTTTTCTGAATACAATACAATTTTCTGAGAGGAGAGCAAGAATCTGGCTCTATAATGTCCATTTGACTTATTTAGTGCTATAATATTATGATGAGATTTGGCTCAGGTAAGCAAAGCAATCTACATCTGGCCATTTCTGCATGTTTATATCATTCCACTAATTTCTAATAATAAAAAATCAAATCTCATCTTAACATGACACCATTTTGTTTCTCTGTGGAATTATATGAACATCCATAACAATTTTGCTTTTGAGCATGGTGCCACACAGGAAATGCTGATAACACAATTTCTTAACACACACCAAGTACACATGTTACACAAAAGCAGATTCTACTTTAGCTTTTTTGAGAGGCTGTTTAAAAGTTAAGTTCCCCTTAATGAAACAGCAAGAAAAAGGGCTTTGCTTTTTTTCTCTCAGCATCCTGGCTTTTCTCTCTTTGTGGGCTTATGATGTTTTCCTTCTTCCTCGTGTTATCTGCGTTTCCTGCTCATCTCAACTTGATGACAGGTTGCTGAGACAACTAAGTCGCTAACCTTCTTAACTTGGCTTTTGTTATGTGCTTGTGTGTGTTTAGGAGGGATTTTTTCATTTCTCTTAGAACACTCTCCGTCTGCTCTGGGGAGGGCTATTAGACCTGAGGTGGAGAACAAGGGAGTCTTTTTAAGTGCTTGCTATTCAAATCGCCTTTCTACTTCCTTTAAGCCCATCATTTGTACTAGTAGGGCGCTGGTGGAAGCTTCCCTCACCGCCTATGGTCAGGATTAATTCACTCAGTGATGTTATGCGTGTGCCAGCCCAGGCTCCTCTAGGGGAAGGGAGGATCCAAGGACAAGAAGTGTACAAAGTACCCATCACCCTGTTCTTTTATTTTCTCTTTCAGCTCCTTGCCCAAAGTACAGAGTCAGCTTAACTACCAAATAATTACTCTGTGCAGACCCTTCATCTATTTGGTTATCAGATAAAATAAGAATCAGACATAAAACCCTCATTGGCTTAGCTCAACACTGAGCTGTTGTACGTACTTTCACAATCCTTTCAGAATCGGCCTACGCTCTCTCCCTCCCCTACACACCCCTGTTGTTGTTGCTCCCCGTGAGGTCCATCATCTGTCTTTCCTACCTTTGCCCACCTCCACTTTGGCGTGCCCCACACAGTGACTGCACAGCAGAGAGCTTGTCCTGCTGCCAAAGTCAAGGGATATAAACAGCAGACCCTAGAAAGTCATTTCTTAAGATAGAATTAATCAAAGGTAGTTTTCAAAGCTAAAGTTTAACTTTGTCAATACAAACTAACCTAACTAAATCTAAATTGAGATGGAGAAAGAATGTAGAATTTAGAGCCAGTTTTTAACCCATTTTTTAAATATCTTTTCTAAATTTTTCACTTTACAAGCAGATTGTTACTTTGGTTATTCATTTGTTTATGATTGGAATTAGGATGTCATCACCATAGGTGTCCCCAGATTTCCTACCTTCTGGGGTGTCTTTTCTGATATCAGGGGGATATCCAGCAGTGTCTTTTTCCACTAATACCTAAGAATGATGTTCTCCTGACCTGACTCTGTTTTCTCCCCCCGCCAAACTCTCTCTCTCTCTCTCTCTCTCTTTCTTTCTCTCTCTCTCTTCTCCTGTAGTACATCTCTTATCAAAGCCTCCAGTTAATTTTAAAGTGGAACACAGGTCCTTTACTTCCCCAAGTCAAGCACTAACCAACATCTGCATTTACAGCACACTTACATAAGTTTAGCCTTGGGGTCTGTAGGTCACAACACATACAAATACTTTTCACTCCTTTGCTTCCCAGGACAAAACACCTGTCCCAGCATTGAGCACTGAGGCAGCTCTGGCACTCAGTATGTACTCATGGAAGGGCCAAAGAGAGAGCTTGTCTTTTGCAGAACTAAAGAAGATCCTGACATCCCTAGAAAGAGCTGAGCTTTCTGGGAAGGAAAAGGAATTGTGATTTCCAAAATCCAGAGCCTAGAGCACTTGAATACTTTTGCAAAATAAATTCAAGAGTGGAGTAGAATGCAGTAATGACATAAGAGCCATTTCCTGCCTGACAAGATTTTTTTTTAATTTTTCCCATTGATTTGAGAGAGAAAGAGAGATGAAGGGGGGTAAGGAGACAGATAGAGGAGCATCAATTCATTGTTCCACCTAGTTGTTCTATTTAGTTGTGCATTCATTGGCTGCTTCTTGTATGTGCCCTGACCAGGGATCAAACCCGCAACCTAGGTGCACCAGGGTGATACTCCATCCACAGAACCACCTGGCCAGAGACAAGATTTTTTTTTTTAATAAAAATTTAAAAACCTTCCTGGTCCTGGGGGAAAGAACCTGGAGAAAGAGTAACCCCGAAAGAAAAAGAGACCAGTGCCTCACTTTCCAGAGCAGGGTCTGGTCATGTACCAGCCTCATAGAGAAACATGACCATGACAGCCAAGCTACTTGGTTGGAACATGGCCACAGGGTCACTCCTTAAAACAAAAAGTACAAATGCTTAGTGAAATAACAGCTTGCACAATATAAGCACTCCAAAATGTGTGTATTCCAGTGACAAAAATATATAAATGTTCCTTTTTCAATTAAGATAAAATTCACCGTTTTAACTACTTTTATCAGACATTGATGGCTACTTCCCTCCAGATTCTTTTATAGTCCTAGAGAAACCGAGATTCTTAGGCTAAGCATGAAACACAGAGAGTAATTTTTATTTATCAATGCCCACTTGCCCAGGTGAGAACTAATGTATTTTTCAAGTGCCTCTTTCCAAATATCCAGGATGGTGGAGCTTTAGCTTCTCCTATGACAATGTTGTATCAGAACACACATCTCTGACCTGACTCAGGCATCCTCTCTTCTATTCACTGTATTAGTAGTATTAGTAAACTTTGCTACATCATGTTATACTAACAAACAGCTCCTAAACTCAGCAGCTCCCACAGCAAAGGATTCTCAACATGTGAGAAATTTTAGCTGATGGTGGTGATCATTGGAACTTAATTAGAAAATATGTGGAAAATGTGCTGCTATATAGTTTGTCCCTTTCACCTTCCACATAGGTGAGTCCTATTTCAATACTAGATTTTAAGTTCTTTGAAGGCAGGGATTCAAATGTGCCTAATACTCATATTTCTCTCACTTTAACTGGTGCATGCTTATCTAAATTGTTGTTGAATGAACCAATGAATAAATGAATCTATTGAAGAACTGTGAACAGGTATGTGAGTTAATAGGCATGAGACTTTACATTAAGCTTTCTTATTAAATGACAATTAAATACATTGACATTCATTATAGCCTGAATATATTGAGAATCTAATTGCTCACATGTTCCTCATGCAATCTCCAGTTATTTCAATGACAATTTGATGCCTTTCTGACATATTTATTGTACCTGGATCAATGGCTATTTCACTACTAATTGATCTTTTATTAACATATAATAACTCTTATTAAATCTAAATTAAAGCCTTAATTGAGACACTTTATCTGCAGTGTTTCAACATACAATCCTCATAACATAATGGATAATCGACAGGAAAGCTAGTAACAAATTATCTGTCACCTTTCTCATTGACCTGAGAACAGATTTTTCAGCACAAAGATTTTTTTTTTTGCTTCATTAAGAAACCTGAGTGGTAACTACACCCAGGAAGGCGTCTTCACCATTAAATTTCTCAGGTTTTACACACAGCACACAACCAAAGAGGCTGCATGCAGCACATAGTAACAACAGCCACCGCTGCTCCTCAGTAGCTGTTTTGGCTACCTGCCCTCTAGCACTTACCTACCCTTGCCTCATCCCAGCCACTTCTCCCCACCTGGCCTGCTCTTCTTCCTGTGTAACTCTGCCCCAGTCACGGGCATTGCTCTGCCCTTTGGTCTGCCATTTAGGCTACAGCTCCCCTTGCTGAATCAACTCAATTTTTTCCTCTTATTTACTCTTGGCTAATCCATGTACTGATGTCCCCCATCTTTACTGCCCACTTCCTCTAGGGCACCAGGTAGCTAGAACTTGTAAGACACATTGTCTAAGGCCAATCTTGACCTCAGCCATCAGTTCACACTTGTGTTGATCAAGACCCAACCTTAAATTCCAGTACTTCTACCTTGACTTCTAGCTGATTACCCTGTCCATGGACCATGGTTTTAGTATCTTACCTAGTTCCTGTTCTCTTAATAATGCCAGTCCTTTTCTGGTGCCTAGAACTTTACTAGCTGCTCTCACACTTCCCTGGTTCTCACAACATATATAAATTCCCCTTTCTTGTGGAACCCAGATAGCCTACCTAACATTCATGTCCCACCTCATCCCCAACAAAACACCCCTTCCTTGCCCGTATAGTCAATATGCCTCAGGGGAAGAAGACAGCTCTCCCAAGTCCAGTAATAATAGGCCTGAGAATGCAAAGGAAATCTCATCTTCCTTTGCTAGTGATTGGTTTGAGAATAGTCTAATGAGGATTGACTTGCTAGATACTTCTGGGAAAGTGCTTCTTTGCTTTTCTGGGAGACCATCCTGAAGGGACGCTCTTCCTCGTCCTCTAACATTATCATTTCTAAGCACAATGAACTCAAAGTGGTAAGTCAATTCACCACCTATCTCAACATAACGCTGGCATGCAGGAGAAGCAAAATGAAGGAAAAAACACAGACATGAAGCCAAGTCATTGCACCAACCCTGAAGCCAGCCCTACATCTAGAGTCCCAGTTACATGACTAACTATCTTATTTTTCTCTTTATGTCTGTTGTGTTTGAGTTTTCCACTATTACAACTGAAAGCATCCAGGCTGGTACACTGTTTTTCACGTGCCTCTCAGAACTAATTGCTTTAGGTGGACACATCCTTCACCCTTCCAGTCCCCACTACTGGCCTGGTCTTCTAATCAGGACAATATCCACCATACCTGATGCTTTCTGTTGGACTGACCTTTCTTAGCCAATGCAGATAGGTCTTCACTCAACACCTGCTCTCCCTTAGTAGGCAGGTCATACTCTAAGTTCCAGCTCTTAACAATTGTAACTCCACTAATAGGATATTGACATTTCAAGATAAAAGAAAATGAAAAGTACTCATGTAAAAATAAACCCAACTCCTACCTCACACCATACCTAAAAATTAGAAATGGAAAACAGATCTAAAAATAAAAGTTCAAACTATAAAAGTTTTAAAAGAAAACAGAAAAATGTCTTCACAACCTTGGATTAGATACAAAGAAATAATGATCACAAAAAAACTGATAAATTGTACCTCATGAGACTTTTTAAATTTAATCATCAAAGACACTATTTAAAAAATCAAAAAAGATAAATGATATTTAAAACTTCAGAAAAATACAGCTTTTCTTATACAGTATTTTTTCTCAGTACATTTCAACTGTCATTCTCAGACAAAATAACCCTTCATTCTAAATCACTCTGTAAGTTGGAACTGCAAGCCCATGTCTTCTAGTCTCTCTGGAGACCCTTTGGCTAAGGGCAACCATCTATTTCCTTCCTTTGACTTTAGAGATTAGAAGATGAAAGGAGAGCAGAAAAATAATCTCTGCCACTCTTTCTGACTTCTTAAAACCCATATTTGTCTCTCTTTCAATCAAGTAAAAGGTAATACTTGGCAACTACATTTTTACACTGCTGCCTTCTCTAACTCATTTGGCCATTTCACCTCCTTTGAAGATTCTTATATAAAAACAAAATGACATACATCCAGCTCAAATTCATTTTAACTATGCTCCATAAAATTCTGTCTTTAAGGAATGTACATACTTCCTTTTGAATATTTTAGTAAAAAAAAAATTCTGAGCCTTAAAAAAATTTTTTCTCAGCCAGAATATTCCAATACATATATCTTTAATATAGGTGAAATTGAATGTTTCTATTTTAAAACTTGAAAATATGAAAATAGAGATCACATGTAAAAATGCATTATAGGCCCTGGCCAGTTGGCTCAATGGTAGAGCGTCAGCACGGTGTGTGTAAGTCCCAGGTTCAATTCCCAGTCAGGACACACAGGAGAAGCACCCATCTGCTTCTCCACCCTTCCCCCCCCCTCTCCTCTCTATCTCTCTCTTCCCCTCCCACAGCCAAGGCTCCATTGGAGTAAAGTTGGCCTGGGTGCTGAGGATGGCTCCATGGCCTCCACCTCAGGTGCTAGAATGGCTCCAGCCACAACAGAGCAACACCCCAGATTGGCAGGGCATCACCCCCGGTGGGCATGCCGGGTGGATCCTGGTCGAGCACATGTGGGACTCTGTCTGACTGCCTCTCACTTCTAACTTCAGAAAAATACAAAAGAGAAAAAAAAGCATTATAAACTGTAATGCATGAGAGATATAAATGACTCAATTTCCAGAAATGTGGTACATTAGATACTCCAAAGGGCTCACATTCTAAAATATAATTAGATCCTAGATAAACCATAGAAAATATAATTTTTAGTTAATAACTAGACCCTGTAGAAACTGAGGAAAATTTTCAAGAGAAGAAAATAAAGACAGCAAGTTTAACTCAGTGTCGAAAATTGGATAGTAAGTAAATACAAAAAGTTCTCCCTGATTGAAAATGTTAACATTACTAACATCAGATCTGCTATTGGAACATTAAGCCTTAATCCTCATTAAAGGGCTGAACTTGTATTCCAACATTATTCCAGGACACAAAAGGGGATTAAAGTGTTTCCAGTTTAATAATTCTCTCTGATTCCAGCTGATACAAACAAAAAAATCTTTATGGAAAAAATTTCCCATATACTGGGAAAGGTTCCACAATTTAAAGACAAAATATGTGCTCACAATAAAAAATTACAAAATTCACACAACTAAACAAGTATGAGTAAGAATCAGAAGAAACACAAAAACATAACTGACACTCAAGTACTGTGAATACTTTCAATAGAAGAATTTAAAATAGCTATTATGAAATGTCAAAGAAATAAAAGATGGAATTTTAGAAGTGAACAAGTAACTCAAAAGTGACCTAATAGATCTTTTGTTATTTTTTTAGCAAGAGAGAGAGGGACAGACGGGCAGAAAGGGAGAGAGATGAGAAGCATCAATTCTTCATTGCAGTCATCTTATTTGTTCATTGACTGCTTTCTCATATGTACCTTGATGGGGGGGGGGGCTCTAGCAGAGCGAGTGACCCCTTGCTCAAGCCAGTGACCTTGGACTCAATCCTGCGACCTTGGGCTTCAAGCCAGCAACCTTTGGGCTCAACCAGAGACCATGAAGTCACTTCTATAATCCCATGCTCAAGCCAGTGACCTTGTGCTCAAGCTGTTGAGCCTGCACTCAAGTCAGGTAAACCCACGCTCAAAACGGCAACCTCAGGAATTTGAACCTGGGCCTCTGCATCCCAGTCCGACGCTCTATCCACTGCACCACCGCCTAGTCAGGCCTAATAGTTCTTTTAAAGGGGCAAAAAAATTTTAGAAATAAAAGTAGAACAGTTGAAGTTAAAATTTTTTTTATTTTTTTATTTATTCATTTTAGAGAGGAGAGAGTGAGAGAGAGAGACAGAAGAGAGAAGCTGGAAGCATCAACTCCCATATGTGCCTTGACCAGGCAAGCCCAGGGTTTTGAACCGGTGACCTCAGCATTTCTAGGTTGACGCTTTATCCACTGCGCCACCACAGGTCAGGCGAAATTAAAATTTAATGGTAAATGGCGGAGTAGGAAGCGATACCGATAAATCTCCCTCAAAACTCAACAAGATCTTCAACCAGAAACAGAAAAACCTATACTTGGAGCTTCCAGATGCTTCGCAATACACCCAAAGGTATGATTGAGTGAAAAATTGGCTAAATATATAACCAAACCCCGAAGGAAATAGGGAGTAAGAAATGCTCCGCCTTCCTCAATAACCTAAACAGGGCGGCTTTCTCTGGTAACTGTGAATATAGAAACTGAGGCGGGCAAAGGGGGTGAATACATCCAGGCCGCGACACAAACGGCCGAACCAGGCTGTGGCACGGAGATCCAAGCCGAGGAAAATATGATCCTGTGGCAACCCGGGCAATACAAGCTAACACTCGCGCCAAACCTAAACAAAGAAAGACAAGCGGCGCGGCCATTTTACCCGGTCTCCTGGTCGGTGTGCAGTTAGTGGGCGAGAATTTCTTCCTAGGCCCCGAGAGTGGGTGCCCGTGTTGCCCCACGAAGAGGCAGGGTCAGAGGCCTTTCTGTGGGCCGAGGGCAGAGTCTCTGGGCAGCCCCAGCGCCCTGGGAAAGCCACGCACGGGAGGGAGTGAGAACTAATTCCAACGGTGGAGATTTTCCGTGCTGGAGGGTGTTTCACTCAGAGGGAAACGCGGCCGGCCTCATATCCTGGTTTGCGCGCGCAGATAAGGAGTGAGCGATTCCTCCGAGTGCCTCGGCAGTGCGCGCCCGTGTTATCGCACAGAGGGGCAGAGTCAGGGGCCTTTGTGTGGGCCAAAGCAGAATCTCCGGCCGCCCCAGCGCCTTGCAAAAGCCGCGAACGGGGACGGAGCAAGACTCAATTCCAACGCTGCAACTTTTCCCTGCGGTTGGGGGTTTCACTCAGAGCGTGAGACTGCTGGCCGGATATCCTGGTCGCAGACAGTGAGTGAGAGTTTCCTCCAAGCGCCCCGGAAGTGGGAGCCCGCTTGTGTTACCGGACAGAGAGGCAGAGCCAGAGGTCTTTGAGTGGCCGGAAAGCCCGCCTGATTATGCTAGCAGCTCTGACTGACTGAGCCTTACCCAGAGCCCTGTGCTGAGTGGAAATAGAGTGGGGAGTTGCCAGCTCTTTGAGCCTCTTACTATCCAGGCAGAGGCAGCAGCAACCCCATAGCTGGATTATCAGGCTACTAATTGAGGAAGGAAAGACTAGGAGAAAGGCTCCAGGAACACGGACTCTCTCACTGTCGGAGCCTATAAATGCTAATGAGCTTTGACTGCCAACGAGACTAAAGCACAATACATGACATTGCCATAGAGACTTATCAACTGCAAACCTCCACCTGAGCGTGCCAAAGGGGCAAAACCCGGGGTACAGAGTCACCGACCAGGAAGAGGGAGAGAAAAGAAAAAGCAAGAAGATAACCTCTCAAAATCAAGAATAATCTGCAGACTTTATAACCTATCCCATTTTATTATATTTGTTCGTTTGTTTCTCTTATCTTCATTCTTGATACTTTTTTTTTTCCTCCTCCAATTTGGCCGATTAACTCTCTACCGGTCTTACTCTATCCTCTCCTTGAACTACACTACCCATAAGTGTTACATCTCCCATTATCTTTTCTCTTCTCTTCCTTTCTCTCTATGAGGGTTGCACTCCAAAACCCTTAACTCTCTCTCTCTCTCTCCTTTCTTTTTTCTTCTTCTAGTGGTTCCCTCTTTTTTTCTCTCTCTCTCTTTCTTTTCTCCCTCTATATTAGTTTCTTCCTTTCTCCTTTACATCTCCTCTCATTCAAACCTCAATAACAAACAAATTATCTTATCTAGGACTCAAACTTATGTTTGTGGCATTTTGGGGGGTTTTTACTTCACCTTTTTAACTCACTAGCAGTGCTCCCATCCCTGGCTCTCCATATTATCTAGTTCTTGTTCCACTAAATATGATAGTAATTTTTTAATTTGTCCCCCCATTTTTCCGTTTTCCTCTTAATCCTCTCATCATAACTCTTAGACAACCAACACCTAAAAGCAAATCATTTTATTCTTGACCCAAATTTTTTCCTTATTTTCTTTTTGTGGGTCTATACGCTTTTTTTTTTTTTTTTTTTTTTTTTTGCCCCTTTATTACTTTTCCCCAATTCAGGCCCTCCATCACAGGCATTGTTTGTTATAATTCACAGTCCACCACAAGATTTTATCAAGAAAGAGGGGAGAGGAGAGGAGAGGAAAAAAGGAGGAGGGGAATAATTTCCTTTTTTTTTTTAATTTTTATTTATTTTTCTTTATTTCATTATTAATTTTTTTTTAAAAACAACTCTTTTCGGTTTTTTTATTATTATTATTTTTTTAAACTTTTTATTCTTTATTAAATCTCATTAATACTATCAACAAAACCACCCTCAGATGCCATTAAGGAAGAGAAAATCGAATATCATGGATACAAAAGAAAGAGAGGTAACACAGCTAGATGAGGAAAAATCTATGGAGAAAAAATTTAATATATTGGAAACCTTGGAGCTAAATGACAGAGAATTCAAGATAGAAATCCTAAAAATCCTCCGAGATATACAAGAAAACACAGAAAGGCAATTTAGGGAGCTCAGAAAACAACTCAATGAACACAAAGAATATATGTCCAAGGAAATTGAAACTATAAAAACAAATCAAACAGAGATGAAAAACTCAATTCACGAGCTGAAAAACGAAGTAACAAGCTTAGCTAATAGAACAGGTCAGATAGAAGAGAGGATTAGTGAAATAGAAGACAAGCAACTTGAGGCACAACAGAGAGAAGAAGAAAGAGACTCAAAAATTAAAAAAAATGAGATAGCCCTACAAGAATTATCTGACTCCATCAAAAAGAATAACATAAGAATAATAGGTATATCAGAGGGAGAAGAGAGAGAAAATGGAATGGAGAACATACTCAAACAAATAATAGATGAGAACTTCCCAAGCCTGTGGAAAGAACTAAAGCCTCAAGTTCAAGAAGCAAACAGAACTCCAAGTTTTCTTAACCCCAACAAACCTACTCCAAGGCATATCATAATGAAATTGACACAAACCAACAGCAAAGAAAAAATTCTCAAGGCAGCCAGGGAAAAGAAGAATACAACATATAAAGGAAGGCCCATTAGATTATCATCAGATTTCTCAGCAGAAACTCTACAAGCTAGAATAGAGTGGACCCCAATATTTAAAGTCCTGAAAGAGAGGAACTTTCAGCCATGAATACTATACCCATCAAAGCTATCCTTCAAATATGAAGGAGAAATAAAAACATTCACAGATACAGAAAAGATGAGGGAATTTATCATCAGAAAACCCCCACTCTAGGAATTACTAAAGGGGGTTCTCCAATCAGATACAAAGAACAAAAAAAAACAGAGCCACAAGTAAAAGCTCCAAGAAGAACACAATAAAACCAAATTTAAACTGTGACAACAACAAAAAGAAAGAGGGGGAGAAGATGGAGATTAACAGTAGCAAAGGATGATGGAGTGCAAAAGTACTCACAAAATAGTTCGCTACAATGAACAGGGTAGGGACCCTTTTCATTATTCAAAGGTAACCACCATTGAAAAAACCATCACAGAAGCACATGAGATAAAAAAGATAGCAACAGAGGAAAGATGTATGGAATACAACCAAATAAAAACAAAAGATAGAAAAACAAAAGAGAAGGATCAAACAAGACACAAAACTAACAGAAAGCAAGATATAAAATGGCAATAGGGAACTCACAAGTATCAATAATTACACTAAATGTAAACGGATTAAACTCACCAATAAAAAGGCACAGAGTAGCAGAATGGATTAAAAAAGAAAATCCAACTGTATGCTGCCTACAGGAAACTCATCTAAGTAACAAGGATAAAAACAAATTCAAAGTGAAAGGCTAGAAAACAATACTCCAAGCAAATAACATCCAAAAAAAAAGCAGGTGTAGCAATACTCATATCGGATAATGCTGACTACAAGACAGGAAAAGTACTCAGAGACAAAAATGGCCATTTCATAATGGCTAAGGGGACACTGAATCAAGAAGACATAACAATTCTTAATATATATGCACCAAACCAAGGAGCACCAAAATATATAAGACAGCTACTTATTGATCTTAAAACAAAAACTGACAAAAATACAATCATACTTGGAGACCTCAATACATCGCTGACGGCTCTAGATCGGTCATCCAAACAGAGAATCAACAAAGACATAGTGGCCTTAAACAAAACACTAGAGCACCTGGATATGATAGACATCTACAGGACATTTCATCCCAAAGTGACTGAGTATACATTTTTCTCCAGTGTACATGGATCATTCTCAAGAATTGACCATATGTTGGGCCACAAAAACAACATCAGCAAATTCAGAAAAATTGAAGTTGTACCAAGCATATTTTCTGATCATAAAGCCTTGAAACTAGAATTCAACTGCAAAAAAGAGGAAAAAAATCCCACAAAAATGTGGAAACTAAACAACATACTTTTAAAAAATGAATGGGTCAAAGAAGAAATAAGTGCAGAGATCAAAAGATATATACAGACTAATGAAAATGACAATACGACATATCAGAATCTATGGGATGCAGCAAAAGCAGTAATAAGAGGGAAGTTCATATCACTTCAGGCATATATGAACAAACAAGAGAGAGCCCAAGTGAACCACTTAACTTCCCACCTTAAGGAACTAGAAAAAGAAGAACAAAGAAAACCCAAAACCAGCCAAAGAAAGGAGATAATAAAAATCAGAGCAGAAATAAATGAATTAGAGAACAGAAAAACTATAGAAAAAATTAATAGAACAAGGAGCTGGTTCTTTGAAAAGATCAACAAAATTGACAAACCCTTGGCAAGACTTACCAAGGAAAAAAAAGAAAGAATTCATATAAACAACTCCAAAATGAAAGAGGAGAAATCACCACAGACACCGTAGATATACAAAGAATTATTGTAGAATACTATGAAAAACTTTATGCCACTAAATTCAACAACCTAGAAGAAATGGATAAATTCCTAGAAAAATACAACCTTCCTAGACTGAGTCAAGAAGAAGCAGAAAGCCTAAACAGACCTATCAGTAGAGAAGAAATAGAAAAAACCATTAAAAACCTCCCCAAAAATAAAAGTCCAGGTCCTGACGGCTATACCAGCGAATTTTATCAAACATTCAAAGAAGACTTGGTTCCTATTCTACTCAAAGTCTTCCAAAAAATTGAAGAAGAAGCAATACTTCCAAACACATTTTATGAGGCCAACATAACCCTCATACCAAAACCAGGCAAGGATGGCACAAAAAAAGAAAACCACAGACCAATATCTCTAATGAATACAGATGCTAAAATACTAAACAAAATACTAGCAAATCGAATACAACAACATATTAAAAAAATAATCCATCATGATCAAGTGGGATTCATCCCAGAATCTCAAGGATGGTTCAGCATACGTAAAACGGTTAACGTAATACACCATATCAACAAAACAAAGAACAAAAACCACATGATCTTATCAATAGACGCAGAAAAGGCTTTTGATAAAATACAACACAATTTTCTGTTTAAGACTCTCAACAAAATGGGTATAGAAGGAAAATATCTCAACATGATAAAGGCCATATATGATAAACCATCAGCTAACATCATATTAAATGGCACTAAACTGAAGGCTTTCCCCCTTAAATCAGGAACAAGACAGGGTTGTCCACTCTCTCTACTCTTATTTAATGTGGTACTAGAGGTTCTAGCCAGAGCAATCAGACAAGACAAAGAAATAAAAGGCATCCATATCGGAAAAGAAGAAGTAAAGGTATCACTTTTTGCAGATGATATGATCCTATACATCGAAAACCCCAAAGAATCCACAAAAAGACTACTAGAAACAATAAGCCAATACAGTAAGGTCGCAGGATACAAAATTAACATACAGAAGTCAATAGCCTTTCTATATGCCAACAATGAAACAACTGAGAAGGAACTCAAAAGAATAATCCCCTTCACGATTGCAACAAAAAAAATAAAATACTTAGGAATAAACATAACAAAGAATGTAAAGGACTTATATAATGAAAACTATAAACCATTGTTAAGGGAAATCGAAAAAGATATAATGAGATGGAAGAATATACCTTGTTCTTGGCTAGGAAGAATAAATATAATCAAGATGGCTATATTACCCAAAGCAATATACAAATTTAATGCAATTCCCATCAAACTTCCAATGACATTTTTTAAAGAAATAGAGCAAAAAATCATCAGATTTATATGGAACTATAAAAAACCCCGAATAGCCAAAGCAATCCTAAAGAAAAAGAATGAAGCTGGGGGCATTTCAATACCTGACTTCAAACTCTATTATAGGGCCACGACAATCAAAACAGCATGGTATTGGCAGAAAAATAGACACTCAGACCAATGGAACAGAATAGAAAGTCCAGAAATAAAACCACATATATATAGTCAAATAATTTTTGATAAAGGGGCCAACAACACACAATGGAGAAAAGAAAGCCTCTTCAATAAATGGTGCTGGGAAAACTGGAAAGCCACATGCAAAAGAATGAAACTGGACTACAGTCTCTCCCCCTGTACAAAAATTAACTCAAAATGGATCAAAGATCTAAACATAAGACCTGAAACAATTAAGTACATAGAAGAAGACATAGGTACTCAACTCAGGGACCTGGGTTTTAAAGAGCATTTTATGAATTTGACTCCAATGGCAAGAGAAGTGAAGGCAAAAATTAATGAATGGGACTACATCAGACTAAGAAGTTTTTGCTCAGCAAGAGAAACTGATAACAAAATAAACAGAAAGCCAACTAAATGGGAAATGATTTTTTCAAACGACAGCTCAGATAAGGGCCTAATATCCAAAATATACAAAGAACTCATAAAACTCAACAACAAACAAACAAACAATCCAATAAAAAAATGGGAAGAGGATATGAATAGACACTTCTCCCAGGAAGAAATACAAATGGCCAACAGATATATGAAAAGATGCTCATCTTCTTTAGCTATTAGAGAAATGCAAATCAAAACGGCAATGAGATACCACCTCACACCTGTTCGATTAGCTGTTATTAGCAAGTCAGGTAACAGCAAATGTTGGAGAGGCTGTGGAGAAAAAGGAACCCTCATACACTGTTGGTGGGAATGTAAAGTAGTACAACCATTATGGAAGAAAGTATGGTGGTTCCTCAAAAAACTGAAAATAGAACTACCTTATGACCCAGCAATCCCTCTACTGGGTATATATCCCAAAAACTCAGAAACATTGATACGTAAAGACACATGCAGCCCCATGTTTATTGCAGCATTGTTCACAGTGGCCAGGACATGGAAACAACCAAAAAGCCCATCAATAGATGGCTGGATAAAGAAGATGTGGCACATATACACTATGGAATACTACTCAGCCATAAGAAATGATGACATCGGAACATTTACAGCAAAATGGTGGGATCTTGATAACATGATACGAAGCGAAATAAGTAAATCAGAAAAAAACAGGAACTGTATTATTCCATACGTAGGTGGGACATAATAGTGAAACTAAGAGACATTGATAAGAGTGTGGTGGTTACGGGGGGAAGGGGGGAATGGGAGAGGGATAGGGGGTGGGGAGGGGCACAAAGAAAACAAGATAGAAGGTGACAGAGGACAATCTGACTTTGGGTGGTGGGTATGCAACATAATTGAACGACAAGATAACCTGGACTTGTTATCTTTGAATATATGTATCCTGATTTATTGATGTCACCCCATTAAAAAAATAAAATTATTATAAAAAAAAAATTTAATGGTAGAGTTAAACAGCCAGGTTAATCCCAGCTGGAAAAGAAAAATGAACAAAAACATGGAGCTGAAGAAATTATCTCAATTACAGCACAGAAAAATGAAAAGATAAAAAACATAAGTTAGGAGATGTGAACAAAAGAGTAACATATTCCTATAACACAAGAAGGAAAGAACAGAGAGAATGGAAAAGAAATATTGCAGAGAAATGGCTAAGATTTTCTAGAACTGATGAAAAACATCACTCTTCAGGATTAGGAAGCACAGCACATACTAAGCAGGATACATCTGGGAACATTAGCACACAGCTCTCGATCAAAGAGCTTTGTTAGCCTCTTTAAAAGAAAAGAAGGACAAGAACAACACAATATCTCTGATGGAAAAATACAGCATTCTAGATATTTTTCCATAGTTTATTTCTGCCCTCCAAAAACAAATGTATCAAGGCATGGTCCCAGAAACTAAGGCTGTCATTTTGATTGGTGTCAAAAATTGGGATCTGGTCATGGTCTTATGATTGATTCTGAAGCACAGAAAGGAAAACATTAATATTGATTTATCTGTTCATTCTCTTTATTCACTGTTCATCCATTTACCTAGATTAGCTATAGCCTAGACACTAGAAAATTAAATTTAAAACAGCTTCTCTATTCTAGGTAGACTCACTCTCCTTCCCTGATCCTAGGTCTATGGTTCCAACAAGCTAAAGCATCCATTAATTTTATTTTTCAAATATTGTGCAATCCACTGAGGGGGGGAACAGAAGAACTCACAAAAATAATGTTGGAATAATGTAAGCCAAAAAACTGCAAGATTGACAGAATTTGTTCCTTCATGATGGCTATCTTGGCACCACTGTGGAGCACCTCAAAAAATCAAAAAAAAGGGGCAATAGAAGCTTGTTAAGCAGGTAGACACATCTTACAGCTTCAGAATAATAAGCATCCTTCCATCCTCATGCAGCACCCTTTGTTACAACCTACATACAAAACTCCACGTGCAAAAGCATTGGGCAGAGCCTCCCCTGTAACCTGTACTAAAATGCAGAAACCTAGAGTTTTTACATTTGTTTTGGGACATCTTTAATACAAAGAAAATCAACTAATAACCAAATAGGTACTGATCACCAACTAGGTACACTTACTACAATCATACCATTGAGAAAGAAAGAGTAGGGTTTGCTCTCAAATGGCACAATGCTAAGCTCAATTTTGCAGACTCAGTCTGGTTTACAGCTCCCAGGATGGACAAGCCACAGAATGGTCTTTAGTAAACACTGTCTTGCTGACATCAATGTCCCAGACACTCAACGCCACAGTTCCAAATAGAAGATCCTTCATCACATCACACCTCTAAACTCATCATTTATCTGATGCTATGACTTTCTCTCTTTATTTCACACACACACACACACACACACACACACACACACACACACACACACCTGAAAAGTTAAGTTAAAAATAAAAAAGAAAGCCTGACATAGGAGAGAGAGTTAAATAACTGTCAAATTGTCAGGACAATTGAATTCTGAGGTCAATCCTGATGGAAAGGATGAAGAGTTATGTGCCTACAGCTGAACATGAAAGAGCATGGACCCAAATTACACTAACAGTAGCTGTAAAAGCTAAGTATCCAAGCAAGAACTCTGAAACCCTTTGCAACAAACTGCAAATATCTCCTGTTTCCCTTCCTTCTGCATGAGATTTATGGTTTCCCCTGAATGAGTCCACCAAGGTGGAAATATTTGTTTATCTGAACAAAAAAACATCATTATCATTATGGGGGGGGTGCTTTTTTTGCGGCCTCTTTGGCCTGCCCAGTATACACTAGTGTGGTTTCCCCATTAGATTAGCCTCATTTCCTAGGAAGCATACTAAGATTTGGGTTCAAAGCCCAGCTAATAGCAAAGTGCCATTTTCCTTGCTTTGCTAGTGTGATGCTTGTCTCACAGAAGGTTAGATTCTTCCATTTCTCCTGAAATAGCATCCAAGAAACCCAATCATGTCACTTTACATTGAGAGCAATGAGAAAAACAAAAGCAGAGCATTAACTTATTTGCTTATAAGAATTAGTTCCCCCTGAGTTAACATTACAAACTAAGACAGAAATCCAGCTTTATTTGGCAATTAACTAATGGGACGTGAAAGGATGCCCTTCATCAAGCAGGTGTTTCTGGCATACTGAATTAACAACAGAAGATAAAGTTTGTGTTTTTATGACCCAATTTCAAGTGCATAACCTTGTTTTTATATAAGACAATTGATATACTCAAAAAAGACTTTTCTTTAGTCAGATCTGTACCTGTATTTTTAAAACAAGAGGTTATATTAAAAGAATTTTATTTCCCACTGCCACTCCTTTATAATACATTAAGTACTTTGAAAGTCATTACTTGCTTCTTTTCAAAGAGAATCAAATTTAAGCAGGAAGCTTATCTAAGTTCTTTAAGATCTGGAAAGTAATTCCCAAGATAGGCCCGTATTCATTTCAACTGAAAATTTTACTTAAACAGAAGAAACTGCATGATTAAAAATAAAGGTTCTTTGATATGTTTTAAATTTTACTTCACAAATTTAAAAAAAAAAGTGACCCCAGAAAAATGTGGCTCCTTTTCTCCAGAGATTATTTCCAAAACCAGCCCTTTGACTCAAGGCTGACCATGCTCTTATACAATCACAGCTCTGGAATCAACTTAGTTTGCAAGACACAGAATAATCTTCTCCCAAGACTGCAAAGGACCTTTAAGAGTGTTCAGTTTTTTACATAAAGGTTATGAAATTATAGTTACCCAAATGATATACAGTGTTTTCTTTTTTAAATAATTCACATTTAAGTTAGAGACAAACCTAGCATCAATTGTGGTCAATTATAAGTCATTGATATTAATTAGTATCCTTCTCTTTCCCTTTTCTTTCATATAGAACTGTTTCTAGTTCGTTTACTCCATTCAGATGGTAAACCAGCCTTGGGAGATCACATAGCAGTCCTTCCAGCGTCTCACCAGAAACTGTAAATGAGAAATGAAGTAAAAGGTCAAAATTTTTACCTACCAGAGTCACCAGGGTCCATTTTGTTTTACAAATAATTTTTATCAAAACTTCCAGGAGCCTGACCAAGTGGTGGCACCAGACTGGGACACAGAGGACCCAGATCTGAGGCCCCAAGGTTATCAGCTTGAGTGTGGGCTCATCTGGTTTGAGCAAAGCTCACCAGCTTGAGCCCAAGGTCGCTGGCTCGAGCAAAGGGTCACTCAGTCTGCTCTAGCCCCCCCCCCCCCCGTCAAGGCACATATGAGAGAGCAGTCAATGAACAACTAAGGTGCCGCAACAAAGAACTGATGCTTCTCATCTCTCTCCCTTCCTGTCTGTCTGTCCCTATCTGTCCCTCTCTTTCTCTGTCACACACACACAAAAAAAACTTCAAGGAAAGGATATTTTCATCTTACAGAAAATGTTCCAAGAAGTAAAGAAAAGAGAGCCAACAACTAATTTTATTAAGTTAATAACAACTTTGATAACAAAACTACAGAAGTACAGTGCAATAAAAGACAATTATAAATCAATCTTAATTATTAATATAGATGGAAGAGTCCTAAAAGAAGAACAAACCAATTCAATAGGATATTTTTTAAATTATCAGAAAATCTATTAAGATGTAACTCCCATTTAGTGAAGTAAAGGGGGTGTAACCTCAATGGGTGTTGACAAACCATTTGTTAAAAGTAAACATTTCTTTGTGAGTTTTTAAATACTCTTAGTGAACTATAAGTAGGGGGGAATTTTCTTAATATGATAAAAATGGTACACCAAAAACACAGAGCAAACATAACACATAAAGATGGAAAGGTAGAAACATTGTCAATGAAGTCAGAAATAGAATAAAGATGGCTGCTCCCCCTGTTCCTGTTCAGCACTGTTGTGGAGGTGCTAGACAATGCAATAAGACAAGGGAGAGAAAAGCAAAAAGTTTGGAAAGACACTAGATTGTTACTATTTGCAATTGTTATTTTCCAGGTATAAATTCAGGACCAACTTTTAGAAACAATAATCTACAGACCAACTATTAGAAACAATAAGACAGTTTCTTCTGAGTACAAAATCAACATACTAAAATAGTAACATTTCTATACACTAGCAATAACAATTTTAAAATGCAGTGGGTGTGTATGCACATGCAATTCACAAAAGAAGCAAAAATTTTAAGAAAACTAGAAATAAATCTAACAAAAGGTTTTAAGAGAGAACTATAAAATATTATAAAAAGACATAAAAAAATTTTGGGTAGCCCTGGCCAGCAGGCCCAGAGTATGGAAGACCTGGGTTTGATTTCCAGTCAGGGCACACAGGAGAAGCGACCATCGGCTACTTCACTCCTCCCCCTTCTCTCTCTCTCTCTCTCTCTCTCTCTCTCTCTCTCTCTTTCTCTTTTTCTCTTTCTCTCCTCTTTCTTCTCCTCCCACAGCCACGGCTCAAACAGTTTGAGCAAGTTGGCCCAGGAGCTGAGGATTGCTTCATGGCCTCAACTCAGGTGCTAAAATGACTTGAGTGCCAAGTAACGAAGCAATGGCCCCAGATGGGCAGAGCATCGCCCCATAGCAGGCTTGCTGGGTGGATCCAGTCAGTGTGCATGTGGGAATCTGTCTCTGCCTCCCCTCCTCTCACTGAGTAAAAAAAAATAAATATTGGGTAAATAATATATACCTTGTTCATGAATGGGAAGCTGAATAAAGATGGATTTCTTTTTCCCAATAAGATCAATGTGATTCTGATCTCAGTGACAGAGCAGAACTTAGCAGATTGATTCTGAAATTCATATGGAAGAGTAATGTTCCAAGAAGAGTCAATACAATTCTAAAAATAACAAGGATAGCAGCTTTGTAGATACCAAGAGATCATAAACTTTAAAATAATTGAAACAATGCAGTATTAGTGAAAAGACAAAGAAAGTCATGAAACAATAGGAAGCCTAGAAATATAGCATATGATAAAAATTAATTTACATGGTAGAATGCAAAGTATAAAATTTTCAGTTAATGATGTCATAAAATTTGCCTTTCTATCTAGGAAACAAAAACAAACAATAACCTTACATTACACATAAAAATAAATTCCAGATGAATTAAAGGTACCTATGTGAAATTCAAAACTTTATAGCAGAAAAGAAAGCAAAATTGACTTTCAATTGAAGATAGAAAGTTAAATGCGTATGTTAGTCTTCACTTCCTCCTTAAATCCCAGTAAAATAACAATCAATGCATTTCTAAGACATAAAGCCACAAAAACAAGAGAACTGAAAAAATAAACAGCAGCAATAAAATTTACAATCCAACAAGCAAATAGGTGAGCAGTAACTTACTTAGCAGATGCTAGAGAGCCAAATTCTAAACTGGCAGTGAAGAAATCAAGAAGCAACCTGATTTAGTGGATACTCTCCAAAAAAATATTTAAACTGCCTCATCCAGTACCACTGGACATGAAAGTAAAAGTTGTAAACAAGAAAAATGGTTAAAGTCTGTTTAAGGAGAATTTAGACCCCAAATCACCCTCCTCAGTGTGCCCATTAGGAAAACTGCCCCTTCCGGTGACCGACCCTGTACTGCATTCTGTGGAGAGGGTAAGAGAGAAGTTTTATGAATGGGAGCGGGGTGCCAGCCGGGTTGAGGGCAAAGGTACCTTACAGAAGTATAAAAGTTCTAATTCTGAAGGTAGAGACTCTCAGTGTCCTTTCTTCATTTGATTCCTAGGATTCTGACAGCCAGGCTTATATATCTTTGAATCAAGAGCATGAAAAGTTCTTCTAGGGAAAAGGCCCAAAAAAACAATCTAATAAAAATTACCCTGAAATTTCTACACATAATTGTCCAACCAAAGCTTCCTTCAGTGAAGCTTAAGGTCAGCACATCCCAATTTGGTATAGTGCCCTACTCAGGGATAAGAGGACAACCAAGGACCACCCAGGCATTTGAAGAAGTTCTCTGATTGAAAGACAGAAACTAAAAAGGCACCAAAGGAAAATAAAAACTTTAAAAATTATTAGTAGTATTGTTACAGATATGAGAGAAATATTGTATTTTCATAAACTAGTAACAAGACACCATTTTAAAAAGAAGGAAAAAGAAGAAGATATTTTTTTAAAGACCACTGTTAAAAAGATAACTAATCTAAAAATCCTCATTTTGAAATTGAAAGATAAAGTTGAAAGACTGTACCTTAAAGTAGAACAAAAAGCTAAGAGAAGGGAAATAAAAAAGAGACTATAAAAACTTGAAGACTATTAGAGAAATAATTCAAGAAATTTTCGAGAACTGAAGAACATTTATGTTCATATTTTCCAAAAACGTTTTCAGGTAGTTCAGTAACTACCCAGCACAATGGATGATGATTAACCTACATTAGGACATATAATCATAAAATTTCCCAACAGTAGAAGAACCTTCAAGCTTCCAAAAATGAAAAACAATAGCAATAGGTGTCCAAAAGATACTAATTACCAAAATAGCTTCATAGCCCTAAACTACAATCTAAAGGTAGAAGACATTTGAGCAATGCCTTTAAATTTTTTCTGAAGAAAAATTATTTTTAACCTAAATTTATACATCCAAAAAACTATTATAAGTATGAGGATGAAATAAGGTATTTTTAGATATGCAAGTTCTCAAAAAGTTCTCTCCTGTGCATTACTTTTCAGGAAGCCACTGTAATGTGGTCTTTTCCAAAACAAAGGAGTTGACTAAGAAAAAGGAAGATGGGACATAAAGGAAAGAGGAAATCCAATATAAAAAAGGCAAAGAAAAATACTTAGAATAACAGATGTGCCGCCCGTGTAGAAGGCAAACAATTCTGATTGGGGGAGGTTAGAGGGCCTCTGGGTATCATTCTTCAAGAAGGTGACTTTGACAGAATACCTGATATGTTTGAATTTATCAAGAAGAGAGTTTTATATATTCATACAATTACATACTATACAGAAATTTAAATGATTCAACATACACACATCTCAGCATGTAAAGATTTGGAAGATAAAATGTTCAGTGAAAAAGCAATAAGTACTATGAACATTATGATACCATTCATATTTTTTTAATTAATGGTACTAGTAATACTATCGGTTTTGGGGGATGGGAGAGTCAGAGGAAAACAAAGGGGAGAACAAAGTTCCCTTTTCTGTGGAAGGAGGAACATGGATGGCATCTTTAATTTTATCTATAAGGTTCTATTGCTTTTAAATGATTTTATAAACATAAAGCAGAAATGACTAAGTGTTAGCATTAGTTAATTCTGGGTAGTGAATACACAAGTATTGTTTTTCCATTGATCTGTTTTCCTGTATTTTTCTTTTCCAGGAATGAAAGAAGGAAGGAAGAAAAAAGAAAGACAAATGCTGCAGTCACAGCCTTCCCAAGGGCCTGGGCTGAAGGGCCAGGAAAGCAAGAGCCAGGACCAGCTGAGCCCATTCCAGGTGCCCCCTTCTAACCTAAGCTTTCTCTTCATCTTGTTCAGTCCATTGTTTTCAATAGAACATAGCCATTCTACAAGGTGCATGTTTTCTTTTTCTATAAAATTCTCTCTCTCTTTTTTTTTTTTTGAAGTGAGAAGCAGGAAGGCAGAGAGACAGAATTCCACATGCACCCAACCAGGATCCACCTGGCATGCCCAGTAGGGGATGATGCTCTGCCCATCTGGGGCACTGCTCCATTGCAACTGAAGCCATTCTAGTTACTAAAGCAGAGGCCATGGAGCCATCCTCAGCATTCACGCTAACTTTGCTCCAATGGAGCCTTGGCTACAGGAGAGGAAGAGAGAGACAGAGAGAAGGGGGGGGAGGTGAAGCAGACTGGTGCCTCTCCTGTGTGATCTGGCTGGGAATTGAACCCAGGACTTCCACACACCGTGCCAACGCTCTACCACTGAGCCAACCGGCCAGGACCAAAATCCCTTTCGAAATTCAGCATTTTAGCTTTCTCAATACAGTCTATTGAGTTGGCATTTCATTTATAGCCCACAATTAGGAAGAATGTGCTACCTACCTTTAAGAGGATAGAACTGAGAATGAAATAATGGTTTGGGAGAGGTTTTAGTAATTAAACATAGCTAACCAACCACTCATTACCTAATATTGCTATTACTTTAATAGAAAAAATGAAACAATTGACTCTTTGCCCAATCTTTTCTACATCTGGCAAAGTGTCACTGTGCGTAAAAACCCTACCATCACCTGGTAGCAGTTACCTCAATGACAGGTAAATACCAAGGAGGAAACCAACATGACTTGGGTTACTTGGTCAGTATCACCTAAAAAGTGATGGTAATCATAATGATCAAGGAGCTTGAGAGAGGTGATGCTGAGGAGGCACTTGTTCTATTTATCATAGAGATTTGCCCTTGGCCATGCTTCAAGTGCATATTCACAGCTTCTGCAGAAAGCCAAAAAGCTGAGCCTACAAATACCAATGTGTATGGTCTCAGATAGACTCGAAATAGTTCATCATCATACTCTTTCATTTGATTTGGAACTGGAAGAATTGCAAAGAAGACAAAATGAAAGGTACTGGACAGTTATCCTTTTCCTATTAAAAAAAAATAACTCAGAAGTTTGGTGAGAATGCTGTGTGCTTGGGTTCAGGTCAGTGCTTATATTCACTGACGCTTGATGGATTTCTAGCTTCAAATGTTTTATCAAGACAATCCACCTTGTAGCAATCTCCAAAGAAGACTGTCTGGCTCTATTAAGTCCGCAATTTGCTTTTTAAAAGTGACTAAATATGCTTTTTCACAACAACGACAAGTCATCTCCCTCCTGGAGCCAACAGAGTTTGTCACCCAGCTTCCCCCGCTTTTCAAAGCCAGCCATCAAAAAGCAAAGGAAATGTCATGACTTCGGAGCGGTCAGAAAGCTCTTAAGTCGCAGTGCAGGCTATTTCTCCTTTTGTGGCACAGAAAAGAGTGGACAGACACAATGAATAAATAATCCCATTGTACTTACAAATGTGTAACAATCCTTCAAAATGAGGTGAGGAACAAAGATAGGAGATAGCAAAGCGGTCCTGGTCTTAACAGAACAGCTTGCAATTCCAGGGCCTGAACGGCTTTTGCAAACACAAACACACACACACAGCAACCATGAGAAAATAAAACTTAAAAATGGCATCCAATTCAGAATGCCAAGAGGCTAAGCCTAAATGGCCTTCTGCATAATTCACTTTGGACACCTTCAGCCTCGGTGGCTAAAGGCAGCTAGTCTGGACCAAGGTTAACACCTTAAACTATTCAGAATACCTGACTTTGAAATAGTCATCAGGGTCACCAACTGTTACTAAAAACACCTCTTCATCATTTTTACTTCACCACGGCCTTCCCTTTCCCTTTAAAGAAGTCTCGTTGTTTTTATGTTCTAGCATCTGTCCAAAGCCTCTGTTTTTCATCTCTGGTGCCTGCAGCTTCCCCTTCCCCTCCTTAAACTGCCGAATCCAGGGGCAAACAGCAGGATGCATGATCCCTGGAAGGCCCAGCAGGGAAGGTCTGCAGGTGGGTAAAACTCAAGACAGAAATTCCAGGGTTCACAGAAACAGAGAACTGCAGGAACTCACAACTTCAAATGGCCTGAAAGAGGTCATGACAGTAAACTTCGAATTATATTTTTAAAGAAAGTGGGGGGGGGGGGGTAATGCAATTTGGCATATCAAAACAACTCTTAAGTAGAAGAACAGATTTTTGTACATATAAAAAGAGTATTTTATCTCTCTTCACAAAACAAAATAAGTGTTTTCTTACTTTGGGCAAAGGAAAAGTAGAAATCAAAAACTAGAATTGTTAGGTGTGGTGCCCAGGATCGCCCACCATTCATCTCCATGGCAGAAGGGCATGTGGGCTGGCCTAGTTCTCTCCTTACACGGCTTAGCGCTCTCCTTAACCCTTTGAGCAGTGAGTTTTTCGTT
Source organism: Saccopteryx leptura (assembly GCF_036850995.1). Classification (NCBI taxonomy): domain Eukaryota; kingdom Metazoa; phylum Chordata; class Mammalia; order Chiroptera; family Emballonuridae; genus Saccopteryx; species Saccopteryx leptura. The sequence goes on along the minus strand of NC_089512.1, from coordinate 40,925,411 downwards.
AACACTTTGAGTGAGGACGTACATGAATGTTTGTACTACTCAAAGGGTTAAACCATCCTGGTTAACAAATCTGATACCTCCACTGATGTAGAAGACTATCTGTCCTGTGAAAGTATAATATTATGTTTAACTATGTTTCTGCAACACAAGAAGTTCAAAGAATTACAGCTAGTAGTAAATACAATATGTTTTTCTTTCTATAATTGATTAATGTATTGATTTTTAGGCCACTACATATTTATTAAGTACCTTCTCAAGTGTAGGCACTGTGTTGGGCATAGCTTAAAATTATACATATATCATTTTAGGTGTCACTTATAATCGTGAAGAATGTACGGTCTTCACCATGTTGGAGCTTATACTCTCATAGACTGCATTAGAAGAGAGAGGGCATGTTGCAGTGACACATTAAAATCCGGTGAGGATAGGCAGCCTCTCAAAACCGGATATACAAGTGGCTATCTGTCCCAGTGAAAGGCTCTCACTGGGTCCAGGGTTCCTTCTTGAGTCATTTTCGGCCTCTTCTTTGTCCAGCTTCAAGAAGCTTTTATCCTGAGCTGCTGCCGGAGTCTGAACCACGTCAGGCAAAACAAAGATCCTGAACCTCAGGAAGGCAGCAGGGAAGATCTTACATACATCTTACACGTCAGCCCAAATTGTGTGCAGGCACCCCAGGGTGCTACAATAAACATGATGGATATTTCAAATTTTCAAGGAAATTACAGGACATATGTCAGACACTGTGGCAAACTTCTACTAAATTGTGTGTATATATTGAGAAATACTTTTATTTCTTATACCCTTACAGCTTTGTTAACATTTTCTTCTGAGCTACGTTATCACTACAGTTATTATAATACAATTGAAGCAACGTAAGTATATTATGTATTTTGATATATAACTATCAATATTAGACATACTGTATTTCACTAAAGCTAATACATCACTGATTGTTAGACATTCTTTTATGTACTTCTATGAAGAAAAGATCCCGCCAATTAAACTACTATGAAATACCTCCATTTAGATTCACTAGAAGAGCTTTTTTAGGCTTTAGACATAGGTTTTAATTATATGTCATTCTGGTGCACTCATAAAAAAATACAAGTGAAATAAATTGGCTATGATATGCCTACAACATCTTCATGTTCTTAGTCCAGCTCTTCTAAATTACTTTTTTTTTATAGATTTTATTTATTGATTTTAGAGAGAGGAGAAAGAGACAGGCAGGGTGCAGGGAGCAAGCAGCATTAACTCATAGTTGCTTCTCATATGTGCCTTGACCGGACAAGCTTGGGGTTTCGGGGATTCAGGCTTTTAGGGTTTCAAACTGGCAACATCAGCATTCCAGGTTGACACTTTATCCACTTCGCCACCACAGGTCAGGCCTGAATCACTTTTTAAGTGAGACAGTAATGATAACAATTTTCTACCTCTTATCATCCATCTTCTGTGCCATCCAGAGATTGATGAATTGGTATTTGTTCCACTATGGTTTCTGGGATTGTCTTCCAAGCCATGAACACCATTCTGCAAGTTTTTATCCTGGAGCTTTCTGACTTGAAATTATCAGGCAAGAAAACCACTTCATAGCTAAGACTAAACTGAAGATATTTTAAGTTGCCATTGACTATGAGATACATCCTAACTTCAGGCATAATTAATGCTCTTGTGGACATAATAATTATGTCTGTAATGCTACACTGGGTAAAAAAGGAGGAGCAGGTCAGGAACTAGGGACAGACATCAACTGTGATGACAGTGAAAGTCAGAAACCAACTGAGTAGTGAGAGGATTTGTGACCTAGTCATCAGAGCCAGTCACTTTCTCAACCCGACATCTTTTGTTGATTGCCCCTAAAGTTTTATCCATCATGAGGCAAAGAACCATGGTCGGGAGAGAGGTATGCCTGTTTTCTAAATTAAGAATACAAGAGGAGATGAAAATGGAGAATCTGCGGACCACAGGCACGTTCCCGGGTAGATAGATATAGAATGTGGAATCTGGGCATCCCAACTCTCTGCAGGCCTTCATGTCACATGGACGTCTTTAGGTGTCCCCAGGGGTGTGCCCTCCATGGTCTGAAGACCGTAACATAGAGTGCCTTGAAGTCCACAGTGCAGGGCGGGGACGTATTTCAGAAGTCTGGTCTAGAATGGGTGAACGGCCTCCCTGCTCCTACATGCCTAGGACCCCTCATGGAAGACCCAATGTCTTAAGAAAGGCCTCAATTTCCAGAACCACCATGACACACCAAGCTGGAACGATGCCAGACTCTCCCCACATCCCCCAGGCCAAACAACTAAAACTAGGACATGACTAGAACCCCTTCTGATACTTTAGCAAGGTAAATATTGATGTTTTCCCCCCACATAGAGCTCCCTTGCTTCTGTTTCCAAGACCCATTACATAAACATCTAGCAAGGGAGCGTGCCTAGATGCTTATGAAAGTGCATGATGTTTTGAAAATGTTCTTTTGTGCTTTAATCCCCCTTTAAAATTAATATTCCTAAGTCCTGGGACTGCCATGATAGGATCTCAGCCATCTGCCCCTGCCGGTTCCTGTGGCATTCTATGATTTAAAAAAGCTGAAGGCACCGGAGTTTTAGTTCATGGGGATCCATATATTCTCTACAGGCCTGACTTAAGAATATGGGGGGTTTTTTTCACACTGATTTTTTTTAACTAAATGAACAAGTTCTTTTTCTTGGGAAAAAGACTCCCAAGACTTGTGGTACTTTTCCATACTCACCATTTCAGACTTGTCCTCTCCTCAGCAGCTCCCTGCCTCTAGTGGGGTATCTCCATGTTTGCACGTCCTCTGTCTACTTTCTTGTCAGCTTTCTGATACATCCTGTATACACAGTGATACTCTGGCCTTTCTACTTCTCTGAAAATGGAAACAACAGCGCATAAAAACATAAGATAATAATATAAATGAGAGCATCCTGTTGAATTTAGAAAGTGAATACTACTCTATTCCAACAACATATCTGATCTAATTAGCAGATTCAAGTTGTCACAGACCATAAAATCAGATCTACCAAAAAAAAAAAAGTAATTCCTACAATTCCATTTGGTTTGAGCCCCCATTCCTATCTGAGGAGCAAGTAATTTAGTCACATTCAAATAAATTCAAATTAGCAATCATTCAGCTATTTTACCTTTCACTCAGTAATAATGTATGTTGTATGTGTCCCTTGTCCTTCACCCTACCCCATCCCCCTATTCTATAGCCCAGTTGTATTCAGGGTAGCAGCTAAATTTCAGAAATAGCACAAGTCTAAGATGTCAGAGTTGGAATAGAGGGGACTTCTGGGCCATAGCCACCCCTACCCATCGGCTAGCATCTACTGGCCTGAGCTCTTCGGCCTTTATCAGCCCTTCTTCTAGGGATGTAGGGACTTTCTGCTCTCCTAGCAGGAATCTATTCCCATACCACTGTGGCCTTAAGAATATTAGCAAGGCCTGACCTGTGGTGGCGCAGTGGATAAAGTGTCGACCTGGAAATGCTGAGGTCGCCGGTTCGAAACCCTGGGCTTGCCCGGTCAAGGCACATATGGGAGTTGATGCTTCCAGCTCCTCCCCCCCTCCTCTCTCTCTGTCTCTCTCTCCTCTCTCTCCCTCTCTGTCTCTCTCTCTCCTCTCTAAAAATGAATAAATAAAATTTAAAAAAAAATTTTAAGAATATTAGCAAGGCTGACACCTCCAGAGGATAAATAGGTTACAGGTTATCAATATTCTTGGAAATCTAGATTTGAAGACACTTCTAGGCCCCTCTCCTGAATCACTCCAAGGCAGTGCACAAGGAGGAACCTTACTCCCATATCTTCCCCAACTCAATCTCTTTCCTCTGGGTTTGTCACGTAGGACACCTGTTCTCAATGGGAATGGTACTGGCCCCTGACAATTTTGAAAATGCGTAAGAGCATTTATTTCAGAAGTTTTCAAATCCATGGAAGAGTTGCAAGAACAGAACAATAATTACCTAGATGATCGAGAACTTGAGCATTAATAATATTATTTGCTATTATACAATTTGTGTAAATTTCTCAATTATCCCAATAACTTTTTTATAGCAGGTTTATTTTAGTTCCTACCAAGATTCAATTAAGGATTATACATTGAAGTGAGCTGTCAAGTCTCTTTAATCTCTTTTAATCTAAAATAGTTCTGGCATTTAGTGAGAAAGAGGCAAGAATAATGGTCATCTCACAATGCACGGGATGGTCCTGCCAATAAAGCATTGTTGTATTTTTCACATGATTTTTTAAAATTTCCCCAGACATTCATATCACTTTAAAACTTTTAGAAGTAGAGAATTATCCCCAAATGCATCAAGTTGTATATATTAAATATATATAGCTTTTTGTATGTCAATCATACTTCTATAAAGTGATTTTTATAAAGCAAATAATAATAATAAACAAAATATAAATTAAAAGTTTTTTCTTCTTTTCCAAGTGAGAGGAGGAGAGATAGAGTGACAGACTCTCGCATGAACCCCAGCAGAGATCTATCCAGCAACCCCCATCTGGGGCTGATGCTCTGCCCATCTCGGGTCATGCTTGCAACCAAGCTATTTTTAGCACCTGAGGCTGAGGCTTCATGAAGCCATCCTCAGTACCTGGGGCTGATGCACTAGAACCAATTGAGCCATGGTTGTGGGAAGGAAGAGAGAGAGAGAGAGAGAGAGAGAGAAGGGGGATAGGGAGGGGTGGAAAAGCAGATGGTTGCTTCTTCTGTGTGCCCTGACTGGGAATCAAACCCAGGACATTCACATGCTGGGCTGCTGCTCTACTACTGAACCAACTGGCCAGGGCTCAATAAAAATTTTAATGAATAAAATAAAAAACACTTTATAATTATCTGCATCTAAAGTCTAATTTCATTTTACATCTAAACACAAAGTAATTTTTGCACTTTAAATATATGTTGAATTTTTAGGAACAGCCGCAGTGTTGTAAATTAACAGAAGGCTGTACCCTATTTGAGAAATTCTTTTAAGAGTTTTATTTCAAAAGTAAAACTCATAATAATTAAGTTACCACGTGATACCCTACAGTCTGTGTTCAAGGCTATCACTTTCTCAGTGGTTCTATGTTCAAGTTCAAGCATAGACCTACATTATCATATCCTCTAGTATAGTCGCATCCAAGCACTTAAATGTTGAAATATATGTTTTATTTTAATTTGTTTTCATTTTTAATTCTCCTGTAATGTTGGAGGGTGGGAAGGTTATTATGTAAATATATTGTATTTATCTATCACTTTTATTTCACAATAATAAGGAAGACTTTGTAAAGTACCAGTTACAAAAAAGGACTTCACACAAATTGTTTAAAATGTATAAGTTAATCAAGGAAATGTGAACCACAGTAATTAGGGATTATCATTATCTTTAAATGTAATAATCATATTGGGGTTATGTTTTTTAAAGGAGCTTTTTACTTTAAAAGGTTGAGTGCAGAAGCATTTGCAGATTAAATGCTATGGTTTGCTTTGAAATAAAGCAGGGTGGTAGAGTCAGTGAGGTAGAGACGAAAAATGATGCATCATATATCAACAATTGTTGAAGCTGGGTGATGGATATATCAGGTTCATATTATAGTCTCTCAGCTGGTGTAAATTTTTGAGATGTTCTGTAATAGACAGGTTGAATTTAAAGAAAGGAACCTGCTAGATCCAATAAGGTTGAAAACCAATGGTTTATGATGAATCATATGCCCAGCTTCCTTTAGGGCTTAGTCTTTTAAGGTTAAAAAAAAATTAGTTCTTTTTGTCTATGTTCTTTTATGTCTTCCCTTCAATGAATGTAGCAGACTGGGCAGAATAGAGGAGAGAGGTCTCTTGGAGAAGGGTGGGAATAGGAGAAACAAAGTACAACATGGGGGTTGTGGCCAGAATCTTGGAATACCAATTGTACCTCTCGGCATCTCAGAACTCTCCTGCAGACAGCAGCAACTTCACTGGAGTGTGGAGTATTTCAGACTAGCAGCACTATGGACAAGTCACAAAGAGTCATCCTCTGCTACTCCTCCCAGCCGGACCTTCTATCTCCAGCCTCCTCTTTTTCACCAGTTGTTTTTAAATCAGTTTCTAAAAGAGAGAACCTACTCTGGGTGTGACATTTATTTATGGGCATGTTGTAGGTGCCAGGCTGCATTCTGGAGGAAGCAGAGTACAAGCCAGATGACATTGGCCTCAGGGAACCCCAGTCTGGTAAGGACAAGGTGATGGAAAAGGAGGAGCCCTTGAATAAATAACCCCTCAGGTGCTGAGGCTTCTGCAGAGCAACCCTTGCCAGGAGCTTCTCCAACGCTCTGCAACCTGCCCCACCTCCTCCAACACCAAAACTGAATTCAATTTAATTCAATAATTATTTTTTGAATACCTACCCTGAGGAGGCATTGCTTTTTCTTGAAATATTCTTCCCAAAAACCACCTGCCTTAAGTTTCTCCCCAGTCTCATCTGTTTTGTTATTTGTGTTTGAAGATCTCTTACCCCAGACCAATCAACATTTTAAGCTGTTACTGCCTTCTGGTTCATTTATTTTTTTTAATTTGGAAATTAAATTTAGGCCCTGACCAGTATTTCTCAGTGGTAGAGCAATCGCCTGGTATATGGACGTCGCAACTTTGAATCTCAGACAAGGCACACATGAGAAGCTACCATCTGCTTCTCTTCCCTCCCTCTCCCCTCTCTCTACCTTTTCCCCTCCTGTAGCCACTGGCTTGATTGGTTAGAGCATCTCCCCTGGCAATGAGCATTGCCCCAGGTGCTGATGATTGCTCAGTTGGTCTGAGCATGTCAGCCCCAGGCACTAAAAATAGCACAGTTGATTTGAGCATCGACCCTAGGCAGGGTTGCCAGGTGGATCACAGTTGGGGCACATGCTAGAGTCTGTCTCACTATCTCTCCTCCTCTCAAAAAAAAAAAAAAGAAAGAGAAGAAATTAGATTTAATGGGTTTACATTGGTCCATAGGAACATATAAATATCCTTTCTTTCTGCTTCCACTGCACACAGGGTTTATCCCCATCTAGGCACCTACTTGTTACCTTGCGATTGTCTCTGTGCTTACTTTTCTCCCCAAATATGGGCAGGGACCGAGTCTAATTAGATATGTATGATTTGTCCTGACCTTTGTGGTTGAGAGTGAAAAACAAGTGTATTTTCCTCTACCACATATGCCTCTCCCATCATCAAGGGTAGGGGGATATAATCCATCGAGGACAGTGGCATTTTTTATTTCTCTCTGAATGTTCTCATCACCTTGCTTAGCACCTTGCTCAGAAGAGACACTCAATAAACAAAATAAAATTTTAAATCAAAATCATGAAGATTTACATCTCATTGCCTTTTTTTCCTAATCTGGATTTTCAGGGAGTAAAATCATACATATCTTCTGATTAGTGATTAATTAAAGACAAGTCACAGTTCTTTTCTACATTAAAATTATACTTTAACATGCAAAATTAGTCATTTCTCTCACTTGGGGAGCGGAGGGGCTTTCTGGAATCCAACCAAGACTGCCTTTTTCAGTACATTTTCCTGCTAGTGATGCTCTTAGGAATCAAATGCAGTTTATTTCATTTTAAGTCATTTTTTTTTCAATTCAGGAAAATGAATGTTGGAGCCAGATAAGAAACTATAGTCTGCTTTCAAGAAGGTTACAAGAAAACTGCATCTTGCATTACTAATCCTTTATCTTCATGTTAACAAAAAGATTACTGACACATTTTTGAATGAAAGAAAATAAAATAGCAAATGCATCTTAGGAAATGTGTAACTTTCATGCAACACACAAATCAGTTGTTAAATATTTTTTAAATGAAGGGAAATGCATAATAAATTTTTTCCTTTGGAAGTAAAGAAACCAATTTTTGAAGATAGGAAAGAAGAAAAAGAAAACCAGGAATGGGAATCATCCTTTCATAAAATATAGGATACAAATTAAATGATTGTACTATAACTTCTTAATAGAGAATATGTTTCCTAAAAATGATTTTATTGGCCCAAGTAAGTGTTGTTTTGTGAGGGGAGACAATTCAGAGGCTCTCTGTGTGCTTCTTTCCCACAAGGTCAGACTGTTTCCCAGAGTCTCCTGAGGAAGGTTCTGGAAGACCAAAACAGCCAGGCTCATTTACCCAGGAACCTCAAGAACAATGCCAGGGACAGAGAGGTGACTCAAATCAATCAGCAGTGCTGACTGAACCCACCCCACAGCACGGTCAGGTAAGGTCCACCATCTTGGCAGCAGGCAGACCTGCAGTCCACCTCAGCCATGCCACTCACAAGCTGGGTGCTTTGAGCAGGTTTCTTAACCTCTCTGTGCTGCAGTCTCCACTCATGGATAAAAGGGAGATAACAATGGACCCACCTCAGAGAATTAAATGAGTCAGTATTGTGCCTAGAACAGTACCCAGCACCCAGTAAACACTGAATATAAGTCTGTGAATAGATTGAATAGATAAATATTAAGGAAACATCATTGCAGCCAATAAAAGATAGTTATTATTTGGGGTCAAGGAAAAGCGAGCCCGAAAGCTACATATTACAGAATGAAAAAAAGGATGAAGGAAGTGGGATTAGCACTCCCCAAAAGAAAACACATGCTGCTGACAGAATTCTGAAGACTTGGAGGGGCATCTGGTTGAAGGTTGGGTTTTTCTTTGGACATAGTGACAGGTGCTTAATTCCACTTTAAATGTTTTTCAGCGATGGCATGATAATAACCTGGTAATAAGAAGAAACATTTACATCAGAGTTGTTCTAATTACTTTGTATATCATCTCATTTGATCCTTAACAGCTCTGCAGGGTATATATTAATATTTTCCCCATTTTACAGATGAGGAAACAAGGGTACAGAGCATGTAAGTAACTATCCCAAGACTGGTAAGCAAGTTATAAGATCTCATTACCAAACATCTGCATGACAATTTGTCATTTACTTAAGTTTTCACCTGCATTATTTCAATTAACAAATCTGAGGCAAATGTTCTTACTCCTAGTTTACAGCTGAAACTCAAAATCCCTATGAAATATGTGTTGGCATGTGTCTGAGAAAAATAATGCATGTTCCTCTACAACTCATGTTTCTGTGATGCAAATTAATTCATGCAAGACTGGAAAATAGAGAAACAATGTTTATTTAACTCAGAAGTCACGTTAGTTCACGTACCGTTTTTGCTGACATTTTAATGTTTCACACCAGAGATAGAAAGCTGGAAGAAAATATAGTAACCTGTACGATGCTTATCATCCATCCAAACTTCTTTCCAGGTCGGTTAGACTTCCTGCTCTATCTCAGGTGTACTATTGCATACTTCTTTCCAGCCTCTGTTTTCCCTTTGTCACTGGAACTCATCAGTCTCGATGCCTTATTACCATTAAGCATTTTTTTTGGTAAGGTCCAGATTTATTGGAGTATTTTTCATCTGTCAAGGATTCAATGTGTCTTTTTTTATTGTGCTAATATTTTTACTAGGATTGCAACTGGTTTTCATTGTTCTGGTGACAATGTTTTGAATGATGTTTCTTGCTCTATTTTTCCACAATCCTTGTTATTTCTAGCATGTGATATTGTAGAATGTGGGGTTTTTCAGGAATGCTCATATCACATCATTATAGAAATGTCTGTATACGATAAAATGTTTGAATTGGCTCTCCATTATCTTTTGTATTTATGTCATATTCTAATCAACAGCAGTAGTGAGTAGATTCTGTGGTTACATTTTTACTGGTCTGAGATGCCCAATAAGAGAATGCTTTCAGATTTTTTAATTAGGCTAAAATATAGAACAAATGAAATGCTGGGGAAGGACTATTTCTGATCCCTCTCCCATGCCAGGTCTAATTCTGCCTTTGTGCCATCTCAGTTTTCTGCTCTTCAAAGAAGTGGTAGCAATCTAATCAGTCATGGGTTCCGACATTGATTGGGCTATAATTACCATGGTTGAGGCCACTGAGCCTTAAAGGGCTGCCCTGACTTTCCTGGGTTCTTCTCCTTTTGATGAAGAAGAATCAGAAATCTTGTCAGGGCCACAAAGGAGCCCTACCTCTTCTCTTGTCTCTTCCATCTTCACTCACACAGCTGAAGGAAGGAGTTAAGTCCCTGACCGCTCTACAGATCTGACCATATCCATCCCTCAGCATCTCTTCCACTTCATTTGTTCATGTGGCCAACCAGAGGGTAGTAGAAATTCCAAAATTTTGATTACTGAACTAGATGGGAGAACCCAGTTGGGTCTCAAATCTATTCAATATGCTTGAACCCAGCCTTTTCCAGAGAACCCTCCATGGCAATATTAGCCACCTGTGCTGTCCTGAGGCATAAGGATTTGATTGGGGTGGGTATTAGTCAAGGTTCTCCAGAGAAACAGAACCAGCAGGATGGATATATAAATCTATATGAAGCTATAGATATTTATATATAGATCGAGATAGAGATTGATTGATTGGCTTTGAGGCATTGGTTCACATAGTTATGGAGGCTAAGAAATCCCACAGTCTGCCACTTGCAAGGTAAAGAACCAAGAAAGACAGTGATGTAATTCAGTTTGAGTCCAAAGGCCTGAGAATCTGGAGAGCTGATGGGTTTCAATTCCAGTCCAAGGGCTAAAGAAGAGGACAGAAGATGCCATAACTAAAATAGTGAAACAGGAAGCAAAAAGGAGTGATTCCTCCTTTCTCCACATTTTTGTTCTACCCAAGTCCTCAATGGACTGGATGATGGTCATTCACATTGGGTAGGACAACCTACTTTACTTGAATCCATTGGTTCACATGCTAATCTCATTCAGAAACACCCTCACATACACACCCAGAAATAATGTTTAATTTGGGTATCCTCAAGTGAAATACAATATTAAGCATCAGAGGGGGTGATTAGCAGGGCAGGATTTGGGCACATCTTGGTCTGTAGTCATAATATCAACATATACCACAAAAATCTGATCCATAACAACTATAAGACTGGAGACTCACCAGGTTTACATTATAGAATAGAATATATATATACATATATACATAAAAAAATTTTTAGTACTCACATTGGGTTACCAAAGCACAATATTATGTTTTTAAAGTCATAGCCTCTGCACAAGCTCCCAGAAGCAAAGCTTCTCTCCCTTACCACCTGTGCGAAGGCTAAAGCTTTGCCCAGCATACATTTACAACCCTGGAGAAAATGCTTAGGAAATGAGCAACTAATCATCCTAACAGTTCAGATGACATTATCTTATTCATTATTTTCTTACAGAAACATTCCCAAGGAATCCATTGAGTGTTCACTATTTGAACTTACACACTGGAGAAAGGTTAAGGGGCCTTTTAATTCTAATTAAATAATCATTAAATGCTGAGTAGAAAACAACAGTGGAAAAAACTGTATTGCATGTGAGGGAGACACTTAATGAAAGTATCCCCTAGAGGAAAAATAAGAATAAAGGGCAAGGACTAAAGAAACTCAGCAGTTCTGTACAATAAATCACCACGTTTATTTGTCTGGCCAACTTCTCCCCCTGGAGACACCTCTTCCCTAGTTCACATTCATTTGAAGGGCTGTAAATTATAGGGAACTTCATTTACCTCCACCAACCACACAGGCATGGCTTAAAACCCAGTCTGGTCAGTCAGAATTCCCACTTTCCTCCCAACCCCACAACAGTGGTTTGTTCAGGGTGACACAGATCAGACCAACTAGATTCTTCACCAGGACTTGTCTGGTAGAGCCAGTGAGAAAGAATGTTTCTTGCCTGGTGGGTCAGAGTGCTGGGAGAAAGTAAGACCAGAACTTCCAGAACCCCTCTTCCTTGCCTGAGAGGTATAAAGGGGAAGGCCTGTCTATTATGAAAAAGAAAAGAATAAAATCAAGAGAAGAAAGAAGCAAAGCTAAGAAATTGCATCAGAGGAAGTTCTGTTGACAGCTATTGGCCACCTGAATCCAAGTGAGCTTGAATCCAGACCCTGAACCCCCCAGTACAATAGGCCAATAAATTCCCCTGTCTGCATAAGCCAATTTTGTTATAGTTTCCTCCACTTACAACAGAAAGACTGCTGACAAATACAAGGGCCTTTCTGCTACTATGGAGAGAGAAACGTATCAGGACAAGAAAGACCTTACATCCAGGAATTTTCTGGATGAAATGTCCTATTAAAATAGCAATAAACCGGGACTGACATCAGAGAAATGGTGGCATGAGAGACTCTCCCAATCTCTCCCCTTGAAATTTCAACAAATTTAACAACTAAGCACAGAGGGGGGGGAAAAATAACCTTAGGAGCACCTGAAATTTACACACACCAGACAAAGGTATGATTGGGTGAAAAAGTGGCTGAATATATAAGACAGAAAACAGGACATTTCACTTTCCACACTGATCTGAAATAGAGGCACTTTTGTTTGGAGCTGGCGAAGAGAAGAGGCTGAACTAATAGAGATGGAGCAGAGATAGGGCGGGTGCCCAAACAAAGGAAAGATCACACTGGCTCTGCCTGATATCGCAGACACTGGGCGCGCACACGGGTGGTGGGATCCACCTAAAATTAACAGCACAGAATGCCCATGTGAGCCAGTGCCAGCATCTTTGTGTATTCCCAGCAGTGCTAGCAACTTCACCTAGCATCACCAGCAAAGGGAGCAAGTGGGCACACTCATGGGTTGAGGTGCTTTGCCTGAGATTAACAATGCTGGGCACCTGCATGAGCACCAGTCTTTTGGGTACTCCTGGCCCCACGATACCCTGCACGGGGCACGCACAGGGGTGCTAGGCTCCACCTAGCAAAACCAGCATGGGGAGCAAGCTGGTACACTTGTGGGCTGAGGTACTTTGCCTGAGGTTAACAACACTGAGCACCTACGTGAGCACCAGTATTTGTGGACACTCCTGGATCCATGATCCCCAGCACTAGGCACCTTTGGGGCACCAGCATCTTTGAGCATTAATGGCTCCACAATCTCCAGCACCAGACATGCACATGGGCCAAGACCCTTGGCCTGAGAATGCCCAGGCTGGGCACCTGAACGGGGGCTGCAACCTTCTGTGTGCAGTCATGGGAGCTAGACACACAGGTGGCTAGTCACAGGCTACCAAGCAGCACAAGCAGGAAAAGCCCATAGAGATTAAAACTGCAGCATGCTGAGGTATGCCAGATAAGCCCACCGGCCTATAGAATTTTGCCTGTGTGTAACATAAAAAAACTTGGCCCTTGGTCTGTGCCCTGCCCTGCTTGTTCGTATTGGCAACTCTGGTTCCACTGCCTTCCTCAGATCTGTGCTTTGAGCGGCACTGGAGCGGGGACCTGCCTGTGCATAGATTCCCTTGCTGCAAGGACAGTAGCTGAGGTGGACCCCAGAGCTAAGTCTCCAGGCTGCTAGTTCCAGTGGGAGGGATGTGCAGAGAGCACCTGAAAAACTGAGACTCCCATTACTACAGCCAAAAATTGCAAAGCCCTAACAAGCCCCACCTACTAACAAGACTGAGGCCCAGCCGACATCATTGCCACAGTGACACATCAGCAGATCTCTGCCCAAGAGCCATGCAGAGGCAAAACTCATAGTACAGTGCCATCTGCTGGGGAAAAAAAAAAGGAAGAAGCTACCTCTCAAAACCAGGGGGGGAAATTACACTTTTTTTTAACAGTTTTTATCATTTTAGTCATTTTTACTTCTTTTCTTTTTCTTTTTTCTTTTTTCTTTTCCTTCAAACTACATTATTGACAGTTGTTACATTTTTCATTCTTGTTTTTTGTGAGGATTTCATTTCAGAAACCTTTACTTCTGTTTTTTTCTTTATTCTTTTCCTTTCTCTTTGTTTTATACTCTATTTTTTGCCTTTTCTTTCTCCTTATTGTCCCTTCTCATTTCTTCTCCTTTATCTTTATTTCTTCTTCTTTTTCTTTTTTTGTTCTCATCAGATAATCACTTATCAAATTATTATATTTCAGACTCATATTTTTCTTTGTGACATTTTGCTTGTTTCTGACTACATTTTTCTCTATGTTGTCATCTCTCCTCAGTTCCTACTTCTTGTTCTCTGTAGTTTTTGTTCCACTTATCATTATAGAATTTTCATTTTTTCACTGTACTTTTTCAACTTTTATTTTTCTTTGTTAATTATCTTGTATTAATGTTATTAAAAATACCACTCTCAAATGACATTAAGGAAAAAGAAATTAAATATCATGAATACAAAAAACAGAGACATAGCTCAGATAGATGATGAAAAATCTCTGAAAAAAATTTCAATTACGTGAAAACCTTGGAGTTAAATAACAGGGAATTCAAAATTGAAGTCCTAAAAATACTCAATGAAATACAAGAAAGCTCTAAAAGGCAATTTAGTGAGCTCAAAAAACAATTCAATAAACAAAAAAAAATACTTCATCAAGGAAATTGAAACTATAAAAGGAACCAAACAGAAATGAAAAACTCAATACATAAACTAAAAAATGAGGTGACAAGCTTAGCTAATAGAACAGGCCAGATAGAAGAAAGAATTAGTGACATAGAAGACAGAGAGAAAAAGAGAGAGACTCATGAATATAAAAAAAATGAGAAAGCCCTACAAGAATTGTCTGACTCCATCAGAAAGAGCAATATAAGAATAATAAGTATATCACACAGAGAAGAGAGAGAAAAAGGAATGGAGAACATATTCAAACAAATAATCAAGAATTTCCCAAGCCTGTGGAAAGAATTAGAGCCTCAAATCCAAAAAACAAACAGAACACCGAGTTACCTTAACCCACACAGACCTACTCCAAGGCACATCATAATGAAATTGTCACAAATCAATGACAAAGAAAAAATCCTCAAGGCAGCCAGGGAAAAGAAGACTACAACATTTAAAGGAAGGCCCATTAAGTTATTACCAGATTTCTCAGCAGAAACTCTGCAAGCCAGAAGAGAGTGGACCCCAATATTTAAAGTACTGAAAGAGAGGAACTTCCAGCCAAGAATACTATATCCATCAAAGCTTTCCTTAAAATATGAAGGGGAAATAAAAACATTTACATATATAGAGAAGATGAGAGATTTTATCACCAGAAAATCCCCACTTCAGGAAATACTAAAGGGCCATTCGAGCAGATACGAAGAACAAAACAAAACAAAATCACAAGTAAAAGCTCCAAAAAGAGCACAATAAAAACAAGAATAATCTGTGACAACAAAAACAAAAAAGGATAGAAAACAAAAATTAGCAGTAACAAAGGAAGATGGAGTGCAGAAGCACTCATGAGATAATTGACTACAATGAATATGATATACATTCTTTTAATTACCTAATGGTAACCACCCCTGAAAATACCAATACTGAAACACATGCCTTAAAAAAAGAAGAAATGGAGGAGAGAAGTATGGAATATAACCAAATAAAAACAAATGACAGAAAAACAAAAGAGAAAAACCAAACAAGAAATCTAGCTATTAGAAAGCATTATATAAAATGGCAACAGGAAACCCTCAAGTGTCAATAATTACATTAAATGTAAATGGATTGAACTCACCAATAAAAAGACACAGAGTAGCAGAATGGATAAAAAAAAAAAGCCCAACTGTATGCTGCCTTCAAAGAACACATTTAAGCTACAAAGATAAAAACAGAATCAAAGTGAAAGGTTGGAAAACGATTCTCCAAGCAAATGATATAATAAAAACTACAAAGCATTGTTAAAGAAAATTGAAAAAGACACAATGAAATGGGAAAATATTCCTTGTTTTTGGATAGAAAGAATATAGTTAAAATGACCATATTACCCAAAGCACTATACAAATTTAATGCAATTCCAATGAAAATTCGAATGTCATTTTTTAAAGAAATGGAATAAAAAAATCATCAGGTTTTTATGGAACCATAAAAAAAAAACCCAAATAGCCAAAGTAATCCTAAGGAAAAATAATGAAGTTGGAGGCATTACAATACCTGACTTCAAATTATACTACAGAGCCACGATAATCAAAACAGCATGGTATTGGCAGAAAAATAGAGACACTCAGACCAATGGAACAGAATAGATAGCCCAGAAATTAAACCACATATATATGGTCAAATCATCTTTGATAAAGGAGCCAAAAACACACAATGGAGAAAAGAAAGCCTCTTCAATAAATGATGCTGGGAAAACTGGAGAGCCATGAGCAAAAGAATAAAACTCGACTATAGTTTGTCTCCTTGTACCAAAATTAATTCAAAATGGATCAAAGACCTAAATATAAAATCTAAAACAATAAAATACATAGAAAAAAACATAGGTACTAAACTCATGGACCTTGGCCATAGAGAACATTTTATGAATTTGACTCCAAAGGTAAGGGAAGCGAAGACAAAGATAAATGAATGATACTGCATCAGACTAAAAAGCTTTTGCACACTAAAAGAAACTGACAACAAAACAAACAGACAGCCAACTAAATGGGAGATAACATTTTTTGAACAACAGCTCAGATAAGGGGCTAATATCTAAAATATATAAAGAACTCACAAAACTCAACAACAAACAATCCAATAAAATAATGGGAAGAGGACATGAACAGACACTTCTCCCAAGAAGAAATACAAATGGCCAAGAGATATATGAAAAGATGCTCATCTTCACTAGCTATTAGAGAAATGCAAATCAAAACTACAATGAGATACCACCTCACCCCTGTTAAATTGGCTATTATCAACAAGACAGGTAATAACAAGTGTTGGAGAGGCTGTGGAGAAAAAGGAACCCTCATTCACTGCTGATGGGAATACAAGTTAGTACAACCATTATGGAAGAAAGTATGGTGTTCCTAAAAAACTTAAGAATAGAACTACCATATGACCCAGCAATTCCTCTACTGGGTATATACCCCCAAAACTCAAAAATATTGGTACGTAAAGACACATGCAGCCCCATGTTCATCATAGCATTGTTCACAGTGGCCAAGACATGGAAACAAACAAAAAGCCCTTCAATAGATGAATGGGTAAAGAAAATGTGGTACATATATACTATGGCAGGGGTCCCCAAACTACGGCCTGCGGGCCACATGCGGCCCCCTGAGGCCATTTATCCGGCCCCCAGCGCACTTCCGGAAGGGGCACCTCTTTCATTGGTGGTCAGTGAGAGGAGCATAGTTCCCATTGAAATACTGGTCAGTTTGTTGATTTAAATTTACTTGTTCTTTATTTTAAATGTTGTATTTGTTCCTGTTTTGTTTTTTTTACTTTAAAATAAGATATGTGCAGTGTGCATAGGAATTTGTTCATAGTTTTTTTTTTATAGTCTGGCCCTCCAATGGTCTGAGGGACAGTGAACTGGCCCCCTGTGTAAAAAGTTTGGGGACCCCTGTACTATGGAATACTACTCAGCCATAAGAAATGATGACATAGGATCATTTACGACAACGTGGATGGACTTTGATAACATTATAATGAGTGAAATAAGTAAATCAGAAAAAACTAAGAACTGTATGATTTCATACATAGGTGGGACACAAAATTGAGACTCATGGACATAGATAAGAGTGCAGTGGTTACTGGGGGGAGGGGAGGGAACAGAGGGAGGGATGGTGGGAGGGGAGGGTCAAAATAAAGAAAAAAATAGCAATAAACCACCTTTTACAGATGTCCAATGCAATGTACCTAAATATCTTATTGCTGTGCATTACGCCTCACTAATGGGCTCAGGGTACATAATGAGGTTTAGGGTACATAAAATTAGAGAAAACATTCAAAATTATTCTAGAGGATCCCAAATGTTCTTCTAAGGGGAATCAAGTGTTCTAGAATGTCTCCCTTACAACCTGTCAGAGACAGCTTTCACTCAGCTTCCACTTCTGCTTTCCCAAGCAGACTAATTAAAGAAGACAAGGAACAGGCACTAACTGGCACCTGTACCATACTGGACACTGCTGGGTGTATGGTACATGCCACCTAATCTTCATAGACAGCTTATAAGAATCATCCTCATTTCACAAATGAGGAAACCAATATTCAGAAAGTATTAGTGACTTGTTCAAGGGTACACAGCTAGTACATGGCAGAGCCAAAAATTAAATCCCATATCTATATGAATCTGAATCCCATGTTCTTTCCAGTCTAAGAAGCTGGAATACCCACCATCACTACCATTTCTGGGAGACGATAAGCCTAATGATGGATGTAGAGGGAAAGCTTCAATTCAGCTCACCCATCAACTGGTTTGCCAGTTGTGAGGAAAGTCACATACATCAGGAACACTACCTTATGGAGACTGTAACTACAATATATTTTTTTAAGACTCTTACACATGCTTCACATATAAATGAGGTTTCGGTGTAAAGTCATGTGGGATCCTGTGGAGGGAAAGAGAGATTTCAACTAGATAAGGCAAAGGAATGTTTTATGGAAGAAGAACTTGAGTTTAAGAGTGACCAGCATTTTAATAGTCTGTAAGAGTACATTAGGGAGGCCTTCTCTTTTGACTAAAATTTCAGTTGAAGTTGGCTAAGTGTGCCTGTACTGTCCGGATGGTACAAGGGACTGCAGAGGAGGAAACAATGTATTGATCAAAATAGGCTAGTTTATGCTATAATAACAAACAACCCCCAAATCTCAGGACCTTAAAAGCAATACATATCTTGGTCACCTATGTTCACCATGGTTGGGTGAAGACTCGACTTCATGTGTCTTTCACCCTAGGATGCAGGTTGTAAAGCAACCTCTACGAGGAGCACTTCTGGCCACCCTGGAAGAAGGCAGGAGACCTCTGGAGGGACTCACACTATCAATTAAGTGCTCTAGTTTATAAGTGACTCCTATCACTTTCACTCACAACTCATTGTCCAATATTTCTCCAAGGTCCATCCAATCACAAGGGGCCCGAGAAATGCAATCCTAACAGGTGCCTAGGAAGTAGAGAGTCAGAGCTATTTGATAAACAGCAGCAATGACTACCACACTGATATAGACATTTGTCAATGCCAGCATTCATACAAAGCAAGGACATGAGGAAAAGATAGCCATGTAGACAGCAAAACTGAGAGTCTAGAACTCAGATCAGCAAACATGCAAACATTGACAAGCACTTACTGTGTGTTAAGTATTGTGCTAAACACTAAGGTCTCAAAGATTAATAATATGGTGTCTCTGTCTTCAAGGAGCTCATAGTCTTGTGTGATGGTAGTAAATGATGCATGTTATTCACTACATGCATTGTATTCCCCCAAAACTCATATATTAAATTTGACTACATTTGCAGATAGGGTTCTTAAAGACATAATCAATTTTAAATTAGGTCATAAGGGTGGGAGGTTAATTTAATAGACTTGGTGTCCTTATAAGAAGAGAAAGATACAGCAGAGCTCTCTCCTAAATTTGGAAATTTATAACAGACATTTCTACCCTGGTCAGTTTGATCAGTGGATAGAGCATTAGCCTGACATATGGATGTCCCAGGTTCGATTCCCTGTCAAGGCATACAGTAGAAGGGACCATCTGCTTCTCTTCCCCTTCCTCTGCTCCTTTACTCCCTCTTCCCCTCCCACAACCAGTGGTTCAATTGATTTGAGCATTCACCCTAGCACTGAGGATAGCTCAGTTGGTCAAATGCAGCAGCCTCAGATGCTAAAAAAAGCTTGGTTGATTCAAGCGTCTGCCCCAAATGGGAGTTACTGGGTGGATCCCAGTTGGGGCACATCCTAGAGTCTGTCTCACTATCTCCCTTCCTCTTCCTCTCACTTAAAAAAAAAAAGGCCCTGGCCGGTTGGCTCAGTGGTAGAGCGTTGGCCTGGCGTGTGGAAGTCCTGGGTTCGATTCCCAGCCAGGGCACACAGGAGAAGCACCCATCTGCTTCTCCACCCCTCTCCCTCTCCTTCCTCTCCGTCTCTCTCTTCCCCTCCTGCAGCCGAGGCTCCATTGGAGCAAAGAGGCGCGGGCGCTGGGGATGGCTCCTTGGCCTCTGCCCCAGGCACTAGAGTGGCTCTGGTCGCAATAGCGACACCCCAGAGGGGCAGAGCATTGCCCCCTGGTGGGCAGAGCGTCGCCCCCTGGTGGGCGTGCCGGGTGGATCCCAGTCAGGCGCATGCGGGAGTCTGTCTGACTATCTCTCCCCGTTTCCAGATTCAGAAAAATACAATAAATAAATAAATAAATAAAGAAAGAAAGAAAGAAAGAAAGAAAGACATTCCTAAATAATCCAAGGAACAAAGAAGTCAAAACAAAGATGAAATATTTAGCATTGAATGTGAAGCCTGATCAGGTGGTGGCACAGTGGATAGAGCTTCAGACTGGAATGCGAAGGACCCAGGTTCAAAACCCAAGGTCACTGGCTTGAGCACAGGCTCATTGGCTTGAGAGCAGGTTTACCAGCTTGAGCACAGAGTTGCTGGCTTGAGCGTGGGATCATAGACATGACCCCATGGTCGCGGGCTTGAGCCCAAAGGTTGCTGGCTTGAAGCCCAAGTTTGCTGGCTTGAGCCCAAGGTTGCTGGCTTGAGCCCAAGGTTGCCGGCTTGAGCAAGGGGTCACTCACTCTGCTGTAGCCCCTCGGTTGAGGCACATATGAGAAAGCAATCAATGAACAATGAACAACTTAGCTGACGCAACAAAGAATTGATGCTTCTCATCTCTCTGCCTTCCTGTCTATCCCTGTCTGTCCCTCTCTCTGACTCTTTCTGTCTGTGTAAAAAAAAAAGAACTGAATGTGGAAAAGGTACATAGCAAAATTTATAAGCTGTACCCTAAGAAACACTTAGAGAAAAATTTGTAGTCTTGAATGCATATTTTAAAAATGAAGAAAAGTGAAAAGGTAAAGTGAGCAACTATCACAAGAAGCAAAAAGGAAAAAAACAAATAAATCAAAGAGTAGGACAGAAATATTAAATAATAAAATTAATAGTAATAAAACAAACAGTAGAAAGAGCAATAAAATAGAAAAATCTTTGGAAAGACATTAAGGAAGAAACAGAGAGAAGTACACACACACAAAAATAATACTAGAAAAAAAATTTAAAGGACCTAACTATAAATTCATTAGATATTTAAAAATCAAAAGAAATTGCTACAGGAAACTTTCTGCCAATCAAGCTGAAAATTGAGATTAAAATAAAAAGAGAAATTGCCAAAATTGTATAAAGAGGAAATAAAATACTGGAGCAGAACCATGATCAGTAAAAGCATCAGGTCTGGACAGTTCTACAGTGAAGTTTTGTCAAGCTTCCAAGAAGCAGATAACCTCTACCTTATCAAAATGTCCCAAAGAATAGAAAAATAGGAAAGGTTTCCCCATTTCATTTTATGAAATTTGTATAACCTTGACACCAAAACAGGAAAAAGAGATTACAAGGAGGAAAACTCTTGCTCATTTATGAACAAAGATGAAAAAATATTAAATAAAACATTAGCAAAGTGAATAAAAAGAAGTGTGAAAAAAATTGGTCATGACTAAAGTTTTGTTACAGTACACAAGGATGTTCTAACAGTTTAAACTCTATTAACTACTTCACAAAATAAGTTCTCCAAATGGCCAATAAGCATATAAAAAGGTATTTACTATCATTAGTCAGCAGAGAAATTCAAATTAATACCACAGTGAACTACCACTTTATACTCACCAGAAAAGCTAAAATTAATGACTAACAATACCAAATATTGACAAGGATGTGGAGCAACTGGAATTCACATACATTGCTGATGAAAGTAAAAAATGACAAAACCACTTGGGAAAGCTGTTTGGCAATTTCTTATAAAATTAAATATATACCAATATTTCATTGGCCAGAATTGTATCTCATGTCACAATTATATAATTAATATAACTATTATTATAAAATAATTAATCTTAATATATGTTAATTTTCTAACACACCATATATGAGAAAATGTTTGTTCTATATATAACCAACAAATAATTATTATCAGATATGTAAAGAATATATATTGACATAGAATAAATCAATGAAAAAATATAAGATTAACTAATAGAAATAAATGAAAAGTCTTATCTGTAAAAGGAAAATTCAAATGGCCAATAAACATATAAAACGCAAAGTATCTTCACTATTAAGAAAATGCAAATTAAAACAACAGACTTCACCAAATTATCAAACTGTCAGTCAAATAAGTAAGGGTAGGCCATTTCAGGTGAAAGGAGTAACATGTGCAAAATATATATGTAATATATATGTTATTTACATGTATTTATAATATATAAAATATATTTATACATTTAACAATATAACTTTATATATTTTATAATATATAATATTGCATATTGCTGTATATGACTAATATAGTAATATTATATATAAAATACTATATATGATATATAATACTATATATAATACCATAATATGGAAACTATGCAAATACAGTTATACTCTATTTATGTTTCTGTCTGAAGAGAGCAGCAAAAATTTTACTGCAAGTAAACATCAAATATGAACAAAAACTTAGGTTCTTGGCATTCCCTAGTACACAAAGCCATATGAAAGTCCAGTGGCTCAGCAAATAGAGGTTTCCCAGTCTCTGGCACACCTCGGCTTCTGGAGGTCTCCATTTCTCCTGGGGTGTGATTACCTCTTTCTAAATAAATAAGTGAGTTCCAAACCATTCATCCATTATCCTGTCAGATGAAAAGACTCCATGGTTGTGCTAGAATCACACAAGACCAGCAGATGGAATTATTTCTTACCTTCCTCTTGCAAAGATTCCCCTTCTTGGCCTCGTTCCAAGAGCATCAGACCTTTGGAGGATCCTTGTGCCATGTCCCAAGTGCTGACCTTCTCTGACATAACAGAACTGAGGCCGTATTGCCTCGAAAGTCCAGAGCACAGACAAAAGTAACTGGTAAAGAAAGTTGAAAGCATCAGGAGAAAAAAATCATCCAGTTGGCCCAGTGGTAAAGCATCTGCCCAGCCTGTGGAAGTCCTGGGTGTGATTCCCGGTCAGGGCACACAGGAGAAGCTCCCATCTGCTTCTCTGCCGACTCCCCTCTCTCTCTCTTCCCCTCCTGCAGCTATGGCTCGGTTAAAGCAACCCTGGGCACTGAGGATGGCTCTATGGCCTCCGCCTCAGGCTCTAGAATGGCTCTGGTTGCAACGGAGCAACACCCCAGGTGAGCAGAGCATCACCCCTAGTGGGCATGCCACGTGGATCCCAGTCTGGGAGCATACAGGAGTTTTTCTGCCTCCCCTCCTCTCACTGAAAAAAAAAAAAAATCATCATATTACCCAGTGTATTTTCACAATAAAAATAAAGTCCTCCATTGTCTTTTACATTATTATACTATATTCTCTCTATTTATTTGGTAATTACAGATTTTTCTCAACTTTAGTGAAATTTTACTAGTTAAAAAAAATGGCACGCAGGAAATCATGGAAACGAAAATGTTTTGGCCCACGAAATAAAGATTTGGGGCCATGTGTGATTTTTTGCATCATTTACATATATAAGATAAGAACAAAATCATTAGGTCTAAATAAAATTCTGAGGTGGAAGGAAGGACAACAGAGTCCTTTCTGTCTGGCTGCGGTGAGGGAAGAAACACTCAGCACCCCAGAGCTGGTAACTGCTCCTGGTCCTGCAGAGCCCAAATCCTGTGTGGAGTTGGTTGTGTGGATGGGGAAAAAACACCTACAACATGAATTAACACAGTAACTCACCTACCCAGCTAATTATGTCTTGTCTGAAAGTTAAGGGTCATAGGGTCAGGGGCAAAACTGAGAATCACCATCATTGGGACTTTTGCTTTCACTCTTACTTTAGAAGTAAATAGCAATAGCAGGAAAAATACAAAAAGGATAGGTTTTGAAGGCCAAGTTGAAGAGCAGGAAAAAATAAGGTAAGGACTCTATTATAAGCAAACTCGTTAAGGTAATGTGTTCATAGGAGTATAAAAGCTGCTGGAGAATTTTCTCTCCAAGCAGAAGGCCTGGTGGCAGGGCGGGGCAGGGGGTGGGGGGGGAGGGGAGGAGGAGGGACATTCTGGGATCTCTGTGCCATAAGCAAAGCTGAGAGTGACCGTTTGAGTCTCAAGAGGTCTCACGTCACCAAAAACCAGAATTAGCCCAGATGAAATGAGGCAATGTTTCTCAGCCTTTTTCCATTACTATACCCCTAAAGAGCCATTCTAGGTATTTTTCTCTGATTGTTCCCCTCATAGATTTTAACACCACAGATACACTGTGTATCTGTTTATGTAATGTATACGTATCTATGCTGCATACATAAAAAGAGGAAGGTTTTCTTTTTTCTTTTCTTTTCTTTTCTTTTCACTTCTTTTGCCTCCCAAGAACCAATTTTCACCCCCTTGGGAGTGACACCATGTTCTTTGAGAACATGTGATCTGGCCCCCTCTTAACTCACCTCTTTTCCTCTGTCCTCCTCAGATGGCATCTCTCATAACCACAATCAATAGATTAAAATAAATTATATTTTTTACAAAACACGAACAACAAGCAAATTATCCAGGAATAAATTTATTATCCTGATCTAATGGCTGTAATTCTTAATGGCACTCACACCTCTAGTGGCAAGTAACAGTACTGCAGGCATACTGGTGAGCTGGAACCAGCTCAGAGCCAGATAAAAGTGAAGTGGTTTGGCACTCCTGTGTGCGTGCGTGCATGCGTACGTAAAGAGGGACAAATATCCAGTGACAGAAAATGATTTGACTTATGGTAATGGGCACACAATGCAATCAACATTTCAAATGCTATAGAGATGTTCACCTGAAACCTATGTGCACTTATTGATCAATGTCATCCCATTAAATTTAATTTCTAAATTTAAAAAATAAATTTTAAAATATCTTACACATACATGTCTCTCCTCACAGTGAAGATCACTCTTAAAGTCTGTATTCTGCATAGTCCTACCAGCCAAGATTTTGTCATTTCTGACCCAAAGTTAGTAGTATGGAATAAAAACTTCTATTTTTATAATTTTAAGCTATAATATAAAATTTAAAGTGATTTTCTTTAGGCCATTATCTTAAAATGCTGACATAGCATCCTAGAGGTAGAGGCAGAACATTCACTTGAAATTACTTTTCTGAAAAAATTGACTTAACCATCAAAAGGCAAATGTCTCAGAGTTAGCTTGAAAATAACTAGTTAAAACCATATACACAACCAATGGGCTCCCAAGGCATACACTTGCTTGATTCAACTGAATCTTTCCAAATGTTTTACATTGTACTAATAGTTGTCATAATAGTTACCATCATTTCAGAAACCTAGAGGTAAGTGCTACTGTTGTCCCCATTTTACAGATGTTGAAAATTAGACTTACAGTGGGTCATACCTTGTCCAAACCCACGAGGCTAATGCGAGCAGTGGAGTCACAATTCAAATCAAGCTCTCCCTAATAACAAAGCCCACATTTTTACCACAGTCCTTTCTTTTAGGTAGACAATACCTTGGTAGATAGGAGTGTTAAATGTCAAGTACAAATATTTCTGCTAAAATGTAAGCTGTGTCACTCAACCTTGTGGGTTTTAAAAGATTTGGACAACAGCCCCATCCTTCTAAAACCAAGGAGGTTAGAAAAGCCACTGTGAAGATTTGTTTTTAAATTTGAGACCCACTCCAAGAGGGTGGGCTCAGAGTTCAGCAGACAATGAAAAATCATCACTCACTCTACCCACTAGCAATTGGTGTGCAAAACTCCTGCTTTCCATCAACCTCCTGGCTCCAGCCAGCTAAGAGGGCTCTCTACTTTGCATGCGACTGCACAGAAGCAATTTATTTTCTCATTGGAAATGGTGATGCCGAGACAGCAGAGCCGTGTCACACATGGAGGAGCCACCACTATAGGGAACAGAAGCTCCTTCCAGCTTGGCTTAGCTGCCATCTTTTAGGCTGCTGTGATAGCAGCGAGAATGGTGCGTACCCAATCCCTGTCTCAAGCAGGATTGAGAGTGTCTCAAATCCCTGACTTCTTAGAGAGAATAATGGCCAGGGTTCGTGGGGGAGAAAGGGAGGGGAACCTCTCTCTTGAAACTCTGACTATTGGGCTCCTTAAAAGTGGATTAGCATTTCAGAGATTTATTCAGTTTCTTGGGTAAAGAAGCTGACTCACAGATACCGTTAAGTTCAGGCATGATCGCTTAGAGCTAAATCTGTGTCCTTAAGCAGAATCTCAAACCAATGATTTTGAAAAGGCATAATGGGGGCTGTGATAACCCTCAAAACTCCATAAATAATGAGGTTGCACCCATCTTATCCAATAGTCAAGCATCTAACAACCTCAGCCATCTAGAGCATCTGAAAATACACAAGTGTCCTTAGCAGTCACCCTGCACAGGAAGAAATTTAAAGGCCAGGGAGCGCCTAAGAGGGAAGGTTACAGAAAGCAGGATAGGACTGGTGGGTTTGCAATGAAAGGAGCTCCTTTATAGGTAAGCACTGGCTTTAAAAATAAAGTGCCATTAAGGGCAAAAAGAAGGAATGGGGGGCAGGGGTGAGACGAATACACAAAACCAAATCCTAGAGAATTATGCTAATTGTAGCACTGCCCAACAGATATATGTGAAGCACACACACAAGCCTCGTGTGCAATTTTAAATTTCCTAGTAGCCACACTAAAAATGAAAATTAATTTTAATGATTTATTTTGCTTAACCCAAGATATTATTTTAACATATAATCAATATTATAAAATTATTGATATTTTTATTTTTTTTACATTAGGTCTCCAAAATTCAGTATGTATTTTACACTTACTGCTCAATTTGGACTAGCCACAGCTTATGTGCCCAATAACCAAATGTGGCTAGTGGCCAAGACATGGTAGAAAATTCTTAGCCACATGCTCAAGAGAATTACAAAGAGTGATATAAGGACATTCACTGTAACATTACTTGTAAGTAGTGAAAAAAAAATTTTGTTTTTTTGTGACAGAGACAGAGAGAGGGACAGATAGGGACAGACAGACAGGAAGGGTGAGAAATGAGAAGCATCAATTGTTTGTTGTGGCACCTTAGCTGTTCATTGATTTCTTTCTCATATGTGCCTTGATGGGGGGGGGGGGGGAGGCTACAGCAGAGTGAGTGACCCCTTGCTCAAGCCAGTGACCTTGGGCTTCAAGCCAGAAACCTTTGGACTCAAGCTAGCGACCATGGGGTCATGTCTGTGATCACACGTTCAAGCCAGCAACCTCGAGTTCAAGCAGTAACCTCAGGGTTTCTAACCTGGGTCCTCTGCGTCCCAGTCCGTAGCTCTATCCACTGCACCACCACCTGATCAGGCAGTGGTGAAAATTCTTAAACATTGTCAATGTCCATCATAAGATGACTAAATTATTTACTTTTATTATATTAAATAATGAAATACAAAGTAGCAATTAAAATGACTAGATTGAGCCTGGCCTGTGGGGGCACAGTGGATAAGGCATCCCCCTGGAATGCTGAGGTCGCCGATTTGAAACCCAGGCTTGCCCAGTCAACACACATACAACAATCAATACACAACTCAAGTGAAGCAACTATGAGTTGATACTTCTCACTCCATCCCCCCCATAAAAATCAATAAATAAAATCTAAAAAAAATTTAAATTAATAAAATTAATAAATTGAATCAAAATTTATCACCATGATATTACTCCAAAACATAATGCTGAGTGATAAAAGCAGTCTGCAGGTTCATACATATGGTATACCATTTAGGTCAAGTTTTAGAAATTGCTTTTTGAAACAAACATATGTAATGCAGTAAAAACATAATTTCAGACAGAAGGAATATGTACTAACTTTTAAAAAGTGGTTAGTATAACTTTATAAAAGTAGTTAGTAGTGGGGGAAGATAGAAGGAAAGAAAGGAGGGAGGGAGAAAGAGAAAGGGTCTTGAAAAAGCTACAAGGACTTCTTCAATAACTAGGTAATGTTTTATTTTTTAAAAAGAATCTGGCACAAACATAACAAAATGTTGATTTTTGTTAAGTCTCAGTGGTGGGTACAAACATGCTCATTAAATTATTCTCAGTTCTTTTCTGTATCTTTGATATATTTCATGAAGAAGGAAAGAGGGAGGGAGGAAAAAAGGAGAAGACACATAATTATAATAGAGGAAAAGGAGAGGATCTAGTTTGAACAACCCAGCATGAGATTTGGAGTCATGTTCTACAGGCCTCCCCTAGACGGGGGATCCATTTGACATTGACTAGTGATGCCAGTATTCGTCGCACCCCTTCCAAATGCATGTGCTGCAGGGCATTCAGAGGTGCTCAGAGCTGTGAACCTAGTGGTTCTCTTGTTTTCCATACACTCTATCAAGGCAGAAGAGCATTTGCTTTTATTTTTAAAGTGATACACTGAATTTTTAGCACGTAAAAGGGTTAACCTTCAGCCCTCTGGAACCCAGTCTGAGCAGGTCCCCAATTTGGCAATAATGGGTAAGTGATGAGTTAAGTTTTCTCACAGACCACATAGCCACACCCTAGTTTTTATCACATTCTGCAACTTCTTGTCCGTAACTTTGAACTTGGCACATTCTTACCCTATCATACCTGTCTGTACTTTCTTATTCTCTCTTCTTTTCCTCCCTCCCCCCACCCCTCTCTCTGTCTCTCCAATTGATTCTGCTTCCTCTCCTCCCTTCTAAGCATGTACATTTGGTGTCCTCCACAAACATGAAGAATTTATTGTCCTTTGTCTCTTTCTGGTCATTTATTACAGTTGCATCAAAACACTGATTCCACAAGGTCCCCACTTTTAGCACTTCTCTGTCCACGAGGTAACCATTTATCCCTAAATTCACGTACTGTGTTCATGCTTAGTTCTTCACTTGGACTCAGTTCCATGGAAACAACATTCAATGTTAAAAATTATTGGAGATTTATTGTTTAGTGGGGGTTTTTTCAAGCATAAGCAATTATCAGTATCACACCCACACAACTTTATTTTTACACTCTCACCAAAAAGAGGGGAAAAAAAGATAAATATATAAATATGATTAGTGAGGCACAAGCTCTCATACTAGAAACCAGTATCCCAGTCTGACAAATTATTTTACACTCTCTGGTGAATCTATTTCAAGTTTTCTAGGAATTCAAGAAAGACCAGCCAGTCTTAGGTTTTCAGGGCCTCTCAGGTGTTCCAATGGATGATTATTTCCAGGCAGAATTCCCTTCTTGCATTGGAAGGTTTGTCTCCACAGAGAAAGGGCTCCATTTCCTTTAAAGATCAATTCATACTTACGCTCCTGGATTAAAATGTTTCCAAGATAAATTCCTGGGTTATTTAATAAAAATTTCAAATGGTCTGTCACAAGTCAGAAAAGCCACTGTGAAGATTTGTCACAAAATTCTTTGAAACTCTTTTATTTTAATGAGGGTTAGCATTTTAGCTATTCATCAATATAAACAATTGGGAAGGGAGGGACAAATAGATTTAATTTTTCACCATCCAAACAAACATTTTGAAACAATTTTTTTAAAATCTTAAAATAATGTGATTTTATTAAAGCTCATTCAACTCATGGGTATTATTTATACACAGGGGTATGTTAGTTAGCATTGCAAAAATAAAAGCAGAGAAGCTCTAGGCATGCTTCATTAATTTGAAAAAAAAAAAAAACAGGTATTACCGTTTAAGTGGCTCTTGGACAATTTAAGTATATTGAGATAGAATTTCATCTTTCCCCCGAAGCAATCAGGATGAGACGGCAGGAAGAAATGCCTTGTCTATTTCAGTCCTTCCTGACTGAGTGACAACTGAAAGCATTCTCTTTACTTAGCTCCCAGAGAAAGACAGACATCGTCTTCAAAAACAAGGGCCTATTCACCCACAAAAGCTTTAGGAGTCTACAGGCAAAATACAAACTCCACTTAAGAATAAAATTCTTAAGTCCCTTTCTAAAATCTTCTAAAGCAGACTCTATAAGTGAATAGTGGGTGGATTTGGTTTTGTTCTGTAATTTCTTTACTTTGCTACCAAGATTATAAATGAATCTGTAAGCCTCCACCGCTGAGTTCATCCTTTCTTCTTCTCCTCCCTTGCCTTCTTCAGATCTCTCCTTCCCTTTTATGCTCTATTTTCAGATAGTATTCTGTTGAATTCCTGCCTCCAAAACGTAGCAACATACTTTTGTCTTTGGCGCCCTCTTACGGTCACATTATTATTATAACAGCATGTTACAACATTTTAGTGAGGAGTCAATTCCCAATAAGGAATTTGGCCATTTTAAGAGTGAAAGCCACGAACAAATTCAGTTCATCCTGTTCCTACAGAATGCCAATAAACCATTCATCCAACTAGTCAAGTACAAAACCCTAACCCAGCCAGGCCCAAGGGATCTTCCTCTAACTTAGGTTATGTGCCTTTGCCCCCTGCTGTGCTAAGGACATGAGAATCCCATGTTATTAGCTGTTGTCCAAGTCCCGTAGAATAATCTTAGCTTCACCATTCCATAGGTCTCACTCACCCTCAGTCCTGCATTAGAGATTTTCTTCCACAAGGGCTCAGAGTCTTTTCATCCACAGCAGTGATTCCCGACATAGTAAAACATGCAAACGTAATGTACTATCTCCGAGTCTGACATGGTATCCGGGGCACACTTCTTCCCTCCCCAAAGTTGCCCCAGCTGCTGTTTACCCACCCAGTAGAGTCTGATATGCCTTTCAAGTTGCAGCTCAAATGCCATCTTCTCTGACCTTCCAAGATGGGCATGGCTGCACCTTATCTCACAGTCCCTCCATAATTTATACATGTCTCTGTAGTAGCAATTAACCAAATCCACATTACCCAACCAGAGTTTTATAGAATTAGTTTCCCATTCTGTAAGATGCTTGCATGGAGAAAGGGGTTCTGGGAACAAATACATTTGGGCAATGGAGCACACCATATCCCCTTCTCGGATAGAATGCACAGAAGTATACTTTGGGAAACATTGTTTTTTTGTTATGCTGTGCACCTGACTCTCCTCTGAGAAGCCATATTCAGCCCACCTCTGTATGCTAGGACAGAACTAGCAGAACTGATGGGAGTCTTGACTTTTCTGCTGTCACTTGTCCTCTCTGGGAGGCTGGCACGTTGGGAGACTCCTACCCTCACAGAGATCCTTGCTAAGTCAGAATAATGAATCAGCATCAAGGCCACCTCATGTCTCTAAGGTGGCCAATAGCTGACTTTCTTCCAACTACTGACACTCTGGCTTTCTGACACTCTGGCCCTCGCCCCCTTGCTTCTACCTGATATCAGAAACTTGCTCAACCTGGATCTTTGCCAGGATTTCCTGGTTCTTCTGTTTGCCAGGTAGAGACCTACAGGAACTGTGACTTTGGGGGCCCCTTGCTTGTTCATTGTCCCACCAACCCTATCCTATCCTATCTACCTCTATACGCTGCAGCCACTCCAAGCCCCAGCAGAACACCCTCTCTTCCAGGAGAAAGGAGTCAAGTCTGTCTCCCAGTGTCTCCAGCATCTTCCCACTCCTTACTGACCCCAGCAGCACATACTCTCACCTCTCCCCTGGATGACTACAGCTCATCTCCTGCCGCCATTCTTTCCCCTATCCAAATTATTCTTTTTTAAAGACAAATTTGATCATGTCTGTCCACTTTACAAAGCCTTGCAATGACCGGATCAAGACCAAACTCGTCCACGGTTAAGTTTCTGCCAAGCTTTGTCTCACCATCTCTCACCCTGAGTGGTACAGCCACGTGGAAATTGTTTAGGTTACTAAAACATCACTTTCCCCCTATGCCCAACAGACACTATACTCTCTGT
The DNA here is from genome assembly GCF_036850995.1 of Saccopteryx leptura. Classification (NCBI taxonomy): domain Eukaryota; kingdom Metazoa; phylum Chordata; class Mammalia; order Chiroptera; family Emballonuridae; genus Saccopteryx; species Saccopteryx leptura. Next base: position 40,893,726 of record NC_089512.1, on the reverse strand, counting down.
CTGGAGCTCTCTTCCTTTCTAGCCGCTCTGCATGACTCGTCCCACCTATTCTTTCCTCTCATCTAAACATCACCTCCCCCGGAGGCCTGGATTAGTTTTACCCCTCCCCCAGGGGCTCCCACTACCCCCTGCACTTCATCTGTTATAACACTCAGCTCACTCTAAGTAATTGCTTAATCACTTCTGCTACTTTGTTCGTGTCTATCTCTCCCACTCAGAGCAGACACCAGGCAGCAGAGGCCGGGTCTGTCTGGCTCACTCTGCCAACCCCAGCACCGAGCACCCAGCCTGGCACATGGAGGTGTTCAATGAACATTGTGAATGGATATTGGATCGTGTAATTTTCTTGTAGCCACAGAACATGTATGTTCCCCCAACAGTAACTTTATGTCCTATTTCAGAATGAAGTATCCTTTGATGTCATACAAGAAAACCATTACTCTATGTTTTCTAAAATAACTGTTTTCCCTGTCCCAAATTTGAATCAAACCTAAAGTAAACTGAATTCTAAATCACCAGAGGACTCTTTCTCTTCCATATCATCAAATACCTCTCCAATCAAGATCAAAATTGTGGTCAGAATATTTTTCATGTGTAACACTTCAGAGTTCCCTGAATGCTTTCACATGTATTATTACACGCATTACTGTTGCATTATTTTATACGTATAATTGTAAACTGCATTTTTTATTCTTTTATTAATTTTAATTTATTGTGTTAACATGTATTCAAGTGTCCCACTGAATAAAACACCCTCACCCCTCCACCCCCATGTCCCTATTTACACCTCTTTTGCCCCCCTCCCTCTAACTCCTGCCCCCCTTCCCTCTGGGATTTCTGTCCTGTTATCTGTTTCTGTGTATTATGTATGTAAAATTTCACTAATCCCTTCACCTTCTCTGATCCCATCCCCTCATCCTCCTTCCCTCTGACAGCTGTCCCTCTGCTTCCTGAGACCCCACCTCTGCCTCTATTCCATTCCTCAGTCCACTTTGTTCATTAGATTCCACATATAAGTGAGATCATATGATATATATATATATATATTTTATATATATATATATATATATATATATATATATATTTTTTTTTTTTTTTTTTTTTTTTTTTTTTTTTTTTGCTGCCTGGCTTATTTCACTTAGCATAATAATCTCCAGGTCCATCATGCCATCGCAAAAGGTAAGATTTTCTTCCTTTTCACAGCCACATAGTATTTCGTTGTGTAAATGTACCACATCTTTTTAACCCACTAGTCCACTGATGGACACTTGGGCTGTTTCCAGATCTTGGCAATTGTAAACAATGCTGCAATAAACATGGGGGTGCATATCTGCCATTTTAAAGTGGGTTTTCCTTGGGAATCTCAAAATTACTAACCATTTATACTGATACAGGTAATCAGGTTATCAGAGTCCCTGGGACTTTTCACACTGGATGACAGAATATGGCAGAACAAAAACTTCAAAGTTCTGAGAGAAAATTTATTTTCAATCTTAAATTATTTATACTTGATCAAACTATTGATCAAGTGTGAGGGTACAATAGAGACATTTTCAGCCTGACCAGGCAGCTGCACAGTAGATAAAGCATCAGACTGGGATGCAGAGAACCCAGGTTCGAAACCCCGAGGTTGCCAGCTTGAGCACGGGCTTACCAGCTTGACTAAGGCTCACTGGCTTGAGTGTGGGATCATAGACATGATCCCCTGGTCACTGGCTTGAGCCCAAAGGTCACCGGCTCGAACCCAAGGTCCCTGGTTTGAGCCCAGGTCACTGGCTTGAGCCCAAGGTCTCTGACTTGAGGAAGGGGTCACTTACTCTGCTGTAGCCGCCCTGTCAAGGCACATATAAGAAAGCAATCAATCAATGAGCAACTAAGGTGCCACAACGAAGAGTTGATGCTTCTCATCTCTCTCCCTTCCTGTCTGTCTGTCCCTATCTGTCCCTCTTTCTGACTCTTTCTGTCTCTGTTAAAAAAAAAAAGACATTTTCAGATATTTAAAGATTTAAGGATTTCAGATATTTAAGGATGTGACTTCCCATATGGAAATATACTGGAAGAGGAAGTGAACAACAAAGAGAGAGAGAGAGAGTAACATGGGATTCAGGAAACAAGCGGTGCCAACAAGGAGAGTGGGAGGGCAAGTCCAAGGGTTTTAGCTAGGGACTGGAGAACAAGTAGCACAGATGAGAGCAGGAGGACAGCGAGAAGGACATGAAGTGTGGTTGTACAGGTTGTGTCTTGCACACCAGCACCCCTCCCAAAAGATCAACGTGGCAGAAATCCAGCCCAACTATAGTTCACGAGTCAGGTAGTCTGATGGAGGGCTGAGTGCCCCAAGGTTCCATATCAGCAGGTGGCGTCCCTGGAAGAAGACTGTGGTAGGAGAGATGGGGAGGAGGGGAACTGACAGAATGTTCGGAACACTTAAGTGTTTGAAAAAATTATTGATATACTTGTTGGATCATTTGGGGAAAAAAAATTAATCAAATGTATTAGTGTTCTAGGGTTGCCATAACAAATACCAGAGAGTAGCTAACACAATAGAAATGTATTTTCTCATAGTTCTAAAGATTAGAAGTCTAAGATCAAGGTTTCGGCAGGGTTGATTTTTCTGAGGCGTCTCCTTGGCTTGCAGATGACCACCTTCTCATTGTCTCTTTACATGGTCTTCCTTCTGTATGTGTCTGTGTCTGTGTCTTAATTTCATTTTATAGGGATGCCTGTCATATTGGATTAGAGCCCATTATAATTACCTTATTCTAACTTAATCACCTCTTTAAAGGCTCTATCTCCAAATACAGTCACATTCTGAGGTACTGAAGGTCAAGATTTAATATATAAATTGGAGGGGTGGTGGAACATAAATTAGTCTATAATAATAACATAGTAAACTAAGCAAATGAAAAAATATAAAGGAACTATTAACTCGAGGAAAAATAAAAGTTGCAGCAGAAATGATCCTGTAGACTATCTAGACAGCAGCAAACAATATTTACATCGTTGTTATAAAGTAAACACTAAATTTTATAGTAAGTTTGTACTAGTAAGAGAATGAAAGGCAATGAGAATATAAGAGTTGGGAGAGAGTGGGAACTAAGAGGGTGAAATCCTCAGCCACCATAAAGGAAAGATAATAGGTAATATTCAAAGCATGTTAGTCTAGAAAGAGAACAAGATTGTTTACAGATATGAAAGTAAACACTCAAAGAAACAGCTAACGTGGCTGGAAGTAGTTGAATTTGGTGAGTAGGAAGCAGGGGTGGAGAGGGCTGGAGAAAGGAACTTCTAAATTTCTTGTAAGTTTTTTATACTATGTAATGTTTTAAATGTGAAGATATTACTATGGCTAAAAATAATTTTTTTTAAGTTTATCTTTATTTTTTTTTTTTTTTTTGTCAGAGACCGAGAGTCAGAGAGAGGGACAGACAGACAGGAAGGGAGAGAGATAAGAAGCATCAATTCTTCGTTGCAGCTCTTTAGTTGTTCAGTGATTGATTTCTCATATGTGCCTTGACCAGAGGGCTACAGCAGAGAGAGTGACCCCTTGCTCAAGCCAGCGACCTTGGGCTCAAGCCAGTGACTTGGGCTCAAACCGGTGACCTTGGGTTCAAGCCAGCGACCCCATTCTCAAGCTGGTGAGCCTATGCTTAAGCCAGCAACCTCGGTGTTTCGAATCTGGATCCTCCATGTCTCTGCCCAACACTCGATCCACTGCACCACCACCTGGTCAGGCAAGTTTACCTTTTAAATGACTCAAATTTGAACACATTTGCGAGGTTGCTGACACTGGCTCATGGTCCTCTGTTATTTTGTGTGCAAAATTCAGAACAATCTTCACTCATCTCCATTTCATTGAAAAACCTGCTGTTTAAAATATTTTGCCTTTTGCCACTGCTTATTTGTATGGATTAGAATTTTCTCAACATTTTTAGCAAAAATGAAATTTAGAAATGAGCCAGATTTCGAGATTATAAAGATACAGTGAGTAACCTGATTTCAAATGTATGTGTGCATGAAAACTGACTCATTGTTTTCATTAATTTTATAATAAATAATGTCTTGTGGTTTTCTTAATACAAATGTGTTCTAATAAAATGCTGCTGCTTCTCTTTCATTAAAAAAATGTTTTCAGATAAGAAGGGAAGACATTTGGAAAGGCTGATTTTACCCGCGAGCCCCTTTTCCCTTTGTCCACCTCAGATTCCCAACATGAACTGAAATTCCAAGCCTTCAACACTACAAAGATATGCCAGCTGTGGGGCTGGCATGGGGACTTCCTGGAGTCGCCAAGGACACCCTGTAATTGTTCATCTTTCTTCCTAGTTTTGTTAAGTCATACAGCTTTGAAATTCTAAGCTTTGGTGTTTATTTTTACCTAAGTGATACAATTGAATGATCTTTTCAGCTCCTTTATTATACTCACATGCAAATGTACAGGCAAGAAAGTAACTCAGGCCTGATCAGGCAATGGCACAGTGGATAAAGTGTTGGACTGGGACACAGAGGACCCAGGTTTGAAAACCTGAGGTCACCAGCTTGAGCGTGGGGTCATCTGGTTTAAGCAAGGCTCACCACCTTGAGCCCAAGGTCGCTGGCTTGAGAAAGTGTTCACTTGGTCTGCTGTAGCCCCCTGGTCAAGGCACATATGAGAAAGCAATCAATGAACAACTAAGGTGCCACAACAAAGAATTGATGCTTCTCATCTCTCTCCCCTCCTGTCTGTCTGTCCCCATCTGTCCCTTTCTCTGTCTCTCTCTGTCTCTGTCACCAAAAAAAAAAAAAAAAAGTAACTCAGAGTCAGCTGGATAAAATGTTTTGTTCTTTGTGGAATTATGCTCAGATAGTTTTGTTGTTTTTTTTAAATAAATAAATTTTTATTTTAATGGGGTGACATCAACAAATCAGGGTACATATATTCAAAGAAAACCTTTCCAGGTTATCTTGTCATTTAGTTCTGTTGCATACCCATCACCAAAGAGAGATCGTCCTCCGTCACCCTCTATCCAGTTTTCTTTGTACCCCTCCCCCTTCCCCTCCCCCTCTCCCTCCTTCCCTCCCCCCACCCCCCGTAACCACCACACTCCTGTCTATGTCTCTTAGTCTCGCTTTTGTGTCCCACCAATGTATGGAATCCTGCAGTTCTTGTTCTTTTCTGATTCACTTATTTCACTCCGCATAATGTTATCAAGATTCCACCATTCGGCCCTGGCCGGTTGGCTCAGCGGTAGAGCGTCGGCCTAGCGTGTGGAGGACCCGGGTTCGATTCCCGGTCAGGGCACACAGGAGAAGCGTCCATTTGCTTCTCCACCCCTCCGCTGCGCCTTCCTCTCTGTCTCTCTCTTCCCCTCCCGCAGCCAAGGCTCCATTGGAGCAAAAGATGGCCCGGGCGCTGGGGATGGCTCTGTGGCCTCTGCCTCAGGCGCTAGAGTGGCTCTGGTCGCAACATGGCGACGCCCAGGATGGGCAGAGCATCGCCCCCTGGTGGGCAGAGCTTCGCCCCTGGTGGGCGTGCCGGGTGGATCCCGGTCCGGCGCATGCGGGAGTCTGTCTGACTGTCTCTCCGTTTCCAGCTTCAGAAAAATGCAAAAAAAAAAAAAAAAAAAAAAAAAAAATGAAAAGATTCCACCATTCTGCTGTAAGTGATCCGATGTCATCATTTCTTCTAGCTGAATAGCATATCATGGTGTATATGTGCCCCATCTTCTTTATCCAGTCTTCTAATTTTTTTTTACAGTGATTAAAAGCCTTTAAGCAAACTCTTGGCCAATACAGCAAGAATCCTGTAGCAAAACCTAGGTAATAACTTTATGCTGATGGGAAGGGAAAGCATCTTTGGAGAATTTCTAATCAAAGCTGCTCTCCAGCTCCAAACTGATTTTTGAAGCTTCTTAGAGTTCGTGATGGTCACCAAGCTATTTGCTCCGTATTTCTATAGTTACTTGTTTACTGAGGGAATAGGCCAGAGGATCACACACATCTGTGACCTTGCTCTTCCCTGTAAGGATGTGCAGGGACTCATTCATTAAGTATACAGAGCACTAGACCCAAAATTTTTAGAAACAAACAAAAGCTCCATCAATATGACACTAATTACATGAAGGGGCTAAGTTTTCAGGGCTACAGAGGAATTCTAATATCTTCCCAGATAATCAGTATTCATCTCTGGGTGTTTCTACCTGGTGATTAGTAGTTCCTTCCTCATCATCATAATCCTCATTGTCAACATTTCTTCTCAATATGGCACACAAACAGTAGTAAATTGCCTCAGGCACAGATAAACCTCTTTTTTCACATTTTTACAAACTCAAAGCCCACAGAGACTGGGCACATAACATATGAAGAACACAAGCTCTGTCTAAATCAGGTTGCCACTCCATTCCTTACCATGTTGAAATGAGATTCCAATTTTGCCAGATATTCTGGCTCTTTAAGAGAAGCTTGAATTCTTGATCCTTATGTGAAATACCATAATTTTTACATTCAGCAACCAATTCAAACTTATAAAAAATGTTTGAGTTTTGCAAAATTGTCTCATCCAAGGGCTACTAATTTCAACTCCTGACAATAATAGATTATCTCTCCATTCATTAAATCATAAACTATCTCATACAGGGTGTTAACCAACTCTTCTAAGTAAAATAGATGTAATTGTTACCAACCTAAACTCTTACCACTTCGATCCCTGATAAGGGCACACATGAGAGGTGACCATCTGCTTCTTACCCTCACCCTCTCCCCCTTCTCTCTCTCTTCCTCTCCTACAGCCAGTGGCTCGACTGGTTCAAGCATCAGCCCTGGAAGCTGAGGATGGCTTGGTTGGTCCAACCATTGGCCTCAGGCACTAAGGATAGCTCAGTAGGTCTGAGTGTCAGTCCCAGGCACTAAGGATAGCTTGGTTGATTCGAGCATCAGCCCCAGGTAGGGGTTGCCAGGTGGACGCCGGTCAGGGTACATGCAGGAGTCTGTCTGTCTCCCCTCTTGTCACTTAAAAAAAAAAATTCTTACAAGTCCCTACTCTGAAGGTAACTTCCTTTTTAACTCCTATAAACAGACTGCCTCAGGTCATGACCCTATTATGCCTGGACCTTCCTGCTGGTTAATTGCCTATTGGCTCTCAGCTCCACTAATAGTCATCTATGTTCTGCTCTGTGTCAGAGTGGGCTGGACACCTGAAAACTATAATCCTCACACTTACTTCCCAAATGAATTCCAGTCAGGTTCAGCCACTGCAAAGCACTGGAGGAGACTGAAGAAGCAGGAAGAGGGCAGAAGCCATTGTTTATACTCTCTTTTCCTCTCTCAGTCTCAACTCGCTCCCTCTCTCTTCCTGTCCCATTCTCTCTCTCTCCCTCCACAGCAGTAGCTAAGCCTCAGGGGAGCTAAGCCAGAGATAAGCTCCAAAACAAGAACCTCAGTTGTCTTCTGGTTCCAGATTGCCCCATTTTCCCTTTGCTCCATCAGGCCTAGAGTGCTACTGGTTTACTGCAGTTACAATTCTTTGCATAACCTCACTTTCTGCTGTTTTGTTTTTCCATCCCTTCCAACACCCTATTACTAATTCCTGGATAAAATTTTCTCTCTCAAAATACCTAGTGGTCCATTCACTTCCCTCCCCTCCCATCAAACCTGAAGTAGAAAGTAAGGTTGGGTTTCTCAGTTTTATCTTATCATACAAATGGCTTGGGGTACTTGTTTAAAACCAGTTTTCCTTCCCTCTTGCACTGCTGGTGGGAATGCAGACTGGTGCAGCCACTGTGAAAACAGTATGGAGATTCCTCAAAAAATTAAAAATGGAACTGCCTTATGACCCAGCTATCCCACTTTTAGGAATATATCCTATGAATCCCAAAACACTGATTCAAAAGAAAATATGCACCCCCATGTTTATTGCCGCATTGTTACATAGCCAAGATCTGGAAACAGCCCAAGGGTCTATCAGTGGACAAGTGGATTAAAAAGCTGTGGTACATATACACAATGGAATACTACTACAGAACAGTGAAAAAGAAGGAAATCTTACCTTTTGTGACAGCATCAATGGACCTGGAGATTATTAAGCTAAGTGAAATAAACCAGGCAGAGAAAGATAAATGCCATATGATCTCACTTATATGTGGAATCTAATGAACACAATAAACTGAGGAGTAAAATAGAAACAGAGGCAGGGTCACAGGGAACAGATAGACAGCTGTCAGAGGGAAGGGGAGTGAGGAGATGGGATCAGAAAAGGTGAAGGGATTAGCCAAATTATATATACATAACACATTGATACAGACAACAGGGTAGCAATTATCAGAGGGAATAGGGGTGGAGTAGGGAGGAGGGCAAAGGGACTGAAACGGGGGTGGAAAGAGACTTTTCATGGGGCATGAAGGACACAATGCAATATGTAGAGGTCTTATATTGAGTGTGTCACTTGAAACCATGTCAGCACAATAAATTTAAAAAAAATTTTTTTGTTGTTTTTTTGTGGGGTTTTTTTGCATCTCTCTGAAGCTGGAAACGGGGAGAGATAGTCAGACAGACTCCCGCATGCGCCTGACCGGGATCCACCCGGCACGCCCACCAGGGGCGATGCTCTGCTCACCAGGGGGCAATGCTCTGCCCCTCAGGGGCGTCGCTCTGCCACGACCAGAGCCACTCTAGCGCCTGGGGCAGAGGCCAAGGAGCCATCCCCAGCGCCCAGGCCATCTTTGCTCCAATGGAGCCCTGGCTGCGGGAGGGGAAGAGAGAGACAGAGAGGAAGGGGGGGTGGAGAAACAAATGGGCGCGTCTCCTATGTGCCCTGGCCGGGAATCAAACCCGGGTCCCCCGCACGCCCGGCCGACGCTCCACCGCTGAGCCAACAGGCCAGGGCTAAAAATTTTTTAATTAAAAAAATAAAATTAAAACAGTTTCCCTCCCTAAAGTTACCAATCAAAACTCCTGAGGAGAAGCTTAGAAATCTGTACTTTTGACAACTACCCCCAGTAATGCTAATTTTCAGGCAAGCTTCAGAAACATCCTCCCATTCTATGGAAGATTCCTGTGCCCATTAATAATTGAGGCCTGATGTTAACTAAACCTATTGTGGTAATCATTTCATAATGCCTGTAAATAAAGTCATTATGTTATACACCTTAACCAACAATTGCATTGAATGTTAAAGAGTGAATGAGAAGTCAATGAAATAATTTTCAGAAAGAAAAATATTTTGAATTAATTAATTTTTAAAATGGAGACCCTCTACCTATGACAGTCACTTTGGCTTAGGTGGGCAATCCCAGCAATCAGCTCCACCTGGGACACTTTTACAGCTAAAAAGCTAATGGTCACTGACAGCTTTACCTTTTTAAGATAAAATTAATCTACCAAAATGGTATAAGTAGCAATAAAATTATCTAATAACTTAAAACCTGGGACTATGCATTGAATGGGTTTGAGAATTTAAAAGGCTTGAATTTAAATACCAATGATATCACTTAGTAATTATATGAACTTCAGGAGGCAGTTTAATTTCTTAGAGCTTCAGTCTTCTATAAAATGAGAATAATACCATCAACCTCACATAAGTGTTCTAAGAATTAAGTGAGAGTAAATGTAAATCACCTACCATGATCCCTGACCCATAAAAGGTATCCAATTAGTAATCTGTTTCCAAACCCATAGGTAGCATGCTGGGTTTATGGTAGATTCATATTGTGTCAACCTAGCTGAGCTAGGACTCTATTTCCAAAATTTCCCTTACTTGTATAGTCCTAAATTAGAATGAACCTCAAGAGATATTTTGCTGGAGATTTGGAAGATGGAAGGGAATCCACAGCTATATTGCCTGTATACAATAGACTAGTAAATATAAATAAACAGATTGTGGTAAGCAAAAGGGGGTGATTTTATTAGAGAAAAATGGGATGGGCGAGCATGGAATAGTCCAGGGAGGATTCTCTGAGGAAGTACATTGTTGCCTCATCCTGATGCCTCAAGAATAAACTAACAGTTCAGCTAAGAGCTGGGAACAGAATAGCCCAAGCGGATAGAACCGTAATTATAAAGGCTACAAAGTGGGTCAGAGCTTAGCTGACTTGGAAACAGAAAAGGGCCAGTATCTGAAGTAAAACACAGAACGGCACCAGGGGACAGTGGAAATCTGGGCAGAGGCCAGACCACCTTGGGCAGTGGTAGTCAACCTGGTCCCTACCACGCACTAGCGGCCATTCCAGCTTTCATGGTGGGTGGTAGCAGAGCAACCAAAGTATAAATAAAAAGATACATTTAACTATAGTAAGTTGTTTTATAAAGATTTATTCTGCCAAACTTAGCGAAAATTCTACATAAAGTACTTGGTAAATAATTATTATTATATGCTTTAACTTGCTGTAACTCCACTTTATAAATTTTATAAAGTAAAGTTACTTCCCTACTTTATAAATCACCATTACTGTGGAACTGGTGGGCGGTTAGAAAATTTTACTACTAACAGAGATACAAAAGTGGGTGGCAGGTATAAAAAGGTTGACTACCCCTGATCTAGGGCCATGTCTTTTTTTATTCTAAACTAAGGACGTCAATGAAGGGTTAGGGGTAGTGGTGGTATGATGTAACATAAACCTTCTAATGTTTTTTTTAATGATCACTTGTTTCATATCTTTTAGACTGCCAAATTTTCTTTAAATCAAGCAATACCAAATGATAAAAAAAATATAGAGAAACCAGAACATTCATGGTGCTGGTGAGAATGTACTACCATGTAGGAGAGCAGTGTGACGGTTTCAGATAAAATGGGAAATGCATTACAATATGACCCAGAACTTCCATTTATTTCTGGTATCTGCCAGAGAAACTCTTGAATATTTCACAAAAAACCATGCTCAAGGCTGCACATAGCAGCATTCCTGGTAATAATAAAAGATTAAAGGCAGTGACCTATTGATGGATAAATAAAATGAGGTATATCTATCTAATTCAATTCTATTTGGCAATTAAAATAAATAAATTTTATTTACATCACCATATAAATTTTATTTTATTTTTGAGTGCTTTTTTATTTTTATTGAATTTATTGGGGTGACATTGGTTAATAAAATTACACATACAGCTTTCAGGTGTACAATTCTATACTACATCATTTGTATATTGCATTATGTGTTCACCACCCCAAATCAAGTATCCCTTTATCACCATCGAATTCCCCTCTGCCCTCCTCTACTTCCCCTTACTCTGAAATCCTCACACTGTTGTCTGTGTATAATAAATCAACAAACAAGTGTTGGCAAAAATGTGGAGAAAAGGGAACCCTCATGCACTGTTGATGGGAATGCAGATTAGTAAAGCCACTGTAGAAAGCAGTATGGAATTACCTCAAAAAATTTAAAATGGTACTGATTTATGACCTAGCAATTCCACTCCTGGGAATATATCCAAAGAAACCCAAAACATTAATTCAAAAGAATATATGCACCCCTATGTTCATTGCAGTACTATTTACAATAGCCAAGAGTTGGAAGCAGCCCAAGTACCCATCAGTAAATGAGGAGATAAAAAATCTGTGGTAAATTTACACAATGGAATACTACTCAGCTGTATAAAAGAATAAAATCGTACCTTTTGCAACATTATGAATGGATGCGGATATTATAATATTAAGCGAAATAAGCCAGTTAGAGAGAGAAAAGTACCATATTATTTCACTTATATGTGAAATCTAATGAACAAAATAAACTAACAAACAAGATAGAAACAGACTCATAGATACCCAGAACAGACTGAGAGCTGTCAGAGGGATGGCGGCTGGGTGAAAAAGGTGAAGGAATTAAGCAAAGAAAAAATATGTATTACTATATAAATTTTAAAACATGCAAAACAATGCTAGGTATAACAATGATAGACATTAGATACAAATATGGGAAATAAAAGTAAACAAATGTGGACAAGAATGACATAACATGCAAATTAAAATGTCCAAACTGGCCCTGGCCGGTTGGCTCCGTGGTAGAGCATCGGCCTGACGTGCAGAAGTCCCAGGTTCGATTCCCGGCCGGGGCACACAGGAGAAGCGCCCATCTGCTTCTCCACCCCTCCCCCTCTCCTTCCTCTCTGTCTCTCTCTTCCCCTCCCGCAGCCGAGGCTCCATTGGAGCAAAGATGGCCCAGGCACTGGGGATGGCTCCTTGGCCTCTGCCCCAGGCGCTAGAGTGGCTCTGGTCACAACAGAGCGATGCCCCGGAGGGGCAGAGCATCGCCCCCTGGTGGGAAGAGCGTCGCCCCCTGGTGGGCGTGCCGGGTGGATCCCGGTCGGGCGCATGCATGAGTCTGTCTGACTGTCTCTCCCTGTTTCCAGCTTCAGAAAAATACAAAAAAAAAAAAAAAAAAATGTCCATACTACCCCAAATCATCTATAGATTCAATACAATTTTTATCAAAATTCCAATGCCATTTTTTACAGAAATAGAAAAACAATCCTAAAATTCATGTGGAACTACAAAAGACCCCAAATAGCCAAAGCAATCTTAAGAAAGAACAAAGCTAGAAGCATCACATTTCCTGATTTTAAACTATGCTAAAAAGCTATAGTAATCAAATAGCATCATACAGGCATAAAACCCAATACAACACATAGACCAGTAGAATGGAATCAAGAGCCCAGAAATAAACTCATGCACATACAAGCAACTAATATTTAATAGGAACCAAAAATACTCAATGGGGAGAGGATAGTATATTCAAAAAGTGATACTGGGAAAATCGGATAATCACATGCAGAAAAATAAAATTGGACTGCTATCTTATATCCCCCACAAAAATTAACTCAAAATGGATTCAAGACCTAAGTGGAAGACATGAAACCATAAAACCCCTAGAAGAAAACATAGGGGAAAACCTTGTTGACATTGGTTTTAGCAATTACTTTTTGGATATGATACTAAAAGAATAAGCAACAACAGCAAAAATAAATATGTGGAACTACATCAAAGTAAAAAGCTTCTGCATAGAAAAAGAAGCAATCAACAAAATGAAAACACAATCCACAGAATGGGAGAAAAATTTTGCAAACAGTGTATTAGATAATGGTGTTAATATCCAAAATATATAAAGAACTCATACAACTCAGTAGCAAAAAAAAAATTATTCAGTTAAAAAATGGACAGAGGACCTAAAGAGACATGTTTTCAAAGAAAACATACAAATAATCAACAGATACATGAAAAGATGCTCAACATCACTTATCACCAGGGAAATGGAATTAAAAACCACATGAGATGTGCCCTGGCCAGTTGGCTCAGTGGTAGAGTGTCAGCCTGGCATGCAGAAGTCCCGGGTTCGATTCCCGGCCAGGGCACACAGGAGAAGCGCCCATCTGCTTCTCCACCCCTCCCCCTCTCCTTCCTCTCTGTCTCTCTCTTCCCCTCCCGCAGCCAAGGCTCCATTGGAGCAAAGATGGCCCAGGCGCTGGGGATAGCTTCTTGGCCTCTGCCCCAGGCGCTAGAATGGCTCTGGTCACAACAGAGCGATGCCCCCCCCCCCCGGAGGGGCAGAGCATCGCCCCCTGGTGGGCAGAGCGTCGCCCCCTGGTGGGCGTGCGGGGTGGATCCTGGTCGGGCGCATGCGTGAGTCTGTCTGACTGTCTCTCCCGGTTTCCGGCTTCAGAAAAATACAGGAAAAAAAAAAAAAAAAACATGAGATGCTACCTCACACCTGTTAAATGGGTATTACCAAAAAGACAAGAATAACAAGTGTTGGCGAGAATGTGGACAAAAAGGAACCCTTGTGCACTGTTGGTGAGAATGTAAATTGGGGCAGACACAATGGAAAACAGCATGGAAGCTCCTCAAAAAACTAAAAATAGACCTACTATATGATCCTGAAATTCTACTCTGGCTATTTATCCAAAGGAAATGAAATAAATATTTTGAAGAGATATCTGCACTCTTATGCTTATTATAGCATTATTCACAATAGCCAAGACATGAAAACAACCTAAAGTGTCCATCAACAGATGAATGGATAAAGAAAATATTATATATTTTCTGCCATTTGTGGCAACATGAATGGACCTGGAAGACATGCTAAATAAAATAAGTCAGACAGCGGATGACAAATAGTGTATGACCTCAGTTGCATTTGTAATCTAAAAAAGCAAAACTCACAGAAACAGAGAGTTGAATGGTGACTGTCAGAGGCTGAGGTATGGGGAAAATAGGGAAGTATTGGTCAAATGGTACACATTTTCAGTTATAAATTATAGGGACCTAATACTCAGCACGGTGGCTTTAGTTAACAATGTTATATTATATACTTAAAAGTTGCTAACAAAGTAGACCTTAAAAGTCTTTTCCCAAAAATAAAAGCTGTAATCATGTCAGTTGGTGGAGGTTTCAGCTAACTTTATTGTGCTAATTATTTTTGCAATATATGTGTGTATTCAAATAATCACATTGCACAAATTAAACTTTGCAAGGTTGCAATGACATCTCAATAAAGCTCAAAAAATAATAAACACAGTTTTTAATTAATTTTTTAAATTTATTGTGTTAACATGGATTCGAGTGTCCCATTCAATATAACACCCTCACCTCCAACAATGTGCCCCCCATTATACTCCCTTTGTACCCCTCCCCCTGATGCCCTCCCCCCCTTCCCTCTGGAATTTGTTATCCTGTTATCTGTATCTCTGTGTTATGTATAGATAGTTTCACTAATCCCTTCACCTTCTGTGATCCCATCCCCACATCCCCCTTCCCTCTGACGGCTGTCCCTCTGCTCCCTGCCTCTGCCTCTATTCCATTTCTCAATTCACCGTGTTTCTTAAATTCCACATATAAGTGAGATTGTATTATATATATTTGTCTTTCTCTATCTTGCTTATTTCATTTAGAATAGTAAACTCCAGGTTCACCCATGCCATTGCAAAAGGTAAGAGTTCCTTCTTTTTCACTGCTCTGTAGTATCCACTCATCCACTGATGGACACTTGGGCTGTTTCCAGATCTTGACTATTGTAAACAATGCTGCAATGAACATGGGGGTGCATATCTTCTTTTGAATCAGTGTTTTGGGATTCATAGGATATATTCCTAGAAGTGGGATAGCTGGCCCACTTTTAGGGATATACCCCAAGAACACCATAGCACTGTTTCAAAAGGAGAAATGCACACCCCTGTTTATGGCAGCATTGTTCACAATAGCGAAGATCTGGAAACAGCCCAAGTGTCCGTCAGAGGACGAGTGGGTTAAAAAGCTTTGGTACATATATACTATGGAATACTACTCAGCCATAAGAAATGATGACATTGGATTATTTACATGGATGGACCTTGATAACATTATACTGAGTGAAATAAGTAAATCAGAAAAAACTAAGAACTATATGATTCCATACATAGGTGGGACATAAAAATGAGACTCAGAGACATGGAGAAGATGGTGGTGGTTATGGGGGGGAGGGAAAAGAGAGGGGAAGGGAGGGGCACAAAGAAAACCAGAAGGTGACAGAAGACAATTTGACTTTGTGTGATGAGTATGCAACATAATCAAATGTCAAAATAACCTGGAGATGTTTTCTCTGAACATATGTACCCTGATTTATTAATGTCACCCCATTAAAATTAATAATAATAATAAATTTTAAAAAATATTTTCAACCAGAAAAAAATAGTGGGATAGCTGGGTCATAAGGCAGTTCTATTTTTAATTTTTTGAGGAAACACCATACTGTTTTCCAGTGTGGCTGCACCAGTCTGCATTCCCACCAGCAGTGCAGGAGGGTTCCCTTTTCTCCACATGTTCACCAGCACTTGTGTGTTTATTTGTTAATGAGAACCATTCTGAGAGGTGTGAGGTAGCATCTCATTGTGGTTTTAATTTGCATTTCATTGATGATTAGTGATGAACATTTTTTCATATACTTATTGGCAATCTCTATGTCCTCTTTGGAGAAGTGTCTATTCAGGTCCTTTGCCCATTTTTAATTGGATTGTTTATCTTCCTGGTGTTGAGTTTTACAAGTTCTTTATAAAATTTGGTTATTAACCCCTTATCAGACATATCAGCGAATATGTTCTCCCATTGTATGGGTGGTCCTTTTATTTTGTTAGTGGTGTCATTTGCTGTGCAAAAGCTTTTTAGTTTGATATAGTCCCATTTGTTTATTTTGTCTTTTATTTCACTTGCCCATGGAGATATATCGGCAAAAAAATTGCTATGAGAGATATAGGAGAATACTGCCTATGTTTTCTTCCAAGATTTTTAGGGTTTCGTGACTTAAATTTAAGTCTTTTATCCATTTTAAGTTTATTTTTGTGAATGGTGTAAGTTGGTGGTCTAGTTTCATTTTTTTGCATATACCTGTTCAATTTTCCCAACACCATTTATTAAAGATACTATCTTAACTCCATTGTATACTCTTGCCTCCTTTGTCAAATATCAATTGACCATAAAGACATGGGTTTATTTTGGGGTTCTCTGTTCTTTTCCATTGATCTGGATGCCTGTTCTTATGCCTATACTAAGCTGTTCTAATTACAATGTTCTTGTAGTATAACTTGATATCAGGAAACGTGATACCTCCCACTTTGCTCTTTATTTTCAAGATTTCTGAGGCTATTTGGGTTCTTTTTTGGTTCCATATCAATTTTTGGAATATTTGTTCTAGATCTGTGAAGTATGACATTGGTATTTTTATAGAAGTTGCATTGAATCTATTGATTGCTTTGGGTAGTATAGACATTTTAATGGTGTTAATTTTTCCCATCCATGAACATGGTATATGCTTCACATGTTTGTATCTTCCTGGATTTCTTTTTTCAATGTCTTACAATTTTCTGAGTACAAGTCTTTCACCTCCTTGGTTAAATTTATTCCAAGGTATTTTATTTTTTTGTTGTTACAATAGTGAAGGGGGTTATTTACTTAATTTCTCTTTCTGACAGTATAAAAATGCCACTGATTTCTGAATATTAATTCTATATATTGCCACTTTGCCGTTCAGACATTAGGGTTTTCTATGTATAATATCATGTCATAGCAAATAATGACAGTTTTACTTCTTCTTTTCCAATTTGGATGTTTTTTATTTCTTCTTCTTGTCTGATTGCTGTGGCTAGGACTTCCAGAACTATGTTGAGTAAAGAATGGTAAAAAGGAATTATGCCTGAATAAAAGAAAGGAAAAAAAAAAAGAATGGTAAAAAGGGGCACCCCAGTCTTGTTCCTGATCTTAAGGGTATTCCTTTTGATTTTTGCCCATTGAGTATGATGCTAGCTGTTAGTTTATCATTTATGGCCTTTATTATGTTGAGGTATGTTTCCTGTATTCCCACTTACTCGAGTTTTTATCATAAATGGGTGCTGGATTTTATCAAGTGTTTTTTCTGTATCTATTGATATGATCATGTGATTTTTGTCCTTCATTTTATTCATGTGGTGAATCACATTTATTGATTTGTGAATATTGCCTCCCTGGAATAAATCCCACTTGATCATGATGTATGATCTTTTTACTGTATTGCTGGATCTGATTTGCTAATATTTTTTGTTGAGAATTTTAGCATCTATGTTCATCAGGGATATTGACCTATAGTTTTCTTTCTTTGTAGTGTCTTTACCTGGGTTTGGAATGAGGATACGCTTGCCTCATAAAATGAGCTTGGAAGTCTTTCACCCTCTTGAGTTTTTTGGGATAGCTGGAGAAGAATAGGTATTAGTTCTTCTTTGAATGTTTGGTAAAATTCGCCTATGAGGACATCCAGTTCAGGACTTTTGTTTGCTGGGAGTTTTTTGATAACTGCTTCAATTTCATTTGTTGTAATCGGTCTGTTTAAGTTTTCTGGTTCTTCCAGATTGAATTTTGGAAGATTGTATGTTTCTAGGAATTTATCAATTTTACCTAGGTTGTCCATTTTTTTGGCATATAGATCTTCATAGTATTTTCTTACAATCCTTTGTATTTCTGCAGTGTCAGTTGTTACTTCCCCACTTTTGCTTCTAATTTTGTTTATTTGGGTCTTCTCTCTTTTGTCTTGATGAGTTTGGTTAAAGGTTCATCAGTCTCATTTACCTTTTCAAAGAAGCAGCTCTTGGTTTCATTGATCTTTTGTATTGATTTTTTTTAGCCTCTATGTCATTTATTTCCACTCTGATCTTTATTATTTCCTTCTTTCTACTTCCTCTGGGCTTTATTTGTTGTTGTTTTTTCTAGTGCTCTTAGGTGCAGGATTAGGATGTTTATTTGAACTTTTTCTTGCTTCCTAAGATATGCCTGTAATGCTATGAACTTCCCTTCCAGGACTGCTTTTGCTGTGTTCTATAGATTTGGGGTTATTACATGTTCATTTTAATTTGTTTCAAGTAAATATTTTATTTCTTCCTTGATCTCATTGTTAATTTATTTATTATTTAATATCATGCTACTTAGCCTCCAAGTGTTTGACTGTTTTTCAGTTTTTCTATAGTAGTTGATTTCTAGTTTTATGCCATTGTGGTCAGAGAAGGTGCTTGATATGATTTCAATTTATTCTTAAATTTATTGAAACTTTTTTTGTGTCCTAATTTGTGGTCTATCCTAGAAAATGTACCGTGAACACTTGAAAAGAATGTATATTCTGATGCTATGGGGTAAAAGGTTCTGAAGATATCTATTAAATTCAGTTGATCTAGTCTTAGTGTGTCATTTAAAGCTGCTGTTTCTTTGTCAATTTTCTGTTTGGCCTGACCAGGCAGTGGTGCAGTGGATAGAGCATCAAACTGGGATGCTGGGGACCCAGGTTCGAGACCCCAAGGTCACCAACTTGAGCGCGGGCTCATCTGGTTTGAGCAAAAAGCTCACCAGCTTGGACCCAAGGTCGCTGGCTCAAGCAAGGGATTACTCGGTCTGCTAAAGGCCCGCGATCAAGGCACATATGAGAAAGCAATCAATGAACAACTAAGGTGTCACAATGCACAATGAAAAACTAATGGTTGATGCTTCTCATCTCTCTCCCTTTCTGTCCATCTGTCCCTGTCTATCCCTCTCTCTGACTCTCTCTCTGTAAAAAAAAAAAATTTCTGTCTGGAGGATCTATCCATTGATGTTACTGGGGTATTGAAATCCCCTATTATTATAGTATTGCTGTTGATCTCACCCTTTATGTTCATCAAAATCTGCTTTAAATATTTAGGTGCTCCTATATTAGGTACATATTTACAGTGTTTATATCCTCCTGTTTGATTGCCCCCTTTATCATTATGCAATGACCTTCTTTGTCCCTTACTATAGCTTTGTTTTAAAGTCTATTTTGTCAGATACAAGTATTGTTACCCCAGCTTTTTTTTTTCATTTCCATTTGCATGAAATATTTTTTTCATCCCTTCACTTTAAGTCTATGTGTATCTTTTGTTCTGAGGTGGGTCTCTTGTAGACAGCATATATACAGGTCCTGTTTTCTTACCCACACAGCTACCTATGTCTTTTGATTGGAGCATTTAATCCATTCACATTTAAGGTTATTATTGATATGTACTTATTTATTGCCATTTTATTTGTTAAACCTACAATTCTCTTTCTCTATATTTCCATTTTCCCTTTATGGCAGGCCCCTTAACATTTCTTGAAGTACTGGCTTGGTTGTAATGAATTCCTTTAGTCTTTTTTTGCCTGGGTAGCTTTTTTTTTCCTTCAATTTTAAATGATAGCCTTGCTGGATGAAGTAGTCTTGGTTATAGGTTCTTATTTTGCATCACTTTGAATACTTCTTGCCAATTCCTTCTGGCCTCAAGTATTTCTGTTCAGGGAGGTGGCAATTGGAACGTCCACCTACTCCATCACCATCTTGGAATAAACATATAGTTTTTTAAAAAGGAAAAGAGGAGTACATGAAAAAGCTTAACAATATTATTTTATTTCTCATAAAATATAAAATCGGAAGTAAAAAAGCATCTAAATGTTAACATTTGTACATTTAGGGTGATAAATATTGGGTTGTTATTGTTGTACTTACTTTTCAGTGATTTCAGTGTTTTTCTATGTGAAACCTAAGACTCTGGTTTCATGAAGAAGCAAAAGTAGAAGCAGAGACCACAGAGAAGATAGTTAACACTTGTCCAGGGGAGAGCAGTGGTGCCTTGGATTAAGGTGAAGGTGTTGAAGATGGAGAGACATCAACGCATTCCAGATATATTTTAGAGAAGTTGCTAATGCTTTGAATGGAGGTAAGGAAAAGATAAGAATTGAAGTAACTCCTTGATTTGGAACTCAAACAACTGAGACAATGACATTTATGAAGATTCAGAAGACCTAGAGAGGAAAGATTATGAGTGAGAAGGAATGTTAAAAAATACAGAGTTTAATTAAATGTACCTATTAAGTCTGAGATGTCAATTAGACATATAAGTGAAGGTGTCAAGCATGCAACTGAACATTTGAGCCTGGTGCTCAAGGAAGAGGACAGGATTGAAGATATAAACTAGGAAATTATCATTATATAAGGGTATCTAAGCCATAAGACTAGATGAAGTCATTAAAAAAGTGAAGAAAGAGAAGAAGGCAGGACCAAGCCCAGGGGCACCCCTACATTACCCTAGTAGACCTAGAGAAGCTAGTGTGGGAAAAGCAAGAAATATAAGTAACAGGAGGAGAGGATCAGATCACAAAAATCAATAGAGAAACAAGTTCAATGAAGATGAAGGTTAGATTATGTATCATAATTATTGGAATTATTGGTGACCTTGACAAGAACAGTATAGGTGGCAGAGTGGAGGCAAAAGCTAGTAGACAGATAAGTGGATAGATTCAGTTTATTTATTTACTTGTTTCTTAATTTAATTTTTATTTTATTTCACTCTTAACTTTTAGATAGGAAATAACAAAATAAAAACAACAAGAGTAGACAGTTCAAGAAATCTGCTCAGAAAAGAAGCACAGATGGGGTTCATTACAGAGGGAACTCGTGTCAAGGAAGGTAGTTTTGTTTTGCTTTGTTTGATTTTGAGACAAGAGATATTTGAGCATGTGTTTGAAGGCTTTACAGAATGATCCAGTAGTAAGGGAAGAGATAAAGGGTGGCTGCAGAAACAAAGTCCCTAGAAAAACAAGAGGGGGAAAAGATTGTGTCACACATTTAAGGATGCATTTTCCTCTATAAGAGAATACAGAGAACCTTAAATATTTTGTGGAGAAATAGGTGCGTTCCTGAAGAATGCAATGAGTTCACTAACCAAGAAAAGAGGAAGAAAGATGTTATACCAGGTTAGAGAAAGAAATAAAAGTCATCTTGGCCTGACCAGGCAGTGGCACAGTGGATAGAGCATCAGACTGGGACACAAAGGACCCAGGTTTGAAATCCCGAGATCACCAGCATGAGCGCGGGCTCACCAGCTTGAGCACAGGGTCATAGACATGACCCCATGGTCACTAGCTTGAGCCCAAAGGTCACTGGCTTGAAGCCCAAGGTCACTGGCTTGAGCAAGGAGTCACTCGCTCTGCTGTAGCCCCCCACCCCCAGTCAAGGCACATATGAGAAAACAATCAATGAACAACTAAGGACCCACAATGAAGAATTGATGCTTCTCATCTCTGTCCTTTCCTGTCTGTCTGTCCCTACCGTTCCCTCTCTCTGACTCTCTCTCTCTCTCTCTTTCTTTCTGTCTCTGTCAAAAAAAAATTTTTTTAAGTCATCTTGGAAAGTAAAAGTAAACCCACTTGGAAGGACAGCAGGGTATCAGACAATGCCCAGTGCCTATTTTAAATCTGTGGTCACAAATTTATGTGCAACCAGTCAGCCTGAGAATGTACTTTTCTTTCCAGTGTTCCACTGATCTTATGTAAACAGATCATTGAGTTTAGCCAGGCTTGAGATAGCCAACCAAGGAGTAAGGAAGGGAATAAGGTCAAGAATAAGTGAATTCAGCAAGGTCACAGGATATAAAATAAGCATAAATATTTAAACCATAGTTCTATATACTAGCAGTGAACACACAGACACCAAATTTAAAAATACAATACCATTTACAATCTCTCAAAAATGAAAATAGGTGTAAATCTAATAACTCATGTACAGGACTTATATATTGAAAATTATACAATGCTAATAAAAAAAAATTAAAGAAGACCTAAATAAATGGAGATATATACCATATCATGGATTGGGAGACTCCACGTGGTAAAGCTGTCAACCCTCTCCAAATTGATATAAAATTTAATGCAATTCCTATCAAAATCCAGCAGGAAATTTTGCAGATATATGCAAGACTGATTTTTAAATTTATATAAAAAGGCAAAGGAACTAAAATAATTAAAACTATTTGGGAAAAAAAATTGGGAACAATCAGTATACCCAGTATCAAGACTTACAGTCATCAAGACAGTGTGCTCTTACACAGAGAGCGTATAAGTGGTGTTGTCTTAGATAGATGGACCAAAGAAGAAAGACCCCACACAGATATTCTAATTGTTCTTGGCCAAAAGTTTGAAGTGTTCTAATTGTAGAATCTCCAGAGATGTTTCAACAATGTGATATATATTGCAAGTCTGTATAACTTGATATACCTGAACAAAAGTGAAAACATCAAGTCTTTTATTTGTCTTTGAAAATAAAGGGCAACTATTTGGATTTTTCATCTGCTCTTATTAAAGTTGTTTATTAAGTTTGCTTGAAGAAAAAGTATATTAAAAACATTAAATTTCATGGAAAGATAAAAGCTAGCTGCTCTGCAAATATCCAAATGGATGACTGTGCTGATTTCAAGAGAGAAAACAAATATACATGTATGTTATGAGGAATTGGAAATTTAGATTTATTTAATGCAAATTAAATTGCTACCTCTAATAAGATGGCAAATTGCATATTAAGGGAAGGAACTGAGAAGAAATTATATTCTCCATGACCCCTCTGGAGAGCCCACACATTCTGAGGGTTTCTCTTTACAAAGCCCATAAGCTTCAACCCTGGTTCCTCTGCCTCATTCTCTAAGTATAGTGTGTCTGTAAAGTCATGGTGCACTTTTGACAGGTCACAGGAAAGCAACAAAAGACGATAGAAATGTGAAATCTGCACCAAATAAAAGGAAAACTCTCCTAGTTTCATACCTAGTTTCATTCGATGTGGGCTCACGCACAGATTTTTTAGGGCTCCTTAGGTAGCTATCCCGTATAGCCTCTACAGACTCGTCACTGACTGATGGCCTACCAGAACAGGGTTTCTCCACCAAACTGCCAGTTTCCTTCAACTGCTTATCCCACTGAGTAATGTTATTCCTTTGTGGTAGCACTTCGTTATAAACATGCCGATATTCACATTGCACTTTGGTCACGGATTCAAATTTAGCAAGCCACAGAATACACTGAACTTTCCTCTGTACCGTCCACATCTCGACTGGCATGGCCGTGGGCTGCTCCACTGTATACACGGTGTTACGTCATCATCTGCGCATGTGCACATGCTGCCACATCATCCTACAGAAAGTGGGAGGGTTTTCCTTTTATTTGGTGCAGATTTCACATTTCTATCATCTTTTGTTGCTTTCCTGTGACCGGTCAAAAGTGCACCATGACTTTACGGACACACTGTATTTCCTAGTCCAGGGGTCCCCAAACTTTTTACACAGGGGGCCAGTTCACTGTCCCTCAGACCATTGGAGGGCCGGACTATAAAAAAAACTATGAACAAATCCCTATGCACACTGCACATATCTTATTTTAAAGTAAAAAAACAAAACGGGAACAAATATAACATTTAAAATAAAGAACAAGTAAATTTAAATCAACAAACTGACCAGTATTTCAATGGGAACTATGCTCCTCTCATTGACCACCAATGAAAGAGGTGCTCCTTCCGGAAGTGCGGTGGGGGCCGGATAAATGGCCTCAGGGGGCCGCATGTGGCCCATGGGCCATAGTTTGGAGACCCCTGTCCTAGTCCATGGTCTTGAAAGAGAGAAAATCCAGTTGGCCCAACTCCTCTTTATGTGCAGGGAAACCTCATAGGTTGCTGACCAATCAACAAGTGGCTTTCCCTTTGTGTAAGCACACCAAATCCAATCAGCTGTGGACAGGAGTGGAATCTCTTGCTTTTACTTAGAAGGAACCATAAGCAAGGCAAGTACCATAATTGACTCCTCTCATGCATGCCTACTCTTCACCTTCTTGGCCAATGCATGCTTTTCCTTCTGCCCAGAATATCCTTTCTTTACTCATTTTTTGGTTTAAAAAGCCATCTTAAAGGTCACCTCTCCCAGGAAGAAGCTGTGTAGGTTCCCTCTTCATGGTGCTTCTATTATATCACCAGCCATCTGGTAAGTACCATTGTGCAGATAACAGGATAAGATCTTAATATTTTAATTGATGTCATTTTCTCCCAGGATTTCCTAATATTTCCTGAGGCTCTCTTTTCTTTGAGGGATTAGACTTGAGGAACATAAGAAAACATAATTGATGTATTCTTGACTTCAGTGCTTCAAAAACCTATTTAGGGGGAATAAACCTGGATTTCATATAGTGCTCAGTAAGAAAAAAGCAGCCCCTGAGACTTGGGAGATGGCTTAATACCATCAGCCTGGCTTTGGCTTTACTGGGAGCTACCTGTGGTACCCACAGATTGACCTGGATATTCTCCTGTTAAACATAAATAATTTCACAGAACATCAGTATCAAACAAGGCCACTGTGAAACCACAATGAAAATCCAGACAAAAACAAGATCCCTCCTTGTTCATTGTGAACATAGACAAAACATGAACATTTTCCCAAGCCACCAGAATTACCCAACATCTTCCTCCCCCGGATAGTATGTGTGACTGCTGCTTTTTTGCCAATTATAGCTTTAGCTTCTGTCTAGTCTTCTCTCCTTTTAGATAAAATGTATTAAGACACCCAATCATAGAATTACCCTCCTTCTTGACAGTATCCAAATCCAGAGCAAAACCCCATTTCCTTAAACCCCTTCAAAATCTCTTAACACCAACCCAAAGTCTATATAATAAGCCCTTCCTATCATCCTCTTACTGGCAAAAACCTCAGTTCTTCATGGCATGTGCTCTCCTTCACTGTACCAAGTAGTAAACAAAATGTGTTCAGCTGCTGCTATGTTCCTATGGTCTTAACTAGAGGACAGTGACCTTCTGAACTCTGAAGAAGTTCAAGGCATTGCTTATGCTATAAATAAGAAGATTTGAAAGAATGTGTACAGTCATTCAAAGACAGGTTCTTTTCCAGTCCCCACCCATAGTAGACAGCACAGTCCATAACCTGAAGAACTGAGACAAAGGGGTGAGATGATCAAAGAGAAACGCACTGGCATTATGTTACTGAAAAGTAAGTACACTCTACAGAAATGTGGGGACATCAAAAACCAGTACTGTAGTCATTAATTGGGAAGAAAGAAACTCGGATTCTGGTGGGTCCCTGAGAGAAGTACTCATGTCTCTCTCGCCTCTCCCCCACCTCTTCCCTGTCTTCCCTTACCAATGCACACATACACCAAGCCAAGCCTGTGGAGGCTGTGTGCATAGTAGAATTCCCAGACAGATTTGTGGATCCAAGAGTAAGGAGGATCTGTGCTCAGTTTTCAGGTGGAACTCAGTAGTCGGCAAAACTCATAATATTTTCCAAAGCCCATTTTCAGGACTCTCTGTCTGGGGACAACCAAGAGGGTTGTGGGAGTTGCTAAGATTCAGACTTTAAAAGGTCTGTGGTTGTATAAAGAGACACCTGTATTCTACATGGACCGGCCATTATGAACCAGACGGAATGAGACGCTCAGCAGATGCCAAAGTGAAAGTTAACAGTAGGACCTCCCCATCCTCGATGTCTTGGCACTCTGCTGCCCTCCAGCCACCTGCACAGAGGAGAGGGGGCAAGAAATCCTGAATTGACCCAAGATTACTTACATTGATTGAAATTAAGTGTCCATTTGATGTCACAATAAAGACTTAAAACAGAACATTAATGTGCCTTTCAATTCTAAGCACCTAGTTTGTTTAATGAGACCAACTCAGTACTTTTATTGTCGGCTGCCCTGAGCCGCGGGTGTTTTTTTGTTTGTTTGTC
This sequence comes from Saccopteryx leptura, assembly GCF_036850995.1. Lineage (NCBI taxonomy): Eukaryota > Metazoa > Chordata > Mammalia > Chiroptera > Emballonuridae > Saccopteryx > Saccopteryx leptura. The sequence continues at coordinate 40,867,734 of NC_089512.1, read as the reverse complement.
TTTGAGTCTGTGGTCTTAAAGTCATGTCCACAACACCTGTCTGTCTCCTTCACCATACATAAGGTCCTAGAACACTGAAATCCCATATTATTTGTCACTGACCCACCAGTGACTTCTCACAGTGCAGGCTTTGCATTTGTCCTGAATCAGCCATTAACCAACTATATATCCTTAAGCAACTTGCTTAATTGCTTTGAGATTCCATTTTCTCATATTAAAATTGGGAAATCTACTGACAAAAATAAAATATATGTTTTTCACCAATTGTAGCAAAGACTAGTATTACATCCATAATAAGTATGGATTACAGAATATTTTAAGAAAATGTGTTTTTCTCTTCTATAGCCATGTTCTAATCAGAACTAGGTTAACTAGATTCAACTACTCCTTTAATCCAAGGAACTCAGAAACATCCTTAGGGAACCTAATTTAATGACTAGATAAGGCAAATTTATAATTAGCGTATCAACTGCTTATATGGAATTAAGTCTTTCCAAAGTGCTTGAAGGTGCTTGAAACAGTTTATCTTAAGTAGACCAACAGTTCCCTAACTTGACTCATCATCAGTCATATGTGGAATTTTTAACCACAGAGATCCCTGGGCCGACCATGTAGATTCTGGTTCTGTGGGTCCTGGTGGGCTCTAGAATCTATACGTTCAAAGGCTTCCCAGGAAATTCCAGTGATCAGCCAGGTATGAGAATCCCTGGTTTATGGGGGGGGGGGGGGGGGTCTATATAATGGAAACTCCAACCTTATTTTAATTATCATAAACTCCAAGTTAATTTTTTTCCTTTTATATTGGAACATGATTGTTTTCTTTTTAAATCAGTACATTCCTACTGAGTGTTATGTTGTCTGAGAGTTCCTTCAAAATAAGCCAACTGGTTGAGGAAAGGGTTGGAGGAGGGGAGTAAAATGAAACAAGATTGGCTCATCATTGATCATTGTTAAACCTGAGAGCAAGCACAAGTGTTCTTTTTTGTTTTTATCATTTATTTTTCTCTATTTCTGTATATGTTTGAAATTTTCTGACCAAAAGTTTTAAAAAATAAAACTTGAGTCATGTGAATAATAAGTAAAGCCTCCCGCTTCTCCTTTCTCATAATCTCATTCTCAGTAATAACTATCATTTGATAGTTTTTTGTGTGCTCTATGTGAATCTTCATTTTTTTAATACATAAATTTTTATTAATTTTAATGGGGTAACGTCAATAAATCAGGGTACATATATTCAAAGAAAACATGTCCAGGTTATCTTGTCATTCAATTATGTTGCATACCCATCACCCAAAGTCAGATTGTCCTCCATCACCTTCTATCTAGTTTTCTTTGTGCCCCTCCCCCTCCTCTTCCCCTCTCCCTCCTTCCCTCCCCCCCCCCCATAACCACCACACTCTTGTCCATGTCTCTTAGTCTCGTTTTTATGTCCCACCAATGTATGGAATCATGCAGTTCTTGGTTTTTCTGATTTACTTATTTCACTCCATATAACATTATCAAGATCCCACCATTTTGTTGTAGATGATCTGATGTCATCATTTCTTATGGCTGAGTAGTATACCATAGTGTATATGTGCCACATCTTCTTTATCCAGTCATATATATATATATATATATATATTTTTTACAGTGATTAAAGCCTTTAAGCAAACTCTTGGCCAATACAACAAGAATCCATAAAAGAGTAGTGTCCTTAACAACCTTTTCTTTAGGTACGATGATGCATATCTCCAACCAAAGGTTTCTAGGACGGTTTCAGCCTCTCTAAACTGTGCTGGCAACACATTTCCCAAAACCTGTTTGAGTTTTTTCCATGAACTAAGTTTCATTTTATCTATGGCTATAGCTGCACAGTGTTTATACAGTTAGGGGGGAAAGAAAGAAAGAAAGAAAGAAAGAAAGAAAGAAAGAAAGAAAGAAAGAAAGAAAGAAAGAAAGAAAGAAAGAAAGAAAGAAAGAAAGAAGGAAGGAAGGAAGGAAGGAAGGAAGGAAGGAAGGAAGGAAGGAAGGAAGGAAGGAAGGAAGGAAGGAAAGAAAGAAAGAAAGAAAGAAAGAAAGAAAGAAAGAAAGAAAGAAAGAAAGAAAGAAAGAAAGAAAGAAAGAAAGAAAGAAAAAAAAATATATATATATATAGAGAGAGAGAGAGAGACTGAGAGAGGATGCATTCAATACCTGGGTCATCACCTAAATTTCTCTTCTGTAATGCAGATCTATTGGCTTCATGTATTCACAGACAGAAATATGCACTTACATTTGCACGTGTTAGCATGAATGCACACACATACACAGAAACACATATATAAATCTCTTTTGACCCTATCATGTACCTACTTTGAAAAGTTTGTTAGGAAAGCCAGCTTGGTAATAATTCACTGAACCTCATGTATAATAAACAGAAATGCACCGGCCTTTATGATGAATTGCCAGGGTAACACAGGGACTTCTTGTTTGCATTTCAATGCACCAAGTGTCAGATTCTTATTTCATTACTTGCCGGCACATTAGTGGACTGTTTTTAATTTCTTCCTCCCCCCCCCCCCCCCAGCAGCACTCCGTGGAGACCTCTTGTTTTTGCCACTTGCATAGGGAGCAAGGTTGCATTATTTTAAAATGCTAGAGTGTCTGGGGCTCACTCGAAATGTTGCTGAATTAACAAAATAAATGATAGCATACAACCTGCAGTTTTATCTGGCTTTTTAAAAAATGTAAAATTTCTCTTACTTTTATTGAACTCATTCTATAAAAGGGAGATTGGAAAACTTGTGGTATCTTCTTCCTATTTTAAATTGGAAGTTGTTCTTTGTTTAGTTATGTTTCACGGGGGTTCCCTTTTTCTCTTTTACCCAGATTCATATTCAGATTCCTTACATGAGACAATATGAGAAGGTACAAGAAGCTATTCTTGGGGAAAATGTAGTTCTAAATTACCTTGTAATCTACTGGAAGATGCAGGATTCTCAGACCTACAGTGAAGTCCCCTGTCTGCCCCACACTCAAAGGCACCTGATGTGGGTGCCTTATGAAATAAGAGCAGGTTTATTTTTCAATATTCTCTAAAACATTGAAGTGAACTTTCTTCCTAATATTTTCCCAAGCACATAATCAGATATAATGGAACATTCTTTGGAGCCCTGATTCTCAAGCTTGAGCGTTCATCAGAATCACCTACAGGGCTTATGAAAACACATGACCAGGGCCCCCGTTTCTGATTCAGTAGGTCCTAAATAAGATCTGAGAATCTGCACTTCTAACAAGATCCCAGATGATGCTGACGTGACTGGTCAGGGATGCACTCTGAGCACCACTCCAGGGTGTGTGATAAACCCAGCTCTATCATTCACCTTGTGAGTGGCCTTGGGAACATTACTTCACCTCTCTGGGGTTTAGGGTCCTCATCAACAAAGACAAAAATAGTACTTTTTCTTAGAGTAATTGTTAGGAAAAATGAACCAATAAATAAAGAGCACCAGGCACAATGACAGGCACATAATAAGTGTTTTAACAAATATTAGTTCTTTTTCCTTCCTCCTCTCCTTCTTATGGAGAGGAAATGAGAAGTTCTACAAATACTCCACTCAGTGCTGGAGTCCTTCCTACAACCTACCTGCTGTAGGCATTCACTCAGCTCCTGTTTGCTCACCTCCAGACATGATTGCTTCACACTTCAGGGAAATTCATCCTTTTGTGGCCAGCTCTCACTGGTAGAAAGTTATACTTAGTTGAATCCTCTCTGCCTGGAATTACATAACATACTACTGCCTTTCCTGTGATTTTCAATTCAGGATGTCCTATAGATACATCAACACAATAAGCTGGTTTTTATAGGGGCAGATCTTGAACAGCTCAGTATACTCTGAGGTCTTCAGTTAATTACTAAATGTAGCCCATAGGATGTGGCAATTCAGAGAAGATTTTGATGAGAAAGTGTCTGTGGGGTGAATGTGCTGAAAACTATACTGCTCACAAAAATTAGGGGATATTTCAAAATGAATATGGAACGATAAAATATCCCCTAACTTTTGTGAGCAATATAGATGGCTGAGCTCGTGTGAGGAAAAGAGGAAAATGAGAAGGTAGAGACAAAGTAGACTATCTTCAGAGAGCTTGGAAGGAATGGAAAGGATGTAGAAAGAATGAGCAATGGAAGAGCATTTTTAATATCACAGAAAGACAAGTACAATTTACTGAGGGATTCATATAAACTCATGCACTTGTTTATTTGTAAACGTAAGTGATAGACATCAGTCACAGCCAAATCACAAAGTCAAGAACAATAAGATGGGCCCTGGCCGGTTGGCTTAGAGGTAGAGCGTCAGCCTGGCGTGCAGGAGTCCTGGGTTCGATTCCTGGCCAGGGCACACAGGAGAGGCGCCCATTTGCTTCTCCACCCCTCCCCCTCTCCTTCCTCTCTGTCTCTCTCTTCCCCTCCCACAGTGAGGCTCCATTGTAGCAAAGATGGCCTGGGTGCTGAGGATGGCTCTGTGGCCTCTGCCTCAGGCGCTAGAATGGCTCTGGATGCAACAGAGTGACGCCCCAGAGGAGCAAAGCATCGCCCCCTGGTGGGCATGCCGGGTAGATCTCGGTTGGGCACATGCGGGAGTCTGTCTGACTGCCTCCCTGTTTCCAGCTTCGGAAAAATGAAAAAAAAAAAAAAAAAAAGAACAATAAGATGATTTTGAGCAATGGAGGACAGAGCTATGATGGATGCCCAGACTATGCTGACTTGTAGGAAAATGAAGACATCATTAATTTTCAGGCTACTGCCTCTGAACTCAGGGTTTCTGCATCTCCAAAAATTGTAATATGCCTCCTCAAGAACATTCCAGCCTGGGGAGGTAAAAGCCAGCTCTGGAGAGTGGCTTCTCTCCCACGTATTTACCCAAGACTGTCTTCACATTGGTGCTCTTGATCCAACCCCACTCTTATCCACCAACAATCTGTCTCCCTGGCTCCAGCATCTTCCTCTCACATTTCTCATTTTTGCTGAACTATTCAGACTCCATTCTTCAGTTGACCTCCCCTATACCTACATCGACTTCACCTCCAGTTCTGATAACATTTTTAAGTTCAACAACCAAACCCTCTCCAGATAAGGGACAAACTCCATGGCCTACCACCTCCACAGAACACACCACCAGCCTGACCGGGCACAACCCTTATCAGAAGAGCTTAAAAGTGTATATTATCTTAATTATACCTTTATCCTATGTCCCCTACAGCTCAGCACAATATCTTATACATATAGGTCCTTGATAATTATTTATTGAATGATGATACACTTATTAATCCTTTTTACTATATTTTCCTCCAATTTCCCAGGACAGAAGTGATTCTCACTGTCCCAGGGCGCCCATCTCATGAGTAAGGGCCTTAACTAGACTTCTAGTGGCGCAGACTCCCCTCCCAACAAAGTGGCATGCTTTGCCCACCATTCCCCATCAGATGAATTCTCGTGCAGGAATCCACGGCCACCCAGATAGTACAGGACAGAAGCAGAATTTGAGCCCAGCCCATCTAGCCCCAAAGTTCTTCATTTATCCACATAATATGGTACAAGAAGGGAAATGTCCTGCCCCCAAACTTCTTCCCTTCTCAGCATTATGCCCTGTCCCTGACCAAGATTTTGGACTCCAGTCATCAAGAAACCCCACTGATTCTCCTTTTGATACCCTAAAAAACACTATTTGAAGATGTGTAAAATTATCTCATTTCTGGAGTGACATTTCCAATATTACTAAGATGTTCCTTATTTGTGAATGCCCCCCGCCACCTACCAACAACAATAATTTGACAGTCATCCACAGACAAAATGTCTTTGTGAGAACTATGAGATCCCACACTACTTGCCAAAGGGTGGGGGTTGGGGGGGGGGAATAAGAGCATTTGAGTGAGCACCTGAGTTCCCTAGCTGTGCAGGATGTTGCCAAAGAGGCCTAGTCCCCTCTCTCTCCAGCCAGAGTATTGAATCAGGACCTTCACTGCAGAGCAGGAAGAAGGTGGGATAGCAGCAGATAGGGATCTAGAAGGAAATTAAAGGGATGCAATCCTACTAACTGTGTCAAGCCCACCCTGACCACTGGGGACGCCTGACCTACAAATACTCTCAAGTGGCTCCATTATTCCTAGCGCCTTACCCCCACACACACCAACCCCATGGCCAGCTCTTAATGCATAAGGTTGACGACAGCAAAAGTAAGTGTCGGCAAATGGCTAGTGAGCAGCCCAAATCTGCAGCCATGGAGAGCCCATGAATTTGAGCTTTAATACCGCCTTCCGAAAACAAAAGGGAGGCTGTCAGTCCTTGATATGATTGGTGTGTTGCAGATGGAAAAAAGATACTCAAGTTTAAGAATTCTGCCACAAGAGGGAGCAAGTAGAGTGGAGCAGGTGGGTCTCAGAAGTCTGAGAAAGCGCCAGAATTCCTAGCGGGGCTAAGGAAGGTAGTGCTCTCCTGAATCACTTAATAAAGACAAGAGGAGGTAAGTGCTATTTCCAATGTGAAGACAGCAACTCAAGACTCCAAGGAATATTAAATAATCAAGGAAACATATCAAAGAATCACAATAATCTCCCAGTAATAGACACCCAAAGATAGAGATCTGAAATTTACCCAATAAAAAAATTTTCAATAACTATTTTAAGGAAGATAAATAAGCCACCAGAAAACATAAAAAGATGTTCCAATGAAATCGGGGTGGGGGAAATGCCCAAAGAGAAAAAAATAGTCTATGTCATAAATGGAGTTAGGAAAACTGGATACCCATATACAGAAGAATGAAATTCAACCCCTACCTTATACCACTCACAAAAATTAACTCAAGATGGTTTAAAGATTTAAACATGATACCTGACACTATTAAACTCCTAGAAGAAAACAGAAGGAAAAACTCCTTCATGTTGGTCTTGGCAACAAAGGTTTTTGTATCATATCAAAAACAAAAGCAACAAAATCAAAGTAAATAAGTGAGATCACATCAAACTAAAAAGCTTCTGCACAGCAAAAAAAAAACAATTAACAAAATGAAAAGGCAACCTACAGAGTGAAAGAATGCATTTGCAAATCATATATCTGATATAAGAATAATATCAAAAATAAATAAGAAATATAACACAATAGCAAACAAAAGCAAAAAAACACAAACAAACAAGTAATCCAATTTAAAAACTGGCAGAAAACTTGAAAAGAAATTTTTCCAAGGGAGACATACAAATAGCCAATAGGTACATGAAAAGATGCTTAATATCACTAATCATCAGGAAAATGGAAATCATGACCACAATAAAATAGCAACTCATACCCTGGCCGGTTGGCTCAGTGGTAGAGCGTCGGCCTGGCATGCAGAAGTCCCGGGTTTGATTCCCGGCCAGGGCACACAGGAGAAGCGCCCATCTGCTTCTCCACCCTTCCCCCTCTCCTTCCTCTCTGTCTCTCTCTTCCCCTCCTGCAGCCGAGGCTCCATTGGAGCAAAGATGGCCCTGGCGCTGGGGATGGCTCCTTGGCCTCTGCCCCAGGCGCTGGAGTGGCTCTGGTCGCAACAGAGTGACGCCCCGGAGGGGCAGAGCGTCGCCCCCTGGCGGGCGTGCCGGGTGGATCCTGGTCGGGCGCATGCGGGAGTCTGTCTGACTGTCTCTCCCCGTTTCCAGCTTCAGAAAAGTACAAAAAAAAATAGCAACTCATACCTGTTAGAATGACTGTCATCAAAAAGACAAGAGATACGTGGGAGATAACAAGTGTTGGCAAGGATGTGGAGAAAAGGAAACCTCTGGCATTGGTGATGTGAATGTAAATTGTTGTAGCTACTATGGAAACAGTATAAAGGTTCCTTTAAAAATTAAAAGTAAAACTACCCTATGATCCAGAAATCCCACTTCTTGGTATATTTTCAAAGGGAATGAAATCAGTATCACAAAGAGGTTATCTGCACTCCCATGGTCATCTTAGCATTATTCACAATAGCCAGGATATATAAACAACCTAAATGTTTGTCTACAGATGAATGGTTATTTATATTTATATACAATTCAACTCTGAGAAAGAAAGAAACCCTGCCATTTACTACAACATAGATGGACCTTGAAGCATTATGTAAGGTAAAATAGGTCAGACGGAGAAAGAATGACAAATACTGTATGATATAACTTATATGTGGAACCTAAAAAAGCTGATCTCATTGAAACAAAGTAGAACGATGTTTGTCAGGGGCTGTGAGGTGGGGGAAACAGGGAGATATTGGTCAAAGGGTACAAACTACTAGTTATGAGATGAATGAGTTCTAAGGATCTACTGTACAACATTGTGGCTATAGTTAAACATATATAAGAATATTTGTTTTGGGGGAGGTTGTGACAGAGAGACAGAGAGAGGGACAGATAGGGACAGACAGACAGGAAGGGAGAGAGATGAGAAGCATCAATTCTTTGCGGCACCTCAGTTGTTCATCGATTGCTTTCTCATAATGCCTTGATGGGAGGGGGACTACAGCAGAGCGAGTGACCCTTTGCTCAAGCCAGCAACCTTGGGCTCAAGCCAGCGACCTTGGGCTTCAAGCCAGTGACCTTAGGGCTCAAGTTAACAACCATGGGGTCATGTCTATGATCCCACACTCAAGCCAAGGACCCCATGCTCAAGCTGATGAGCCCACACTCAAGCTGGCGAACTCAGAGTTTCGAACCTGGGTCCTCTGTGTCTTAGTGCGACACTCTACCCACTGCGCCATGGCCTGGTCAGGCAACATATTATATATTTGAAGATTGCTAAGACAGTAGATCATAAATATTCTCACAACAAAAATGAAATGGTAATTCTGTAAGGTAATGGAGGTATTAACTAATCCTACTATAGTAATCATGTTGCACAAGTTTATCAAATCATTATGTTGTATACCTTAGACTTACACAATATTGTGTGTCAAATCTACCACAATAATACTGCAAAAAACTATTTATTTCTGCCTTCTACCAGTCTTATGTATGTGCATAGAGTGATTCTGGAATGGATTTATATTGAGGCTGTTTACGTCAAGGTTGAGTGTTTGTGTTGTATCATAGCCTAGGTTCCCTGAGACAAGCATGATGAGCAGATAGTTTACTTGGGAAGTGATTTTTTGAGACTAAGGAGAGTGAAACAGGCAAGAAGGGAATGCCAATATAAAGATGCTATAGTTGGCATCACCATGAGCAACTGGTGATCAATCTAAGCAGGTTCTCCTGAGAAGACATATAAGAGGTATCTCAGAATTGTGCCCTGGAAGAATCAACCTGGAGACATGTTTATCCACTGGCTTTTATCCCCATTGGCTGAGGGTTGCCACAATTCAAGATTGTACATGGATGAGTGCCAAGCAGGCTCCCCCTGACATTCCCAGCATAGTGTCAAAGAAGAGTCAGTAGATAGCAAGAAACACTAGCACATGCTTAAGCCAAGGAACTGTGGTTGGAAGGAATCAAAACCTGCACAAAGCCATCTGCCACAGCAGATCCTGCAGTAAGAGCTGAGACTTCAAGAATATGAAGTGTCCAATATGGGATGGGTTGGGGTTTTTTTTTCCACTTTTCTTTATCATACATTTTAATTTGCAGTATTTTTAAAATAATAAGCATGTGATAAGCTTATAATGTTATATCACTATTATATATATATATATATATATTTTTTTTTTTGTATTTTTCTGAAGCTGGAAACTGGGAGAGACAGTCAGACAGACTCCCACATGCGCCCGACCGGGATCCACCCGGCATGCCCACCAGGGGCGACGCTCTTCCCACCAGGGGGCGATGCTCTGCCCCTCCGGGGAGTCGCTCTGCCGTGACCAGAGCTACTTTAGCGCCTGGGGCAGAGGCCAAGGAGCCATCCCCAGCGCCCAGGCCATCTTTGCTCCAATGGAGCCTTGGCTGCAGGAGGGGAAGAGAGAGACAGATAGGAAGGAGGGGGGGTGGAGAAGCAGATGGGCGCTTCTCCTGTGTGCCCTGGCCGGGAATCGAACCCGGGTCCCCCACACGCCAGGCCAATGCTCTACCGCTGAGCCAACCGGCCAGGGCCCACTATTATTTTTATATAAACCTCTATTTGCAATGGAGAAGTTCCTTGACAGGTACTCTACAATTCTTTTTGAGCTAATTTCTACATTGTAACTGACCTTGAGGATCAACTGTGCAGCAGGCCTGAAGATGTAGGCCACAGCCTTGAGGGAAGAAAGAACTTCTGCAGATATCTATGGGATTTGACTTGTATTCTTTGTCCTTTAAGTACCCTTCCCCACTCACATACAAAACCAATTCCCAAGGCTTTCAATAAAACTTAAATTTGCCAATTCCTATATGTGTATCTCCAATAAAGACCTCACCTCAGAGTTCCAGATTCTGTGTATACAACTGCTTGTCTGACATTTTCACTTGTTTATATCATAAGCATCTCAAAACCAATATATTCATCTTTTTAATTCACAAAACCGTTCTACTCATGATCATATCCATTGTTATGGGTTGAACTGTGTCCCCTTCAAAATTCTAGTCCTGACCCCCGGTACCTCTGAATGTGATCACAGTTGGAGAGTGGGTCTTTAAAAAGGTGATTAAGTTAAAGTGAGGACATTTGGGTGCACCCTAATCCAATATGATTGGTGTCTTTAAAGAAAAAGAAATTTGGACCCACTACACACAAAAGAAAAACGACGTGAAGTCTCTGAGAATATGGCCATCCACAGAACAAGGAGAGGCCTGGAACAGTCTTCCCTCAGAAAGAACCAACCTTGCCAGCACCTTGATCTTGCACTTTTAGACTTTACAACTGTAGAAAATAAATTTCTGTTGTTTAAACCACCCAGTCTGTGGTACTTTGTTACAGCAGCCTTAGCAAACTAACTACTGTATTTGTAACTAAATATAATAAATATAACTAATATAAGCATTTGGTACCACCAACCTCTAGTAGCTAAAAGCCAGCAGTCTGGGAGTCAGTCCTTTAAATGCTTTTTTTTGTTGTTTTTACAGAGACAGGGGCAGAGAGAGGGACAGATAGATAGGGGCAGACAGACAAGAAGGGAGAGAGATTAAAAGCATCAGTTCTTTGTTGCGACACCTTAGTTGTTCATTGATTGCTTTCTCATATGTGTCTTGACCAGGGGAGGGGGAGTACAGCAGAGCGAGTGACCCCTTGCTTAAGCCAGCGACCTTGGGCTCAAGCCAGTGACCATGCGGTCATGTCTATGATCCCATGATCAAGCTGGTGAGCCTGTGCTCAAGCCTGTGACCTCAGGGTTTCGAACCTGAGTCTTCCAAGTCCCAGTCCGACACTATCCATTGTGTCACCTCCTGATCAGGCTTAAATGCTTTCTTGTTCTCCCCAACATCCAACCTATAGCCAAATCCTGTACCACCTACAAAATTCACCTCACTCTGTCCACTTCTCTCTGGCTCCATTGCCACCACCTGGCCCGAGCCACCATAACTATTGACAGGAATCATCAGCAGCCTGATGGCTAACCATGGTTCTTATCAGTCATCTCCAGCATGGTAGGTATGAACTTTTGAATGGAAATTTGTAATTTGCTTAAAAGTGGCTCAACAAAATAGGAGTGGTTAGGGGCAAGTGGTGAAGAGACAAATCCTGATTGGTCCTGTGCCAGCAGCTGAGTTGGCATCTGGCTTCTGACCAATTCTGACCTATGCAAGTTATTCTGACACTCAATGTCTGTCTCATTTTTTGAGCTTCACTTCACAGTGCACACTTCAGATCCAGAGCTCTCAAGACCTATGCCCCATCAGTTCTTCTCTGTCCATCTACCCACATAGCTGTCCCCTACTTTGCTATTTCTGCTCAGATCCTCAGCACTTAAAAGTGCCCAATGCTCTGGCTACCAGCCCTTCAGTTCTGCCTCTACCACCAGATCCTTCCCAGGGTTTCTGGGCCTGATCCTCCTCCACGGTGCTGTTCCAGGCTCAGCCCCTCTGTCCGTGCAAGGCATGCTTTTGCTCTGATGGTTCCCCAACACCTACAAGAGAAAGGCCAACCCTGCCCCTGCAACATGGCATATGACTGCAGGGGCCTGCTTACCTCTGCAGACTTGTCTTTTGTATTCCCCCTCCTCTCTTGAATGCTCCTGCAGTCTACCTGTCGCCCACATAGGCCATTAAGTTTCACATGTCCACATTCTGTTCATGCCGTTCCCTCTGCCTCAAGTGCTTTTCCTCCACTTTCCTCCTGCTTCTCCAGTTTGTTCTTGGAGACTCAGATCAGATGACCACCTCACACTTCCAGACCTGTCAGCTCTAGATGCCCCCTCCGCTCTCTGTACTTTGCTCACTACATATGCATTATCTGTTTATTTTCCATCTTTATCACTAAACTGTAAGCTTTTAGAGGACACAGACCACCTACTCTTGAACCCTGTCCCTCCAGGCCTAGCATAATTGTCCACATGGAGCAGGTGTCCAATAAACTGGCCTGATTATCTGACCCATGCATACTGTGTCCCAGGTGCCAGCCCCCCTCAGGGTGACATGTTATACCCTCTCCCCAGCAGGGAATCTGGCTGCTGCCTTTCCTAAACTGAGTTACAGGATAGAAGTTCAGGTACTGAAGCCTAGATGGCTTTTTAAAGTTTCTCAAGGAAAAGAAAATTGTGAAAAGCCTGCACTGGGGCCATGAAGCAATCTCTCCTAGTCCAGACTTGTGCCCAAAGCCAGCTGCTTGGGCCGGGAGATAACGGGCTCCACGCTGAGCTGCCACTAGCGGACTCAGGAAAGTAACAAATTGACAACATTCAGAAAGATTCTTCATTTCCAACAGTATCATTTATACCCTGTGGCATAAAGCACCTCCTGCCTTATTAACGCCTTTTACATTTTTTTAGCGCTGAATCCAAGGTGAAAGGGAGGAGGGGTGGGTACGTCTGAACTGGAGTCCTTTAGGAACCGGGAGAATGTCATGGCAGAGATGAATTGTAGACCCAGAAATAGCATTTTTTGGATGAAATGTATAATGTTCCCTTTTTTAAAAAAAAAAAATGTTTAATACAGCCCAAATGACATCATATCAGGTCAGACAAAGCAGAAGGAAGGAAAATACTGAGCATGAAAAGAAATTAATACAGACAGGGGCTTCCTAAAATGGATTCCACACTGTATACACTGAAGACCAGAGAGAAAAATCTTCATCAAAAAAAAAAAAAAAAAAAAAAAAAGGCGTCTCCCCTTACAACAGTTAAATACCAGCTGGACTTATTTAGGTTTTAAACTATCTGCTGCACTTCAAATACTAACCTCAAAACTTGAGGAAAAATTGACCTTGGTGGCACAATGAATAGAGAATCATCCCAGAGTGCCCAGGTCACTGGTTCCATGCTAGGGGAGCTGATTTGAGACCCAGTCAGGACACAGATGAGAAGCAATCAATGGGTGCACAAATAAGTAGAGAAATGAATTGATGCTTCTCCCTCCTTCTCTTTCTCTTTTCCTCTCTCCCTCCCTCCCTTCCTCCTTCCCTCTCTCTCTCTCTCTCTCTCTCTCTCTCTCTCTCTCTCTTTTTCTCTTGCTCACTCACTCTCTCCTCTCCCTCCTCTCTCAAAAAAGAAAAAAAAACCTTGAGGGAAAATACAGTGTGTCCGTAAAGTCATGGTGCACTTTTGACTGGTCACAGGAAAGCAACAAAAGACAATAGAAATGTGAAATCTGCACCAAATAAAAGGAAAACTCTCCCAGTTTCATACCTATTCAGTGCAGTCCGATGTGGGCTCACGCACAGATTTTTTAGGGCTCCTTAGGTAGCTATCCCGTATAGCCTTTACAGACTCGTCACTGACTGATGGCCTACCAGAACGGGGTTTCTCCACCAAACTGCCGGTTTCCTTTAACTGCTTATCCCACCCAGTAATGTTATTCCTATGTGGTGGTGCTTCGTTATAAACATGCTGATATTCACATTGCACTTTGGTCAAGGATGTGAGCCACAGAACACACTGAACTCTCCTCTGTACCATCCACATCTCGACTGGCATGGCCATGGGCTGCTCTGCTGTATACACGGTGTTACATCATCATCTGTGCATGTGCACATGCTGCCACATCATCCTACAGAAAGTGGGAGAGTTTTCCTTTTATTTGGTGCAGATTTCACATTTCTATCATCTTTTGTTGCTTTCTTGTGACTGGTCAAAAGTGCATCATGACTTTACGGACACACTGTAGTTTTTAGCTAGTCTAGTGAGGCTCCCTCCTAGGTGTGCTTGTGATGCAGGGGACTTTCTTATTATATTCACTAAGCTCTCACATAGAGCCCCTCCAAGTCCCTCCCAGACTGCCCAGTTTCCCAGGACTTCTGGTTCTCATGTTCTCCACCCCCTGAAAACATAAGCATTCTATGTATCACTGAATTATAGAAATCCAAAGATTAGCATGTCCCCATTAGTATTCTTAGTGTTGCAAGTAACTGAAGCTCACTCAATATAGTCTAAGCAAAGAAGAGTAGGAGGAGTTTATTCATTTTAAGGCCACTAAGCTTCCTTACAGTATGCAAGAGGAAGAATTCAACCTTTCTCAGAAAAGTACTAGAAGGTGGAACTGGAAAGTCATCATGATTTCAATTCCATCTCTCATCTCTGAGTCTTTCTGCACATCTGCTTCACTGTCCTGTCTCTGAAGACTGGCATTTCCTGATCCTCATAAATACTCAGCTCCTGAGGCTCCCTGCAGCACCTCTACAAAGAAAATAAATACAGGGGGTCCTCGGGTTATGACACAGTTCCGTTCCTACAACAGTGATGTAACCCAAATTTTGGTGTAAATTGAAACACACCGTAGCCTAAGTCACTTACCTATCCTAACTCATATATGCAGCTGACGCTGGTCTTCCAGCCACAAAACCAGCAATCTTTCCATCTCAATCATTATGCCACTCCACTGTTGAGTAATCACAATTTTATAGGGGCTGATCCCTTTACATGCTCTAGGATACGGTCTTTATCCTTGATCATTTTTGCTACTGTAGAGTGGCTAAGGCCTAGTTTGTGGCCGATGTTTGTCACTGATTCTCCTTTTTCTGATATCTTTACAATGTCTGATTTCATTTCCATTGTGATAGCTTTCCTCTTCTTCAAAGTACCACCATCTGAAGACTCTTTCATTTAGGAGCCATGATAAGTGTCAAAAAGTCACCAAACAAAGCAACACAAATGGAACACTTGCACTTTTAATAATCCAAAATGGTATAGGCAAGCATACTGGGGGACACCAACTCCCTCACCCATTCACCAGATTACTGCGTATTCTTCTGCTGTGTGCAACCAAACTAGTTCACCTACATAATCTTTAAATATGACACTAATGGCATAAGCCGAAACACTCACGTTTCAATTTTTTTCAGTTTTTATGGGAGTGAGCATCATAAACTCAAAACACTGTGTGTTGAGACTGTAGTAACCCGAAGACCCCCTATAACTGGCCATGCCTTAAATTCAATTCCAAATGCCTGGAAAAGTAATCCTGATTGGCCCCACTTAGGTAAGTTATCATTTCTGTAGCAATCAGTTGTGGCTTAGAGGATATATCATGCACTGCATACAGTTGTCTTGGGCTCACCCAGAGCATCTGGGAACATTTTCCAGGGTTGAAGTGTTTCTGGCTTTCCAGGTCCTGAAACAACGCTGTACAATGGATCGCCGTGTCTCTCTTCACTGAAGCAGAGTGCGAGCCCTGTGCAATCTCTCCCAGGAGATCTGAGCCAAGTGAGGGAGAAAGAGAACCAAGGCATGGAGATAGAAATAGTTAGGTAGCTAGGATGCACAGTCATCAAGAGATTGACAAGAAAAGAAAGAGGAGTACAAATGTTTTGGTATAGTTTTCAAATAATTTATCAAGAAAGAAACTACAACCATGGCTGAAATTTTAGACAGCTAAACAAATTGAGAGACAACATTGCCATGAAAAACAATTCACACACAGCCTTGCAGACACTAGAAAGGCAGAGATGATACAACTGAAGTGTTCTTATCCCCTGAGTTATACCAAAGTGCGTATAATTTACTTTGTTTTCCTTTTTCTATCTTGATAAAAAATCTTCAGATTTTACAATGCTACAAAACCAATAAACTTTGATATATATTGGGTTGGGGAATAAGTTCGTAGCATTTTTATATTTTCTTTTATTTTACAACGATTTGTTTGCTGTTTGGCAAAGGGTAAGTATTCATTTGATAAAACTCTTTCTGCTCTACAAAACTATGTTAATTGTATTTTTGAGTTATTTAATTTTTTATTAGTTTTGAGGCTTAGAAATGGAATACCCAGGAGGCAAAAAATCAACATTTTCGACACCTGCTCTTCTTTGCTTTTCATCGAGGTCAAAAAGCTGCCGAAGCAGCCCGGGACATTTGCGATGTGTATGGAGAAGGTGTCATAGGCAAGTCTACAGCACGGAAATGGTTTGCAAAGTTCAAAAATGGCGACTTTGACGTCGATGACACGTGCTGCAGCGGAAGGCCTTCTGAATTCGATGAAGAACTGGGAAATGCTCGAAAAGAATGCCACGGTCAACAAGGAGCTCTACATTGCCCAGCTACACCGCGTGAATGAGGCTATTCGACTGAAAAGACCTGATCGACATGGTCAAACCATACTCCTTCACGACAACGCCAGGCCCCATGTTGCACAAGTCGTCAAAGCCGCACTCCAAGAGCTTGAATGGTAGGTCCTTCAGCATCCGCCGTATTCTCTGGACCTTGCACCGACCGATTACCATCTTTTCCGCTCCCTGTCAAACCATATGAAGGGCGTTACCTTCGATAACAAAGAGGTCCTTAAAAACTGGCTCAACAACTTCTTTGACACCAGACCAGGCGATTTTTGGCGGAACGGCATCAACAAATTGGTCAAGAGGTGGGAAGAGGTTGTAAACAGCAACGGCGAATATATAATTGATTAACTTACTGATATAATTATTGTTTTTTGTTTAAATAAAAGTCTTCAGTAAAAACGCTACGAACTTATTCCCCAACCCAATATATAGCATTACTTTTAATGATTCCCTCACTCTTCTATTATATATATATTTTTTTTGACAGAGACAGAGAGAGTCAGAGAGAGGGACAGATAGGGACAGACAGACAGGAAGAGAGATGAGAAGCATCAATTCTTCGTTGCGGCATTTTAGTTGTTCATTGATTGCTTTCTCATATGTGCCTTGACTGGGGGGGCTACAGCAGAGCGAGTGACCCCTTGCTCAAGCCAGCAACCTTGGGCTCAAGACAGTGACCATGGGGTCATGTCCATGATCATACGCTCAAGCCAGCAAACTTGTGCTCAAGCTGGTGAGCCCATGCTAAAGTCAGAGACCTCAGGGTTTTGAACCTGGTTCCTCTGCATCCCAGTCCAATGCTCTATCCACTGCGCCACCACCTGGTCAGGCCACACTTCTATTTTAATTTTATTAAGTTGAACCATGTGAAGCCTGACCTTTGGTGGCACAGTGGATTAGAGCATTGACCTGGAACACTGAGGTCACCGGTTCAAAACCATGGGCTCACCTGGTTAGGGCACATACAAGAATCAATCAATCAGTAGACAACTAAAGTGGAGCAACTAAAGTTGATGCTCTTTGCTCACTCTCCTCTCTCTTTCTCTCTAAAAATAAATACATAAATATTAAATTTAAGTTGAACCATGTGAAAATTTTATAGGCCAAAACTGACAATATTAGCAATTTCAAAGTAATATGTATTTCTCAAAATAGTACATATACTTTTTTTAAGTAGAACCATGAACTTAAAATGAAATCATTCAGTCTTGCCACTACTCCCACTGTTCCCTTGATTCTCACCATTAGAGGCAATCATTTTTAGTTCTTTTAAAAGTTTCTTCTGATTGTTTATTCCTGACTAAGATTAACATATTCTTATTTTCTGATATTTTTGTTTTATACTTTATGTGTTGATTTCCTCCTATGGAAGGTATGAACCATCTCAATTCCATCAAACATATCAGATAACCTGCCAGTTCCAGTAGTTTTCTTGAAGACATTCCTATAGGAGTCATCCATCCTCCTCCTTTAATCCCAGTTAATGCAATAAGTAGTAGCAATTTTGGAATTTCTCTTCTCCATCGCCCTGGAAATTTCCTTTGCCTCTCTCCTGTGTGCTTCTCCTCAGATTGACTTGATCTCTCTTCTTTCTTGGTTTTCAACCTCATTGTATAAAAAATACACCCAATTGCTTCTGAACATCATGAAAAGGAGGTACATTTGTAAGAACTTGTATGTCTGCAAATGTCATTCTGCCTTCAGTCTTGTTAATGGTTTAGCAGAATATGGAATTCTAGATTGAAATGTATCTTTCCTAGAACTTTAAAAGCATTACTCATTCATTGTCCTCCATCTTCTAGGAGGAGGTTTCTATTGATACATTCCATGTCATTTTGATTATTGATATGTTGTATGTAACCTGCTTATTCCACTTAGAAGTTTACACTCTTATCTATATCCCTGGTATTCTAAAATTACATAAGATGTACTTTGTAGTCAAAATGTTCATTCATTGTGCAAGGCCTTTAAATCCAAAAATTCCTGTCCTGGAAATTATCTTGTTTTAGTTCTGGAAATTTCTCGTGTTATTTCTTTGACAGGTTTCTTTCCTTTGTTGTCTCTATTTTCTTTGGGACTTTCATTAGTCTAATGTTGACTGGTTGAATTCATTCTTCAGTTTTCTTATCTTTTCTTTCCTATTTCCATCTCTTTGATTTTTAAATTTTATTTCTGAGAGATTATCTTCCATAATGCTATCTTCCAACTCACTTATTAAATATATACTTTTATCATATTTTAAATTCTCAGAAGCATTCCCAAGTTATATCACTTCTTATCTCTCTGGGGATACTATATTACCTCTTATCTTTCTGAGAATATTTAATTATTTAATTACAGAGAATTCTTTTTTTTTTTTTTGTATTTTTCTGAAGCTGGAAACGGGAGAGACAGTCAGACAGACTCCCGCATGCGCCCGACCAGGATCCACCCGGCATGCCCACCAGGGGCGACGCTCTGCCCACCAGGGGGCGATGCTCTGCCCCTCTGGGGCGTCACTCTGCCGCGACCAGAGCCACTCTAGCGCCTGGAGCAGAGGCCAAGGAGCCATCCCCAGTGCCCGGGCCATCTTTGCTCCAATGGAGCCTTGGCTGCGGAAGGGGAAGAGAGAGACAGAGAGGAAAGAGGGGGGTGGGGGTGGAGAAGCAAATGGGCGCTTCTCTTATGTGCCCTGGCCGGGAATCGAACCCGGGTCCCCCGCACGCCAGGCCGACGCTCTACCGCTGAGCCAACCCGCCAGGGCCTACAGAGAATTCTTTTAAAGCTTTCTTCCCCCTTTCTTATTTGTGTTTCTTCGGAGTTACTTTTTCCTGTTTGATTGCTTTGGTCACTATTTTTCCTATAAGAGATATTTCACAAATGTCTGATGATCTTTGGTTTTCCATCTAAAAATGAAGTGTTAACCTGATCGAAAGCTCTGTGTGCTTAGATTGAGCTTGTTGGCTTCTGGGCTTTACAGCAGGGATCACATGGTGACCCAGCCATTTTGTGTAGGAGTCTCCAAATATCAATACCTTGAGGTTTGTTCTTTCTTGTAGTCTTTGTCCTTCTGGGTTTATACCTTGTTATTACTTCTGTCATTTCAGTGAGATTTAAGAAGGGAAAGAAAGTACGAGTATGTACTCAATCCACCACCTTGAGCTAAAGGTATTCTATTACATTTCTTACAATTAATGCTTCTTCCTGGAAAATTGGGGGTTCCAATGCTTTCTATACTGTTTTTATGCCTGCTGAAAAATCAGCCCTCAGAAGTAAAAAATGGCCCCTTATCTTTTTCTCCTTTGTCTCTTCTGCCATCTCAATGGATAAACCCATTTGGGGGTTCTCCTTGGTTTCTCTGATTCCTTGAAATGCAGAGAACAATCAGAATACTTGGGAATTCACTCATCACCTCTGTCTTCTTCCTGCTTTAGTTGAAGCAAAAGGGACCTGTTTGCCAGAACCTGCCTGTTATCTGTATACTTAACATGGTTCTCACAGTCCCACCTAGCAGAGCCAGTCTTCCAATGATGAGTCTTATCTCTGTTGCAACCCAAAACCAATAATTACAGTGTGCCTAGGCCCATCATATCCTGTGGGGCCCTTCCTTGCACACATCAAGAACCTGGCAAGGAGAATGGGCCTCCTTGGGAAGCAGCATGATTTGAGGAGGACAGGAAGCATCTGCTTTATGTCAACTCTAGGTTTTGCCCCAGTTTGCTCACTAACTTGGTTAAATACTCAACCTCTTCGAGACTTAATGTCTTCATGTGTGAAATGGAGTCAACATTAGTATTGTGAAATAACATTTCAAAGCATTAGTTGATGTGCTTCTATATAACCACTGTCCCACCCATGCTCTGCAACTATAAAGGGAAGGACATCCATTGATGTTGCAAATCACTTCATGAAACAAATGTGCTACATTCTTTATCTCTTAAGGCCAAAGGACACATCCTGGGTGTGAGGCAGGAAATTTTTGAAATGGAGATGTCAATAGAGAAAGTATACTGCTCACAAAAATTGGAAGATATTCTAGAGCTTCATATTCATTTTGAAATATACCCTAATTTTTGTGAGCAGTATAGGTTTGCCTTATACTCCATATCGAATGGAAGAGCTTCATGATGGAGAAGAAGGGAGAGAGTAGCCAGTCCCAGGCTAGGCAGGAAGATCTGTAAGAGATGGGGGTTATACCCTGCCCCTCCTAGATCTCTGAGAGTCAGTCAGCAGCCTTGCAAGGATGATAGTAGGAGGCTATGGGACCAGTTGTAGGGGCCCCAGGAGTTTCCGTGGGTGTGAATGGAAAGCAGGAGTTGTTGAGAACAAACACATGTGAGCCAGCCTGGAGGTGAACATAGCACAAGGCAGGTTGACCCCATAGCTGAGGCTAAGGATGGCCCAGTCAGATCAAAGGGAGCTCTCTGCAACTGAGCTCAGAGCCCTTCTGTCTACAGAGGAAGAACTAAGCACAAACTAATATGGGGAAAGAGACGACCAAGCGGAGCATCTACAGCAGACACATTATCAGTGAAGCAACCACAGGCCAGATGCCCATCAACCCAATGCCACTGGGTCCTGAAGGCTCCCTGAACTAAATGCATGAGTATGGGGGTGGGGTGAGCCACAGACCCTGAGAGATTAAGTTTAAAACCAGAAGTGATCAGAAAATTAATACATTGTGTTGAAAAGACGTTAAACATTGCTAGATTACATCTACTTTTTCCAGCAGGAATAGGGATTTGCCGACTGAGTTCAATGTCAGAAAAATTTGAAGTTTCATTTCTTCTCATCTGTGCCTCAGAGGCTATTGTGAATATAAAAGTCATGGCTATTGTACTGCATCCTATAATTTTTATTGTGATTAAAGGTTCTAGCTATACAGTCTCTAAAACTGGTCATGACACATAGTAAGAACTCAAAAATGTAACCAACAGTCTTCTGCTATTGCCTACCAAAGCTAATGCCTGTGGTCCTACAGCAAGGGAATGAGAAATAATAATTCAGGGAGCAAATGCCATAATCTTGGGAGAAGTTCCTACCTCTGCTCACCTGTATTTCCCAGGCAGGTAAAACCTCCAGACGTGGGTACCCCAGTCCCTGTCCCCATATCTCTTTTCTGCACAACAGTCCAGGATGGGCTTCTGGCTCTGGTACCCAAGAACTGATGCTTCCCCTTTGCCAACCACACTCTGAGTTCTTACTTTGCTCAGAACATCATCATTTAAGATCACTGACTTACCCTCTCTTTCTCCCATGTCAATATGAAGCTTGAGATATACCCACCATCACTCTGCTAAGAATGTTTGATAAATAATACAGTTTGCTCAGATACCACATGTTCATTTCAGCTTGATTTAAAGAGAGATGATGTGGAAAGACCTCAACAAGAAGATAAAAATCTTTAGATCAACTACAAAAGGACAAATTCAAAACATCTGTAACCAGAATGAGAAAGTCCTGTTGAGAAATCCCTTCTACCATGGGGGGGGGGGGTAATTTTATACCCATGTAACAGGATGCTTTCCTCATATTGTAGGCCTTCAGGTGGGACTGAAATTTGACATATCAATTTCTTCCTTCTAGGAAAAGATGATCTATCTACTAGGCAGCAGAAAATGAGATTTTTCAGGAGAAAGTTAAAGGAATTTTATAGCTTTTTTGTGTCATCCATACCACTCAATGACAGCTAGCCTCCATAAATACTTATTAAAATTAATATAGTTTGAGCAAGTCAAAAGAGAAGAAAACACCTCTGTAAGTCTATGCATAACATAACTCTCCCCTGCAGAGAGCCAAGTACCATACACGATGGCATTACACGATGGCTTGTAATGTCATTGTAGTGGAAAGAACATTGCTTGGGAAAAGAATAAACTCTGTCTACATAGAATTTTGGAAAAAAACTTCAAGTGGTGCATAGGCCTGGGTGGAAGAGTCTGATTGTTTATTCATTCCACCTCTATAATTTGCCAGAAGCATCTCCACACATAAAATTACCATCTGGTTATTGTGACACTAATTTGATAAAATCTCAAGTCAAACCAGGTCTTGCCCAACACCTGTAGGAATATACTATGAAAATATGCAGAGTTAGGACAACAATTAGAGACAGTGAGGTGTCCTAGGGCGAAAGCCCTGAGCGGACAAGAGTCCAGGGGCCTCTCTGATCTGTACTGGAAACAATGTGTGCTGAATAAGATTAAGTAATGTAAATGTTTAGTCTCTCAGGACAGAGATTAGAAGTCAGCATGTTCTTTGTTCTTTACTTCACCCCCTGAAAACTTCTGCTGTCTGCTTCCTTGAGTTATTTGTACTGACTAATCAATATCTGACTAAGGCTAGGGACAGGACTTCAGTCCTATGTTCCACTGACCAAGGCTGTTGCCTCCCCTTGGCCCCTCAGAGCATGTCATCTGGTCTCTGAATAGTTCATTGTCAACATTGAGAGTTGTCCACAATGATTTAGAGGGGCCTCTCTGAGGATATTAATGGTAGTTGTTTTTCATACTTTTTCTTCCTGCAGACAATTGACTGAAAAATGCTTATGTCTGTTTCTCTCTCTCTCTTAGATGTAAGTCTTCTTCATAGTATGGTTATCCTATCTGCTCCTAAGAGTATGGCTGTAAAAAGGTAACTGAAAGTCCCAAATGTGTGGTGGAGTTTCTAGAGCATCATCTTCACAACTAGGTGATTTGGCTGGGCTGTTTGTCAGAGGACCCCTGGTATTAGTGTCTCTAAGTCTCTCCTTTTAGTCTGCCAAATTGACATCCTGAGGTTTTGTGTATTCTTAATACACTGTTTTACAGCCACCCTGTTTGAGACAGCCCTGACTGAGATCATAAGGCTGAGATTGATGCCCTGTGCTGCTCCCTCCCCACTATGTATCTGTAAGAATGTGTTATTCAATCAATGAAAATCCCAGAGAGGTGATGAGAGACATAAGAGATGAATCTCATTCTTAGAGTCATACCCCACAGCAGAGAAAGGAAATCTGGGGCCTCCCAGGCAGCTGTGGTGAGACCCCAAGCCTGATCTGAACCCTGTCTCCCTCACGCTCCTCCTCCAGAGGCAGTGTGGTGAGTGGGAGAAAACGCACTTTGGCCCCATAGACCAAGGATACTTCCTGCTTCTGTCGCTTCCCAGAGATGTGAGCCAGTACAAATTACTTAACCTGTCCAAGCATTAATTTTTCCTTTGAAAATCTAGATCAGGAGTCAATGCAATTGTCCCCCAGGATTCTGGACTTCCTTTTCCATTAGCCTAAGCTGCATCATGACTGTCTACTTACCTGCCTCTTGCCCTCTCCTGATCTTTAGCTCCTGATGACAGGGAATGGGTCATTTATTGCTGAGCTACATAAGTCCCAGGACTAGGGACTCAGTGAATATTTGATCAATATTCTTTTTCTTCCCTCTTCTGTTATCTATGAACTAGGGACCAGAATCTCTTTGAAAGACTTGATACTTTCAGTTTATTCACAGATAAAGAATGTCTACAGAGCACAGGGAGAGAAACAAGAAGAAAGAGAGAGAGAGGGTAATGAACTGAGAGGAAAAGGCAAATAACTGAAAGAAACTTGAGAAAATAAGGGTAAAAATTACAGCAGGTTTCTAAAACATGATTTTTTTTTTTTAATGATAGAGGGTTGGGATAAAAGAAGGCCAGATATACAGGTAACTTTGGATTCTGGAGGAAAAAATATATAAGTTAATAATAGAACCATATGATTAAAAGGCTGGGTAAAAGTAAGGTTCCCTTTTATGCTAACTGTTGAACTGGTTCTGGCCAAAACCGTCCCTTTCAGGTAACTGCGCCTACCCCCCACTCCATCCAGGTGGTTTCCTAAATTGGCTGCCACTTTCTTCCATGACTCTACTGACCTGTCCATGCCACAGCTAATGAGCCAATGGTGGGCATCCAACACAATCTGGGCCAGGCAGAGACCTTCCTCAGAACTTCTTCATTAGTGCAGTCTTAAAGAAACAAAACAAAGATACTCTCAGAAGCTGTTTCTCACCATGTGGAGAAAGACCATCTGCAGAGAGAAGCAGAGAGGAGCACTGGCCAGGTCCAAGACCATGGATCAAAGGGTTGCTGAAGTCCTGCTATTCCCTTTCCCTTCTCACAGTATGATGGTTCGATCTTAATTGATGTCCATGAGCCAATCAATTCCTCCTTTTGCCAAATTCTGCTCAAGATAAATTCCTGTAACTTGCCACCAAAATGGTCCTAGATAATATGACAAATGTGAAGAAATGCTATAATAAAATAATATGCTGTTTACATACAAAGAAATATGTATGTTTGCAAAATATCTTTAATGTTGCTAAATCATTAAAGCAGGTCTAGGAGGATGTTACTTGCCTGTGTTTTGGTTCCAGTGACTTTTAGGAGAGAAAATCTTTTTTAGAAAATTAAATTTAATGGGGGAAATTTAACATAATAAAAGCCATGGTTCTAATTTCAGACCCTGTTTCCTTCCCATTAATTCCCACTTTGGTCTCTTCATCTCCAGTTCAAACCTTGGAGGAATTGTTTCTTTCCACTTCTTTGACATCATGTCCAAAATATCATCACTTCCACGCTCTACAAGTTTTGAAAGAATGTTTCTTCTCATAGAGTGGTACCCACCTTCTGTCTTCCAAATATTGGAAGTTATAAAAGGGTAAGTTTCCAGTAGCACACTCCATCCTCTCTCTCTCACCAAATGCAATTAAAAATCCTGGACACAATGCAGGGAGCAGCTATCTGAGGACTGAAAAATGGCAGGTAGATTGGGGAAGGAAAGCAGAACTCAGAAAATCACCCCCCCCAAAAAAAAATGATGAGTTTTCAGGTTTTATTCTTTTGTATCTCTGAGCCTAGATTCTAAGGCAGTCCAAAACATGGCACTGTGTACCAGATGAGAAAAGAAAGACTTCAGTAGAAACCAGCTAGTTCTGATTTGAGGCATTATGAATTAAGCCCCTACAGCTTGACCTGTGGTGGTGCATTGGATAAAGTGTTGACCTGGAGTGCTGAGGTCGCTGGTTCGAAACCCTGGGCTTGCCTGGTCAAGGTACATACGAGAAGCAACTACCACAAGTTGATGCTTTCTGCTCCTTCCCTGTCTCCCTTTATCTCTCTCTCTCTCCTCTCTAAAATCAATAAATAAAATCTTTTTTAAAAAGAAGAAAAAAAGAAAAGAAAGGAAAAGAAAAGAAAAGGAAAGAAAAAAGAAAAAAAAGCCTCAAAAGGTCTGAGAGAGTGGAGAAATCCCCTGGGTTGGCTGGTGGGTTCTTTTATTCTCTCTCCCCTAGACCCCAGGCAATTTTCTGACAAGGCTGTGTAGTGGTTGTGGTAGCCAGGTAGGCACCTAAAACTCCAAGAGAGGGAAACTCTTCTCTTGGACCAGAGACTCTGAGGTCTCCATAGTGTGGGGAGAATTCCTATTGCTTTTTTTTCTCTACATATTCATTCATTTCATGGCTCTGGATGCAGACACAGTGCAGGGAGTTCGTGGCAGAGTGGGAAAACAAAAGGCCCAGCTTTCCAGCCAGAGGAACAGGAGCGGAGGACCTTGGGGTCCAGAAAGAGAAAGGGAAGGGAGAGCCAATCTCCAGTTCCAGGGACAGGCCTTGCTAGGTCTAACCTTACTGACTGCTAGTGGCCTTATTCCCCTGACAGTGACTGGTTTAGGTATGACATGGAATGCAACTCTGGCCACTGAGAAGTGAAAGAAGGCTGCTGGGGCCTGGCTTGTGGCCCAGTGGATAGAGTGTCATTCCAGAGCGCCACGGCTGCTGGTTCAACCCCAGGGTTGCCAGCTCCATCCCAAGGGCACCGGCTCAACCCTGAGGGCACTGGTTTGATGGTTTGAGCCCCAATCGGGGCATATATGAGAAGTAATCAATTGAGTGCACAACTAAGTAGAACAAGTTGATGCTTTTCTCTCTCTCTTTCTTTACCCCCCTTCCCCTCTCCAAAAAAAAAAAAAATTTTGAAAGAAAAACAAAGGAAGGCTGCTGGGAACAGGGACAAAAGGCAGATTTTGATAAAGATTTCTTTGTTCTTCAAAAGAGAGAGGAAAAGACAGTTCTGATGTTAGGCATCATATCTGTGAACTAGAGCCACAGCAGCCGTGCAGGAAACACCGTCCGAGCTGCAGAGGACAAAGCTGACATCCCAAGGTTGGCAGAATGGAAGAATGGAAAGAACCCCGGAACTGTGGGACTCACCAGTCCCAAGCTGCCCTACCCATGGGCTGCTTGTTATAAAGAATAATAATCTTTTGAGTGAATTTAGGCAGGATTTCCTGGAATTTACAGTCAAGTTACCTCAGGGTACATTCAAGACACAAAGATTGCTAGACCGTGGGCATAAGGTCAGATCCTTACCAGCCCTGGCTCTGTATTGTTTTAGGTCCATACTCTGAGTCCCCGCCCCTCCAGGGGGCACTACTTAAATTTTCCTCAAGATTCAGAGGCTGTTTTAACTTTGGTGAAAAGTAAGAAGACTATATGGGTAATGGAGAAGAAAGAGGGACTCCCGCTCTTCCAGGCCATCCACAGATACTCGCAGTGTTCTTATAATGGCTTCCTGGGAGGAGCAGGTCCTGCCACAGGTAATCACCCAACTACAACAGTAGTCATCATACAGAAATAGCGAGGTCAGCTCTCCAAGGGAAACTAGAAACACGCTTCATGTCAGGAAAGAATTCACCGCATGGATTACATGTATCATGAACTTTTAACCATCATTTGATTATTTTGTCAAATAGTAGATGTTTGAAAAATATTTAAATGCATAATCTTATAGAAAATATATCCCATGAATTTAAAATTCCCAGCTATTTCCATTTATGTACAATTTTTCCAGACTCTTCCGAGACAGACACGATTTACATGAAGTTGTAAGAGTGACTATTCTATTCGGCATTCTGCTTGGCTTGCATTTAGCATTATTATGTAAACACAGGTTCACATATGAACACAGCTCACATCCATTTCAGTTTTAGTGGTCACAGAAAACTCGGATACACCATGGTTCTTACCATTCCCCTCTCTGGGCATTTTGGTCATCTCCATCTTCCCTGTTATGAACACACTGTTATACAAAATATCTTTGTATAAATGACTTTTTTTTTTCATTTGGATTATTACCTGAGGGTATATTCCCCAAAGTAAGATTACCAAGTTAAAAGGTATGAGTGCTTTTATAATTCTATTGTAAATTGCCAAGTTGTACTTCAGAAAAATAGGATCAAATTATAGAGTGGCCAGCAAAGTGTGTGTGTTTTCTAAACAGAACCTAATATAAGAGGTTTTATTGATCTTATTTACTTTTAGCAATTTAATGTTGGCACTCCATAGCTGTTCTGATCTGTATTTCTTTAATTATTTTCCAGGCTGAACATATTCTCATACTAGTTTACTATTTGTAAAAAAAAAAAAAAGATATTTTGATAGAGCAATCTATCCACTATGGTGATATGGCAACATTACAAATTGTAAAAACAATACTAATGAAAGATTTCACCTGCCATTCTTTATATGTAAACAATTTCTTTTTATCTTTAGATAAACTGTCAAGTACAGTCCAAGTCTTAAACACAAATTTGCAGAAGTCTGTGTCTATTTTGGACCACAAGCCTTTCTCATAATAATTAAAATAATTTTCTAATTTTTTTCATTTCTTTTAGTATTTTTTTTTACTACCCAAAGTTGAAACTTTTATAACTGATTTGATTCACTTTGTTTCTGATGATATCATCTCTTGCTTTAAATATTGCAAAAATATTTCTCCTTTATTTGTAGAAATAAATATGCTATTTCATCCTCTTTTGATTTTTTTTCATGGCTGTTTTATGGTCATTTGTAAGGTGCAACTTGAGGTAAATCCATGACTGCCTGCACTTCTGACATAAGTGGCTAAATTCTTCCCTTATAACACTGACTGAGGGTAGAACACACAGCCATTGCCTTCTGTGCATGGCAGGTCAGTGCAGAACAGCTCAGAGCTCAGGCGCTATAGTATGACATGCTGCACACTCCTGGAGAACTCCTTCCTAACCAGACCGACTGAGAACAGGGAGTTCCTAAGCATCATGAGATGAAGAAAATGCACATACACAAACACACCAATTTTAATGTACGTCTTGCTCACAACCACATGTGAATCTATCATTACCTCAAAACAAAGAGTTTAATTGAAAAAAAAATTTTTTTTAATGCCTGGAAATTTAGTAAGATATTTCTTTTAATATATAAATTTCCAAATTCACACCCCAACTCTCAACATAAGTCCAGAAGCTTGGATAGCATGGCTGTGCTTGATCATCAATTCCAATGCTCAGGGCAAGGGCCACCAGGTCCTATTGTCTTTATCCTCAACCTCCCACCCCCACCCCCCGTGACTGAGGAGTCAGCTCTCAAATACTGCAATATTAAGGCCAAAGGCAGGTTTAAAAGTTTAAAAGTGCTGGTTTTTAACCAAATTTTCAAATATTTATTAAGGGCCACAAGCAATTTTGCTTGAAAGTGGGGCACCAGCTGTCAAGTAAACAATTTGTAGCAGAGAAAATTAATATTTTAAAGCTGCCAATAGCTTTTTGCCATGCTACAGTTTAATTTTCGAAGCTGAGAAACTGTCATTTTAGTAACCAAGTAGGTTTTGCATCCTAGAATTTAAGCTGGAATTTGTCCTTGGACAGGTCTTCCCTCTCGTCTGGAGGGCCTCCATGGAGACCTTTCCAGTCATGCAGAGATAAAGCAATTTCTTACCCCCTTTTCTGTGGACAGCCCAGCACCAGTCAGGGCTTTAGATGTTAAATATTCTGTCCACTAATGAAAACTTAGTTTATATTTTAGCAGGACTGTGTCCTTGCAAATAAATTATTTTAAACTGGAATTTAAACTGTCCAGTCTCTGAAAAGTATTGCTTATCCTTAAGAATATTTTCATTTTTCTACCTCCAGTGTGCATTCCCGGGAGAGGGCCAGCCCAGCCCACGGCAGGAAGAACAGCAGGTCTGGGGGTCTTCTCACAGTGCAGAGAGAGGCCCTGGACCTCCCTGGCCTGAACAGCTGGAACCCACACTCGGGGCTCCGTCCTTGCTGTCATTGCTGCCTCCATCCCAGGGGCCCCTAGGCCCTGAAACAATCCACCTATTAGAAGCATAGGGTGAGTTTGAACTCCAGTTGTATCCCTGTGTAACCTTGAGCAACTCAATTTACCTCTCCTGACTCAGTTTCCTCACTTGGCAAATGAGGAAAACGATAAGTACTCAGGAAGTGCTAAGAAAACATTGGTTTTCTCCCCTTGCCCCCCACCTTGGGTTAGGGAGCTTTGCCATCCTATACACACAAACTGAGCCCCTGTCAGACAAAGGAGATGATGAACAATGGAGACAATCCACATACTCCCCCCACACACACACATACACACACACACCCCTAATGGATACTCCAGCAGACAGTTCTCTGCAGCAGCCATCTCTAGAAGCTACTAAGTGTGGGTAGCCCTGGGGCTGCGCTGCGGATACTGCAGTGTGCCGGAAACTCAGCTTGTCTGTCTTCCCACAGTTGATGTGGGAGGTCCTCCCTGTGAACCGCCCCTCCCCACAGGTGCACAGGGTTGCCGTTGTCTCCAAGGCTGACCTTGGTCTTTCTCACATCCTGGCCAAGGAAGCTTGTTGCCTGGAGGGCAAACAGGCTCTGCCCAATGGGCTGCACCACTGAGCTGCCTCTTTCACCCCTACTCTGTCAGCCTTCTTAGGCCAGAACCCCAGGCTTGCTCTTCCCATATCTCTGGGTCATCTCTTGAAAGAACTCTCCCCACACCCAGATCCCCCTCACTTCCCTCGGCACACACACTGTACCTTCCCCAGAGCCTCTCAGTTCCTTTTATGAGTGCCACATGCCATTCCCCAGATGCCTTCCCGTTTGCTTTGTTTCTGAGGGCTCTCCCTCCACTGTCCTCAGAGGATGCCCCCGGGGTTGCTGCAGGTTCTACGCTCACTTGTCTGGCTCACTTGACTATAGGCAGACGTGCCTGGGAGTTCATGCCCCTGGGCTGCCCGCAGCCAGTGCGTGACTGGTGCAGGAGTATAAAAGCCAGCTCTCTTGACATGATGCAAGACAAAAAGAGGGGACTCACTTTGTGCTCCAGAGAACCCCAAAGGATCAGGTTGAGGCTGCACCTTCACCTAAAGTCACATTCCTATCTGGCTTCCTCTTTGTCCCTATCCTGCTTGCTCTACTCCCTACTGGTCTCCCATGGGAATATCTCCTTAATAAACCAGCTGGACACTCCCTGCCATCTCAGAATCTGCTTTCGGGCAATGGGACCTAGGACACTGTCACACACTCTGTTGAGACACAGGGCTAGTGGTCTGAGCCCACTTAGCCATGCGTGTTGAAGTTGAACGCATACCTACATACACAGTCAACAGGCATGTGGGTGTAAAAGTTACATGCACAGGTATGTTGCTCAGAATAATAGTAGGTGCATATTCTGGAGGACAGTGTGTTTGCCTGTGTTTGTGTCCAGATATGTGTGTGTTTCTGTTAGTAAATATGGGTATGGGTGAGGAATGTGTGTGTACTAGAATGTATG
This sequence comes from Saccopteryx leptura, assembly GCF_036850995.1. NCBI lineage: Eukaryota > Metazoa > Chordata > Mammalia > Chiroptera > Emballonuridae > Saccopteryx > Saccopteryx leptura. The sequence continues at coordinate 40,836,588 of NC_089512.1, read as the reverse complement.
CATGTATACACACACTTGTGGCTAGCCCCTCTACTAAGGGTTAAGGGTAGAAGTAACTTGAAGCATCTGAGCATCTAACTCGACAGCATGCAGACATGCCAGTAAACATCTGGGCCCTGCACACTGTGAAATGTCCATAAACACAATCTCACTTATCAACGAAGCAAATATCAGATCCACCTCCATACAAAGCCCACTGACACATCAATGAAAGATTTGGGAGAGAGGGAAATCCTCTGGCAAACAAAACCTGGCCCATCAGGACTGAAGATACCCACGCCATTTGACTACCTTCAGCACATTTGGGTACCTGTCAAGCTAGAACCACTATCACTCCTACCCAAAGGGCTTGGCATATGTCTTCCACTTAGTTTTATAAACAGGTAAGTTGTTCTTCCTTTCTGACTGTGATCCCTCATCTGAAAGTAGCATCACTAATATATTCTTAATAATAACATACTTACTTACTATATTCATTTGCTAGGACTACCAGAACAGTGTACCACAAACTGGGTGGCTTAAACTACAGAAACTTATTGTCTCATAGTTCTGGAAGCTGGAAGTCTGAAACGGGGTGTTGGCAACGTTAGTTTCTCCTAAAGCCTTTTTTCTTGGCCTGTAGATGGCTGCCCTTCCCTTATGTCTCTTTGCATCATCTTTCCTGTATTACGCATATCTGGGTGTCCAAATTTTCTCTTTTTATGAGGACACCAGTTCACATTGGATTAGAGCTCATCTTAATGACCTCACTTTATCTTGATTATCTCTGTAAAGAACCTATCTCCAAATATGGTCACATGTTGAAGTATTTTGCGTTAGGACTGGGGATACAATCCAATCCCTAATTCTTACCTAAAGGGTTGTTATGAGGATTAAAATGAGTTAGTTTTTGTAAAGTGCTTACTTAGATTAGTGCCTGCCTTATAGTAAGCCCTACACACCTTTTGCTATGATGATTATGATGATGATGATGAATTATGTCACCTTCAAAACCTTTTTGCCCTGTAAAAATATATAAAAGTAGTTGCAAAACAAAACAGAAAAGGCTTTATAATGCACAAAAGTTGAAAGAAAGACAAAATCCATCTCAAAAGTGTTTACTCTCTAATTATTATGAGAATAGTTTCCACCAATTCGGCCTTGGCCGGTTAGCTCAGTCAGTTGAGAGCATCATCCTAGACCAATAAGGTGCGGGTCTAGTCTCAGTCAGGGCGCACATGGGAAGCAGCCAAGGAAAACACGACTGAGTGGAACAAGTGTTTCCCTCCTCCCTCCCCTCTGTCTTCTTTCCTCTTTCTGTCTCTCTAAAAGTCAATAAAAATTAAGACCTGGCCAGATAACTTGGTGGATTGGAGCATCATCCCAGAGAGCAGAGGTTGCTGGTTTGATATCCTGGTCAGGGCACGTAGAGGAGCAGCTCAGTGTTCCTGTCTCGCTCTCTCTCCCTGACTCTTTCAAAAATAAAAATAAAATAATAAATAATTTTCACCAATTTATGGAATATTTGAACCTAATTTGTTGACTGCAAACCCAAATGAACCCACTATTAATTCCTAAATGTTTGTACTGTCACAACTACAAGGTACACTCTCTCACTGCTGCTCGTGATAAACAAGTAACCTTCCACCCACCTTCCATCCCAGACTGAAAATCATCAAGAAAGAGACAGAAAATGGGGCCTTGCTTCCAGGCATCTCTTTGTTACATTAACTCACAGCCTGTGATCACAGAACCCAACAGAAAGGTAAGGAGACATTTGAGCGCATTGATAAGTTTCAGACTCAGGGGGGCTTTCAGAATAAATATTATAACGTGTGTTTATATCGTGTGGGCCAATCAGAAATCGCTGCATACACTGCATGCCAGAAGGAAATGAAAATTACTTCCTCCAGAGCCCCGGCCGGAACACAGAGGCTGGACTTTCTGAATGAACCTTGAACGGTGCAATAGTGTCATTGGACCCCAGCCCTGAATTCCCCAGCTCCACTTCCGAGCACCGACCAGCACCTCCCATTTGCCCCTGCAGGTATGGTGTGGCATCTGCGCCCACAGGCCAGGCCTGGCAGCCATTGTGGCCTCGAGCAGACAGCTATTGCTTCAGAGGCTTGGGTGAATGTAAATGTACTTATTTAATCTAATGCAGTTATTAATATAAATGACATATTTGGGTCTTGGATAAATATTACGTCAGATCTATTCAGTTGTTTTTTTGTTTGTTTTGTTTGTTTTTGGGGGGGTTGCATTTTTCTGAAGCTGGAAACGGGGAGAGACAGTCAGACAGACTCCCGCAAGCGCCTGACCGGGATCCACCCGGCACGCCCACCAGGGGCGACGCTCTGCCCACCAGGGGGCGATGCTCTGCCCCTCCGGGGAGTCGCTCTGCCGCGACCAGAGCCACTCTAGTGCCTGGGGCAGAGGCCAAGGAGCCATCCCCAGCACCCGGGCCATCTTTGCTCCAATGGAGCCTTGGCTGCAGGTGGGGAAGAGAGAGACAGAGAGGAAGGAGGGGGGGTGGAGAAGCAAATGGGCGCTTCTCCTATGTGCCCTGGCCGGGAATCGAACCCGGGTCCCCCGCGCGCCAGGCCGACGCTCTACCGCTGAGCCAACCGGCCAGGGCCTCTGTTCAGTTTTAAGTCATAAAAATATCTAATTTCAAACAAATAGAGGCATGTATTATTTGCTGACAAAAAAAAAATGACAAAAAGGTGATCCTAGGGTTGGTCTGGTGGGCTAATGATACCAAGGCATCAAGAGTGCTTCTCTTTCTGTGCTCCTGTCTGTGGCTTGCGGCTCTTGTCCTCATGCTTGCAGCCTCACAGTTGCAAGATGGCTGTCCCTAGTAACACCACCTTCTCCCTAAGGGAGAAAGCAATTTCCTGCTTTTGCTAATTGCTGGGTTGTTTATATTCATCCATTGTTCGTCTTCTCAGAAACTCTATCACCTGCTCAAACCATTTCCTGCATTATGTTTCTTCTGTTGCAATAACCAAGTGATTTTGTTTTCTCAGTTAAAATTTGGTCTCTTGGCTGACACAGTCACAGTCATAAACTCATATCATTAGGGAGCAATGCTTCAAAAATACATACTTAAGGAGAACATGAAGATCATTTTTGGTAGAAGTTAACAAAACTCACAGTAGATAAAGAGAAAAAGATGTTGAAAATGAGGCATGGAATCATACAATGACAGCAGTACCCTTGACAAGTTAGAATGTGGACAAGCTCAGCCTCCAGTCTGGCTTGTTTTGAACAGGACACCTGGACAAAGGGTGAATGGGGGTTCAGTTTGAACCTGTGCTTCACTCACCACACTATGCACCCTGCATGAGGCTATTCTCCCAAGAAAAGGGCACTTTTTTTTTTATAACTTGCACAAACGTTACACAAAGGTTGCTCTAATTCCCATTGGCTAGCCTCAGCCATGTCTAGAGATGTCAAAATTCATGGCAGGCAGGAGAATAAAGAGGAACGCAAAGAAATAGCAATGGAGCATAAAATGAAACCCACCTGCAAACCGAAGAGCTTTGTTTAAGATTTGCAATGTTCCAAGAAACACAAGGGGAAGGGACTTTTAAGGAGGAAGCTCCTGTCCAGAGGCAAGGCTGGAGCACAAAGTGTGAGGGGACTGTCCTCTGGAGGAGCAGAGAGAAGGAGTGCCCACAGCAGCCCTGCTGGCAGATGCCTCGTTAGAAGGAGACCCGACAATATGACAGGTGACCTACTCTCCATAGCTGTGGCCTTCTTTTCTTTTTCCTTTTCTCCCTTCTGTAATTTAAGGGTATAGCCTAGAAACTTAAAAAGTCATCTTTGACTTCCAATAGGTTTAATGATCCCCCTACAAAAACAGCAGAATTCCAGACCACAGACAAACTAGAGTATATCCAATTATTTCAGGAATCCTCAAGGGGGAGCCCGCCATGTACTCCTAACCGGATCTATGCAGTTACCACCAAGCATCAGCCCTTCCTTCCTCTTAAGCCCATGTCTCATTTGTCTATATTCTCTGTGCATGAAGCTACTTGCCAGAGCCTCACCTTCCATCCAATGCAGAATGCCTCCATCCATGCCATGGGTGCTCCCAAAACCACCATCCTCGAGTGCCCTCACAGTGCTAGGCCCCCTGCGGAAGTAGGAAATTGGTCTCCTCCCCATCTCTGTGCCTTATCTCATCACCTAGGTCCCAAAGTAGCTCTGCCAACATCCAGAGTCTCACCAAGTAGCCCCATCGAGCCCTAGGACACCTCTTCACCACCCCAGGCCTGGGAAACCTGAAGAAATGTGGGTGTTCGTGGGAGCCTCTGTGTCCTCCAGGGTCTGACACCCCTAGTCCACAGGGCTTCACACCCAGTCTACTGTGCTGAACCTTGAGCAGATACCATACCACTCACCTGATCTCCTCCTCGTTTTTACTCTCTTCTGCCACCAGAAATACTCAATGCTCTTCCAATTGCAAAGCAAAAACTCCCAGATATGATGTGTCTGAGAGAGAAACAAAGAGTGCTGTCTATACATCAGCAACCAACAGAAGACCTTCTGGTATACTTGGCAGAAGGAGGGAGGTCTTTCCTCAACAGGGGAAGCACTACATAGGGGCTGTGCAGTTAAAGGAAATATTGGTGAGTTGGCAGAGGCATTTACTGGCTCCTATTTGACCTCCAGGCCTATAGGTAGTGCAGCTGCAATGTGCTAGAACTATGGTAACCTTGGCTCATCCTGGACAGACAGACAGCCTCTTTCCCAAGACTGGGGTTCAAGCTTTCAGCATCCCCCTCTGCTCTCACCTCTCCTCTCCTCCCTTCTCTATTTCTTTCTCTTCGTTTTCACCTGCCTCTCCCTCCTTAGCTTCCAATCCCTTATTTCTCCTCTGCCCCCCCCATTTTCTTTCACTCTAATACCACTGTGGATGGAGCACTCTTCTACATGTTATTAGAAGTGAAAAAAATGGGAGATGCTGGCCCCACCCTTAGAGGTTAGTGAGATAAAAATATTGGCTTACAGAGACAAGCAAAAGAGTAGGGCTGAATCAAAGATGGCTTGACCCTCTGAAATGTTTTTTCTGCATTCACCTGTCGAGGCAGCCTTCGAGGGAAACATGGCCCAAAGGAATAACCCCGTTGGGCCCTTCGGAAGACAAGGGGTAGGGAACCCTGGCTGATGTCTGCTCAATAACACAACTGAATTTATCTAATGAAAAATAAGAAAGCATTTTTTATGTGGAACTCATCTATTACTTTTTTAAAAATATAATAATGCCCTATTTGACTATGGTTTTTTTTGTTTTGTTTTGTTTTTGTGACAGAGACAGAGAGAGAGAAACAGATAGGGACAGACAGACAGACAGGAAGGGAGAGAGATAAGAAACATCAATTCTTCGTTGCGGCTCCTTAGTTGTTCATTGACTGCTTTCTCATATGTGCCTTGTGGGGGGGAGCTACAGCAGAGCGAGTGACCCCTTGCTCAAGCCAGTGAGCTTTGGGCTCAGCCAGTGACCATGGGGTCATGTCTACGATCCCACGCTCAAGTCAGTGACCCCGCACTCAAGCTGGTGAGCCCATGCTCAAGCTGGCAACCTTGGAGTTTCGAACCTGAGTCTTCTGCATCCCAGTCCAACTCTGTATCCACTGAGCCACTGCCTGGTCAGGCACTATTTGACTATGTTTTTACAGAAAAGTCTTTTTAAAAATTATAGTAATGGAGAACTGGTCCAGGGCTGATAGAGCTTGGGGTAGGTTGAGGGAGTGACTGCTCAGGGGCAGCACAGAGAACTCAGGGAGCTCTTTGGGTGACATAAAGTTCTGCATATTTATTATAGTGCTGGTTATATGAATGTATACATGTGTTAAAATTCATAAAACAGTACCTCCCAAAATGTAAATTTTACTATGGAATTAAAAAAATTTTTTCTATTTGCCCATTAGACGGGTAATATTTGCTTTCTGTAAAACTGTTTTAACCCTGAATACTAACTAGCATTGTTTGCTTGTGAGCTATATAGACAGGGAATCTTATAGGAAAAACATCTTATAGGAAAAGCCTCACACACCTTACTGTGAAAAGTCTTCTTTACATACAAGGCCAGAAAACTATAAAGAAGGCCATAAATATTATAAATAGGAGTTTAAAAATTCACCCAACAAATGTGATAAACTCAAGTTTTGTAGTAAGAAACAAAGGAGCTAGACAGGAGGAAATCATTCCTCTCTAATTGGGAAAGGTTTGTCCTCAGGATGTGTGGGGTCGACATACGGGAATGTTTCCCTTTGTGCCAGGAAAGACAGGCTCATGACTACAGAGCACAGTCATTTCCTCCCTTATACAAAGAAGCAGGAACCTGGGCCCTCAGGGAAAGTAGCGGAGAGCATGAAATCTCCCAAGCTGTCTGAATGCTACTGGGGCCAGCATTCTGGCAAGTCCCTGACAAGGCCAGCAAGAGTCAATCTCGTTATTCCAATCTGGGAGGAGGACCAGGGATGGTTAAGCAGAAGCTACACGGTTCTTCCTACGTTTTTATGTTTCTTTAAATCTTACCCTAAACAGAGTAGTCTATCTAACATACATGGGTTATACAATATTAATAAAACTCAACTCTGTAGTGTTTTGGGGTGTTAATAGAGCTTTGGAAAAGGAAGCTAAATTCTCTTTCAGCTTTCCATGGTTAAGGGACCCCTGTGACAATTAGTATCTACCTGAACTGGAAGCACCTGCTTAGGAGGACATCTGGAACCACCCAGCTAACCCAAGAGGTAACAGCCGATAACACAACTCCTACCTAATCAAGGCATGGGGTGGGGGGTCAAGAAAACAGCTACCTAATCAGACCAGAAGTTAGACAGAGGGAAACGGGAAACAGCACTCAGTTTCTTGTTGATATCCCGGAGCTGCTTCCACCACACCTTTGGATTAAGAATGATGGACAGGAGAACCACCTTCTGCCAATTAATTCCAGAGTATAATTTGTAGCCTGGGTCCATCCTGGAAGATCCTGGGCTGCTAACAAACCATGACACTGCTTTAATTTCTCCTTTGCCCCCACACTTTATTAAAACCTGGAGTGGGTTCTATCAAATATTCCTTCAAGGGAAAAAAACAGAGAGAGGCAGAGAAATGGAGCAACATTTGTCTCAATGCAATATGAAAGATTAGAGTTTGCTGGATAAAGAGGGAGAAAGGAGGGGGGTAGGAATTCTTGTGAAACACACACACGCACAGGGACACACACCCACACAATTTCTCTTTTGCAATGACCTCCTTATGCCCCATCCATCAGCCTGGGGTTGGCTTATTCTAACTAGCAGATTCCTTTATTCTGTATAACAGGCCCATCAGACACAATCTGCATGCCAATTACTGGCACAGACCCCTTGATACCAAAAAATGGAAATTAGCTGTCAAGGAAAGGCTTCAGCCGGCCAGGTCTCTTTCTCACTCTCTATTTCCAGCTCATATCCACACTCACTCTGCTCTGCTCCTGGCTCTCACCGGGGAGTCCCCAGTGGAAAAAGTCATCTAAAAAATACAAACATATTTTATTGTTATTAGTATTAGTTGCTGACTTTCTCAGTACAATGTGAAATTCACCAGTGGGCAAAATCTGCTTAGGGCAGAAATAGGTGAGAGAGGTTGATTTCTGATAATTGCATTTCTTTGGGAGCAGATCAAGGCGTCCCATGAAAGGACATTCAAAGAAAATGTGAGGATAAGGGCAGAAGAAAACAGACAAGGAATGGGATTCTGTAACCGAGATAACAATCGGAACTTTCACACTCAGGAATGGGCCTAGGCAGAGTGGAGGGGACAGGGGCGAGACAAGCTCCTCAAACAAGCCTGCGTTACTCCTTTGCATCCTAATCAGCTCTCACAAAGCCAAGCTGCGGCCAACCTGGAGAGCTTCACATGGACGGAGAAACACTCCAGCGTGTTTTCCGCACAACTTTAGCATGCTACCCACGAGGTTTCTTTCCTGCTGCTCCCAGAATCTCCAAAAGAGTACATTTTATTATATAATTCCTTTTCTCCTCCCCCCCCCCCAACATGAGTCACAGAGAGAAGTAGCTTATTTTCCACTGTCAGAGGTCCAGGGTCCATGTTGAATCTCATTTGCTGGGACAAAGGAATCCATATGAATCACTGTGACTTCAGAGTGGTGCCCAGAAACAGTCAGGGCACCACCTTCTCTCAGAGACACACACGCTGCAATGTCAGGGAGGCCCTTATTCATAAAATTTTTAGCGATGAATATCTTTGTATTAACAATTTACTTGTATGCCTGACCTGTGGTGGCGCAGTGGGTAGAGCATCCACCTGGAATACTGAGGTCGCCAGTTCAAAACCCTGGGCTTGCCTGGTCAAAGCACATATGGGAGTTGATGCTTCCTGCCCTGGCCTCCCCCTTCTCTCTCTCTCTCTCTCTCTCTCTAAAAATGAACAAATAAAAAAATCTAAAAAAAAATTTACTTGTATGCATCCATCCAAGAACAATAATTTTTTTCATTAAATATTTTCATTATCACACGATGCAATACTTGCTCAAAATCTGGATTCCTTCATTGACAAGTTGAAAATATCTTTACTCCTAAACAAACTGTCTCTTCCTCCTATGCATTCTGGGAGCTACAGTTTGTCAATGAAGCAAATCTGGAATTCATTCGATGCATGATTTTCAAAACATGATGTAAAAACAGATTGATCATGCAGCTGAATGCCTGCTATGTTCCTGGCACCTACATGTGCTACAGAAACTGGTGCAAAGAATAAATGAATGCCAAAAGCTAAGCTCGGTACTGCAAATAGGTTAGTGAATAAGACACACACCTTGACCTTGAGGAGCTCAAAGTCGGATCTAGTTGAAACCATTCATCATTTATTTCTGGTCCCTGTATGTAGTTTGTAGTTGGTGTTAATAGATGAGTCTCATAAGCTTCCACTGGAGGATCATTTATGTGTTCCCTCACCCAAATGTACTTCCTGGAGCTTTTGGTTTTGAGTTACTAGATTTCCGAAAACTTAATTTCTTTCTCATTACCCATAACTGCTCCTGATGTCAAAACAAAAGCAACTCAGTTTAGGATCTAATGACATTTCATGCTTATAACCACTCCCTCCCTTCACTTCAGGGATGTTTTAAGATGTATTCCTAGTTTTATTCCTATTTTTCCAACTTCTCCTTCTCATTCTCCTCTAAAGATTTTATTTTCCTCTCCCTAAATATTATTATTCCCCAGGCTGTCTCCCAGGTTGTCCTCCTTTTTATGTATTCAGACTCCAGGGCAACAGAGAAGGCAAAGAAAGTCAAAGCTGAACTCCCAGGTTTCTGGCATGAGCAACTGGACAAGTGTAGATCATTCCAGTTAGTCATCTTTGGTTACAAGGAACAGAAACCCACTCAAACTAGCTCAAGTAAAAACAGAGTGTTATGAGGACACAAAGTATCTCAGAGAAATATAGAAATACTCCTCGGGAAAGGCAAAACCAAGGCCACTCCAAAACACAGACACTCTTTCTCCTCCTTCCCGATAAGTGGTTCCTCAGCTTCTATGACTACCTTTGTTTCCTCACCATCATCCAAGCAGCCACATGTCAGTTTTCACTCTTCCTGAACTTCATCTAGCCCTTAATTACTACCAAGACAAAACTCTACCATAGTCTTACCCTCAAGTGCCTACCATGAATTGAAACTTTCCTTGGTATCACTTCAACAAGTTCCCCAGAGTGGGTGCCTCTGATCAACCCAAATAACTTTTTCTGCACCCAACCAGCTTATCAGTGAGTCCTCCTTTGATGAGGTGCACACCCCTGCACCGGTCAGCTATGACTGGGGCAGTGACAGGTGGCCTGCTATCTATGCAGCAGGGGCTGTGGGTAGAGGGAGATTCTCTAAGGAGCGAGTGTGGGTGAGGCGGGTATATCCAAATATGCCAATACAGCAGTATTATAAAACAGACGGAGACCAAGTCTACAAATATTCATTGTGAAATGCTAAATGCATGGCCAGAAAGAAGACAGACTTAAAGATCCCCCGTTGCGAAGGAAACAGAATAGAAAGGACCAGCAGAAGCAGAAGTTTCCATGACTTTGGATGTGACAATCTAGGGAGAAGACAGTCTTGAGAAGTGCAATGGTTTTTTATTGCTGCTGTCACAAATGACCATATATTAATGGCTTAAAGCAAAAATGTAAAGTTATTCTCTCTGTCCTAGAATTCAGAAGTCTGAAGTGGTTCTTATGAGGCTAAAATTAAGGTATTGACAGAGTTGTATTTCTTTTGAAAGCTCTATAGGAAAATCCATTCCTTGCCTTTTCCAGCTTCTAGACCAGGGATCAGGAACCTTTTTGGCTGAGAGAACCATAAACGCCACAGATTTTAAAATGTAATTCCGTGAGAGCCATACAATGACCCGTGTATGTTAGGCATTATCCAATAAAAATTTGGTGTTGTCCCGGAGGACAGCTGTGATTGGCTCCAGCCACTCGCAACCATGAACATGAGCGGTAGGAAATAAATGGATTGCAATACATGAGAATGTTTTATATTTTTAACGTTATTTTTTTTTTTAAAGATTTGTCTGTGAGCCAGATGCAGCCATCAAAAGAGCCACATCTGGCTCGCGAGCCATAGGTTCCCGACCCCTGTTCTAGAGGCTGCCAACATTCTTCAGCTCATGGCCTCACATCTGATCTCTGCTTCCATCTTCACAGCGCCTTCCCTGAATCAGACTCTCCTATCTCCTGCTTTATGCTGAAAGGATCCTTGTGATTAAACTGGGCCCACCCAGATAATCCAGGATAATCTTCCCATCTCAAGATTCTTAACTTAATCACATCTCCCAAGTTCCTTTTGCCATATAAGGTAACATATTCACAGGTTTCAGAGAGTAGGACATGGATATCTTTGGCGGATCATTATTCTGTCTACAAAATGAAAGATGTGACGGTCACACAGGACAAATCCTGCCACTGGCCTAAGGAAAAAACACTAAGTCTAAGCCCAGCCTCTTCTGTAGCCTTCATAAAGGTCATTTTCACAAAGTGGAAAGAGTGGACATTAAATGTCAAGAGATTAAAAGTGTACAGGGGTAAAAGAAAAGGAGGCAGAAATATTGCCCACTCCTTGGAAGAGTCCAGCATTGAAAGATGAGGAGACTGTAGGCTACAGAGTAATCAGGCCAACGGAGGATACAGAATGACCATGTCACAGAAGTGTGAAAGTTGGAGGGGAAGAAAGCCCCTTGAGCCACGGGGAAATAGAAATAGAACAAGTCTTGAGGTGTCCAGGCTTGAAGGCACCTCTGTGCGAGGGACCCCGAGAGGCAAAGTTCATAATGACTCTTAATATTGACTCTTTTTTTATTCATTTTTTAACATTGATTTTACAGAAAGAAGAAGGGAAGGAGAGAGAGACAGGAATATGGATCTGTCCTGTATGTGCCCTGACTGGGGGTTGAACCAGCCACCTCTGCACTTTGGGACAAAGCTCTAATCAACCAAGCTATCCCACCAGGGCTTAGTATTGACTCTTTTTCTTTCTTTCTTTTTTTTTTTTTTTTTAGATTTTATTTATTCATTTTAGAGAGAGAAAGAAGGCAAGGAGGAGCAGGAAGCATCAACTACCATATGTGCCTTGACCAGGCAAGCCCAGGGTTTCAAACCAGCGACTTCAGTGTTCCAGGTCGATGCTTTATCCACTGAGCCACCACAGGTCAGGCCAGTATTGACTCTTAACTGAGGTTAGGTGTTAACTTCCATGACTTTCTTGAACAGGACCCAAGAACTGGATCAGGAGCAAGAAGACAAACACTAAAGACAGTTGGGTTGGAAAATGGGCAGGATGGTTTTATGGTAGCTCTGGGAAGTGGCCATGCTGAGCAGCCAGAGAAGCCTGGGGAGTGGAGAATTGAAGTGGGGTGAGGCCAGGTACAGACAGCAGCATGGAAGAGTGAGCAGCCAGTCATGGTCCCAGTCCTGCTGGCCTGCTGGGTGTGATGCGGGGTGTGATGATGAGCAGCCAGAGAAGCCTGGGGAGTGGAGAACTGAAGTGGGTGAGGCCGGGTACAGACAGCAGCATGGAAGAGTGAGCAGCCAATCATGGTCACAGTCCTGCTGGCCTGCTGGGTGTGATGCGGGGTGTGGGGCGGCAGAGCAGGCCATTGTGATCAGAAGGTGGAGGCTAGAGATGAACAGGGTCACATTCCTAACCATGTCATACCCCTATGGCTCGTAGAGTTGCACAAATGAAAGTTACTGGCTTTCTTGGATAGTCTTTTTGATTCCCACAGGGTGGTGGGCCTGTGGTCACCAGGGAGGCAAGGACTCAAGGTTATTCCATCAACTCCAACAAAGTTTCTATCATTATTTAGCCCTTTATGTTTTTTGTTGGAGGTGGGGGCTTATAAAAGACATCTTGAATGGCTATACTCAAGTAAAGCTTAAATACACTGTCCTCACTTGCCATGCAAGTGTTTATCCAGGCTTGTCAGATGGACACTGCTAGAAAACACACTGCTCCCCAGAGAAAAGAAAGATGTCACTGAAATTATCTTGGGTTCCATAGGTGACATTAGTACAGCCAAACTGTGAAGCATCAAGTATTAATTTACATGTTCGTATCTGTTGGGCTAAATGGAAATCTTACCTTTATTGTGTCAATTATGTAGGTGAGAAAACTCCCCCTGCCATGGGCCCAGCACTGGGTGGCACGTGGGCCCAGAGGCCACTCATCTGCTTGTGTAGGTGGATTCTTCGCTGCTTGGCTCTAGAGGAAAATGCATCTTACATAAGGTGCTGCTCCATAGATAAGTCTGTTGTTAATATGCCTCAGACTGCCTTTGCCATGGCTATTATCACGGATACATGCGACGTACATCTTTTTTATCGGTGTGTATTGTACTTGTGGTAAAAAAGTAAAATAAAATAGAAAAGGAGAAGAGACCACAGGATGTCATTCGTTATTTCTTTAAAAAGAAAAAAACACTTGCTACAGATTCAACCCATACCACATATTATCCCCAATGAATAAAACTGGAACATCAAATATGCATTAGTCAAATTTGTGAGTTTTCTCCTAATGGATTTTTCTATAGTTTAGTGTGATTCCAGAGTACTTCCTGGGCTGAATGAACTTGTTAAATACTGCCAGCTATGATTCTGCCTCATTTTTACTGTTTTTAAATATATGGAATATTCCCCTCCTCTAAAAAATGAAGAGGATTTGCATATCAACTCTTTCAGCTGAGGACATGGGGTAGGGGGCACCCCTGTGTGAACCTGGTCTATTCCTTCTTTAATATTCAGAAACTGATCAGTCTAGGGAAACTGAGGCAACCCAACTTGATGTCTGTCCCGTTAGAAGCCTACTGTGCAGCAGAGTGAGCTCTATCTGCAGTATTGGCTAACTCCTGTCCTGCCTTTGAAGACACTCACCTGTCTGGGGGGTTCAGAGTTGTGGGAAACTGTTTGGGGTGTCCAGAAAGTTAAAGAATATATTTTCCCATTTTTCTGAATCTGGAAGGCATAAACCTGAATGACCAGTGATGGAACCGCCCAGGGCAGCCAGGGCCAGGACTAGGACCCCATGGGGCTAAAAAGTTTAGGTGTCTCTGGGCTTCTGTGCCCCCATCTATGAGAGATCTGAAGTGAACTAAATGACCAATGGTGCCCACCGTGCTAACTGTAGGTGTACAACCTAACAGGCAGGTTCTACACATGCTAGCCTGTCCTCTCCACACATTTCCAAGCTTCTTTATCAGGGAGCAGCTGAGGGGCTGGCTGGGGATCCCACTTGAGCCCTGGCTAAGGCCCTATCCCTGTGAAAAGCCCAAATCCCAGACTAGAGTTGGTCCTGAGAGAAATGGACCCTCCATGAGGCATTGAAAGGTGGGTCTGACCACATGGATGGAGACTCCAAACAAAATGTGAATCCTCGGTTAAGGCTGATGAGAATTTTGTTGTCACCTGCCACAAGAAGGCGTGTGTTGAGAGCGCCAATTTCAAACCACATGCACAAGGGCTGAGGAAGGATTTACGGAGGAGAGACTCAATATTCCACCCAGATTCCCTTGGATCTCTTTTTCCATTTCTGTGCCCTCTCCTGGAGCTTTTGACCACTTCTGGAATTTAGACCCTTCAAACAGATTAGTTTATGGGTCCTGGACGAGATTGGATACTAATAAAGAGTCTTAAATACTTTTCAGAGCTTGAGCCAGACCACCAAAATTCTCTCCTACTTACAAATTGTATTCCCATCACTCCCTAATCCCTCTCGCTTCTTTTTTTTTTTTTTTTACAGAAACAGAGAGAGGGACATATAGGGACAGACAGATGGGAAGAGAGAGAGATGAGAAGCACCAACTCTTCACTGTGGCACCTTAGTTGTTCGTTGATTGCTTTCCCATATGTGCCTTAACCGGGGGGCTACAGCAGAGCAAGTGACCCCTTGTTCAAGCCAGCAACTTTGGGCTCAAGCCAGCAATCTTGGGCTTCAAGCCAGTGACCCCTGGGCTCAAGCCAGTGACCATGGGGTCATGTCCGTGATCCCACACTCAAGCCAGAGAAACCCCACACTCAAGCTGGCAAGCCCATGATCAAGCCAGATGAGCCCACACTCAAGCCAGTGACCTTGGGTTTTTTTGTTTTGTTTTGTTTTGTTTTGTTTTTTTCTTTTTCTGAAGCTGGAAACGGGGAGAGACAGTCAGACAGACTCCCGCATGCGCCCGACTGGCATCCACCCGGCACGCCCACCAGGGGCGACGCTCTGCCCACCAGGGGGCGATGCTCTGCCCCTCCGGGGCGTCGCTCTGCCATGACCAGAGCCACTCTAGCACCTGGGGCAGAGGCCAAGGAGCCATCCCCAGCGCCCGGGCCATCTTTGCTCCAATGGAGCCTTGGCTGCAGGAGGGGAAGAGAGAGACAGAGAGGAAGGAGGGGAGGGGGTGGAGAAGCAAATGGGCGCTTCTCCTATGTGCCCTGGCCGGGGATCGAACCCGGGTCCCCCGCACGCCAGGCCGACGCTCTACAACTGAGCCAACCAGCCAGGGCCAACCTTGGGGTTTTGAACCTAAGTCTTACGCATCCCAGTCCAATGCTTCATCTTTTGTGCCACCGCCTGCTCAGGCTCCCTCTCATTTCTTTGCTGATCCCATGCTCCAACAGCAAACCATATTTATGTTGTATCCTACATGACCCTGAGCATAAAATGGTTAAATCAGGAACCCAATTCTCACCTTTGCCCACCACACACACACACACACACACACACACACACACACATCCTCTTTCTTACCCTCAGCTACTACAGCCTGGAGGCAGGTGCCACACAGGAGTTGACAGGGTGCCTGTGTTTTGTCCCAGTCCCAAAGGAAGATTCTTCTACCCAACCTAGTTCAAAATGCCCTCCCATTGTAGATGGTAGCAGCCAAGAACACTGAGCGGGGCATGAAACCCAACATCCTGGCTCCAGAAACAGGCTGAGTGCTCAGATTTAGGAAGAAGAAACCAGAGAATGAGAGAAAGAAAGAGAGTGAAAGGAGAATAAGAGCAAACAAAGCATACACAGCTCCTCCACCCATTGTCCCATTAAGCTGGCAACCAGTCATTTCACAGAGTCCTGAAGCAAGAGCACTGCATCCACTCATTCGCACATAGAGTGCAATCATCCATGTGTCTATCCACAGAAATCAAGAAATAATCAGTATTTACAGATTTATTTTATCTGCAGATACAAAATTGGAAAGCTTTCTGTCAAGAGTCAAAGTAACTAGGTCCAAAGTGAGCCCCAAACTAAATATATTATACTGGCTGCCTAGCTTAGTCCACTGGGTAAGGAGAGCAGGTCATCTTGGGGCCCTTGGGGGACCCTTCTTAGTTACGCAAATTAAGGCCTTATATAATATTATATTATGTACATTTCAAAAGAGGATGCTAAGGCCCCATGGGGCTATAAGGTATATACTACCTTATTGTTGATGCCCTGGAGGAACATAACAGGATTGTGAGGGGCTTTGAAGGCATGACCCTGCCTGAGACCACTAAATCTGTAGACCTCAGAAAAAAGGTGGATAGTCCGCAGTGGGAGCCAGATATTTGGGAATAAAGAGTCTAAGATCCAGACTTGAAGCTAAAAAAGCTGACAGGTAGACAGGTCTAAGAAAAAAGAAGCATAATCTGGGCTGGGTACTCAGGCTCTAGCCAAAGGTCTAAAGTCCGGAGTCTGAGGATTTCTGAGGGGGGAATTAGATCTGGCAGAGTACCTGGCCAGGGCCTGTGCTGGGCTCCAAGCATGACAGCTGAACAGATGAGCAAAAACTGAGTAAATAGCTTTGATGCCAGAGAGATAATTCACTCTGGAGAGGACCAGCATCCATCTACCTAGGACCAGGCTTTGGCAGGGCTGCCATGTGTCAATGACCATAGTTTGGTGCCCATCTGTGGTTCTAGAACAGCATGGAGGTGGGATATGGAAGTTTTAAGATGGGATTCTCATCACCCTTAGGAAGAGCTTGTGGGGACTCACCAGGGTATGTAGAAACATTAAAGCGAGAGCACAGAATTTCTATATCAAGCTGGTCATGTGGCTCGAACATAAGATTCTAAAACAAAAAAGCAACATTGCAGTCTAAAGAGAGTAGACAGGCCTGACCAGGAGGTGGTACAGTGGATAGAGTGTAGGACTAGAATGCAGAGGACCCAGGTTCAAGACACTGAGGTCGCCAGCTTGAGCATGGGCTCATCTGGTTTGAGCAAAGCTCACCAGCTTGAGCCCAAGGTCACTGGCTTGAGCAAGGGGTCACTCGGTCTGCTGTAGCCCCCAGTCAAGGCACATATGAGAAATTAATCAATGAACAGTAAGGAGCCACAACGAAGAACTGATGTTTCTCATCTCTCTCCCTTCCTGTCTGTCTGTCCCTATCTGTCCTTCTCTCTGACTCTCTCTGTCTCTGCCACACACACACAAAAAAAAAGCTAAAGAGAGTGGGCAGTGGAAGAGGCTTGGCACAAGCTGGAAGAAGATAAGAAAGATAATTTAAGTGGTAACTTGTCTAGGGGGCTATCAGCTCCCTAGGGAACCTCCTATCAGCCTCACCCCCATTGTCCTTAGAGGTCAACTGTAGAAGAACCTCTAGGGAGACCTCACTTAAAGTGCCAGACCATTCCTCCATTTACTCTTTTGTAACCTTCATAAAGTCCAGGACTGAAGATCTCCTGTATGCAAGTTTAACACTGATTCAGACCGGATTCTGGTCTCTAGAGTGACAACCAGGCAGCATCCCCTCTGGCCAGTGGGGGGGAGGGGGGGCGGTACGTTGCCTCCCACCTCAGGGCTGGGGAGAACTGCTCATCTTCCCTGGTCTCCCCTTACATTCGGGGAAGAGGCCCAACCCACTGTTGCTAAGAACAAACAGTCCTCTGCCTGCGGTGGCCCCCACCGCACCTCTCCTCTCCCTTTCATATCGCTGTGAAGGGACTACCTCTGCTGCACAGAGCCTCACAATTCACACAGAAATCCACATGCACTGCCTACCGCACAGCATCTCGGCCTGCATTACTTCTCCATAATAATCTCATATATCAAAGCTGGGAGGGACCCCCACTCTGCCTGTGAGCGACTGCATTCGACGTTGAATATCATTATCAGAAGCCCCTTGCTCCCTCGGCTTCGTATGCAAACTCCTGAGCTCCCTTGAGTCCTTCCTAAGAAAGTGCCCCGCACGATGGACATTTGTTACTTCGTTGGAGAGGACGCTAAGGCTCCATAGGGACTGAACTAAATTAAAGGGAGCTCCGAGTTAGCACCAACCAAGACCTACACTGCCACCTAGTGGCATCTCTGGAAACTACAGATAGCTAGGCGGGTTCCTTGGGAAACCACACTTGTAAAAGAGAAACAATCCCTGGGAGAAAATTATTCACAAATATTCAGGAAAGAACAGAGTGAGAAACAAATCTTCACTTTTCAACACCTCTTTGGTGATAGACAAACCCACACTTCATATTTAAATCTCTTAATTTGGCAGAGAGAGAAATTGAAGTCAAATTCTTTCATCCCATTACAGGATAAAGCCACACATTGGAGAAGGGAAATGGGGAAATAGAATCAAAAGCCTACGTGGGTGGGCGTCGTCGGGGAGCACAGAGGTTCCCGGTTCCATCCCCAATCAGGGTACATACGGGAACAGCTAGGTGTTCTTGCGTTTCTCTTTAAAGAAGAAGGAGGAGGAGAGGGAGGGGGAGGGGGAGGGGGAGGGGGAGGGGGAGGGGGAGGGGGAGGGGGAGAGGAAGGGGAGGGGAGGGGAGGGGAGGGGAGGGGAGGGGAGGGGAGGGGAGGGGAGGGGAGGGGAGGGGAGGGAAGGGGAGGGGAGGGGAGGGGAGGGGGACGAGGAGGGAGAGGAGGGGGAGGAGGAAGACGCCTACGTGGAATCCCACTTTACAACACTCATGGCCTCCGACTTAGGAATCTATCCTACACATACTTGCACAAACAAGTATGCAAAGATAGTTATTTCAACAGTATTTGGAATTTTAAAAAAATAGAAACCACCTAAAAATATAGATGTTTGTGATATGACTTTGGCTATTGTTACATAGTCTCCATTCCCAAAAAGATGTAATCATGGTCAATCCTGGATAAAGTCAGGCATTTTATATTTATTTAAACTTAGTCAGTGAGGAAGTTTTCTCTCCTTCCCTCAGCCTTTAGATTTAGAGGCCTACCACAGATCACGTTTCAAGCGGGAGGTATCTGTTCCTCAAATCTCAAACTGGAAGCTTACACCTGACCCCTCCGTAGCTGAGTCCCCAAACTATTTGGAGAGTTTTATAACACCCTGGTGGCATAGCCTTCCCCCAAACGAGGGCAAGGGCTTTCCTTCTGGAAACCCTGATCGTTTCTCCATGACTTCCTCCCCAGATGACTTTCTCCCCATGACTTCTTCCTCAGCTTGCTGTAGTCTGGGCTTGGGAAGAGGGGGAACAAACTACTGACATAGAATCTGCTCAGTCTCTACTATTTGATCTCTGTCGTGAGAGCTCAACAATTGGGCATATTTTGTCTCTGATTTCACTGTGACAGATTTCCTGTCACAGCAATGATTATCTCCCGTCTACCTCCCCGAACCAGGAGCAGAGAAGGGATCCAGAGTGAAGGGAGTGTGGGACGCGTGAACTGTAACTGGTGATACTTCACAAATTATCCCACCTCAGAGAAAGATCTGGAAGGACACATCCCAATAATTAACAAGCTCATGCCCAGGGTGAAGGAGGAAGGGAATGGAGGGAGAAGATTTTTGTTTCATATGGTTTTTGTTTCATATCCTTCCATAGTACTTGAACTTTTCACAATAAGCATGTATTCCTTTTGGAGATATATTTAATTTATCTAAAGATTAAGGATTGAAAGGCTAGCCTGATCTCATTTCCCTTTCTCTTCTTCACAGCCTTTGAAAATATTGCCTGTGAAAACTATGCAATAGAATAGCAATTAGAACATGTCATAGGAAATGAGGTACTGCTATTTTCATGCTTGCCAACCCTGTTTCCATCGTTTCCTCTAGAAGATCTGAGTCAGCAAGGAACCAATCACAAAGCCAAGTGTCAACACTCCGGAAGTCCTTACTGTATGTTGTACCTACCATGTGTCTGAGCCCTTACAACACGGGCCTGGCAGAGGCGGGTTTAACGGCGGGCACACCGGGCACACGCCCTGGGCCCTGACTTCTGAAGGGCCCTGTGAAACCCCAACTTTACACTTTTTTCTAATGATATCAAGTTTGGTTTCATATGTGCAATTTTATCATTAATAGTACATAATATTTTTATTTATTTAAAATATGGTAATTGGGGGAGGGGAGGGGCACAAAGAAAACCAGTTAGAAGGTGACAGAAGACAATTGGACTTTGAGCGATGAGAATGCAGCATAATCAAATGTCAAAATAACCTAGAGATGTTTTCTCTGAACATATGTACCCTGATTTATCAATGTCACCCCATTAAAATTAATTTTAAAAAAATATGGTTAAATGTATTTTTATTTTCCCTCTCTCTTTTCTTTAAGGGGCCCAATATTTTCTTCTGAGCCCAGGGCCTCAACCAACTTTAATCTGCCTCTGGTGCCTGGAGCTCATCACAAACTGCATGTGGACTAGAAGTAGCAGAAAGGCTCTTTTTAATGAAAAAAAGGCTCTGTTTAATCCATTTAAGGAGAAAAAAGAAAACAGTAGAGAGCTGTGGAGACTCCAGTCACATGTCCCCTAGCCTCCTACCCTGAGCTAGGGGAAGTCAGGGGACATTCATGAGCCAGGTGTTTCTTTTCATAGGAATGTGATCATGTGTGACATTGGCTCACAATTTCATAGATCCTAGATCTCCCTTTTCTGTTCCCAGTGAGGTGCACTGTTGTTCAGGAGAGATTGTTTGGTTTTTATTACTTTACCCTCATCACAATCAGTGCACTTTTCTGAACTGTAATTTTATTTCAATTATGGAAAATTTTCAGCTGTTCCCTCTCTTATGCTCTTGCTAGTTCTCTTATTCAGGAATTCCTCTTGGATGTATGTTGAAATTTCTCAATCTATCCTCCATGACTCTCAACTTCTTACTCATATGTTTTATTTCTTCATCTTTGGGTGCTGTAATATATTTATTTTTCTCTTTTAATTCGTTCATCTCTCATCAACTATTATAGCCTGGTGTTTATTCTACTTATTGTAGTCTATTTATTTCCAATAGCAATATTTTCCATAACTACTTATTCATGCTTAATGGTTTCCTGGTCCCATTGCAAAGATGCTGTTCCCTCCTTACTTCTTCAATATGGAACATGATATGAAGCCTAAAAATAATATTCAAATATTGTATTGTCACTCATTTAGAAGATACAAAAAGAATTAAGCTGTAGAACATTGCTAAGGATTTTTGAAGAGGGTGTCTTTGGAGAGAGCTGTTGGAGTGCTCTGAGTTTCATTGTCCCCAGAGAAAGGGTGGGAAGAAGGCAGTTTATCTCTAGAACCTAACCTTAGAATTCCATGCAGAGAGTCTGATGTATGTTCCCTGCTGTTGGGGAACAAAATGGATGGGTGCCAGGCTCACTTTGAAGAGGCCAGAGGGACTATGAATGCAGAGTAGAGGGTGGGGCCTGGGGAAGACTGGACTCTCCAGAGAAACAGAACCAGACATATTTATTGAGGAGGGAGGGTATAAGGAGTTGGTTCTCATGATTTTAGAGGCTAGGAAGTTCCAAGATCTTCAGTTGACAAACTAGAGACCCAGGACAAGTCTGAAATATCACTGGAGGTAAAAATTACAAAACTGAAGCTGTCCTAGTTTGGGCACATCATGAGAAGGCAGGGTTCTTTGGAAAAGACAATAATGCTGGGGAGAGGCCCTGGCCAGTTGGTTCAGTGGTAGAGAGTCGGCCTGGTGTGCAGAAGTCCCGGGTTCAATTCCCGGCCACAGCACACAGGAGAAGCGCCCATCTGCTTCTCCACCCCTCCCCCTCTCCTTCCTCTCTGTCTCTCTCTTCCCCTCCCACAGCCAAGGCTCCATTGGAGCAAAGTTGGCCCGGACGCTGAGGATGGCTCCATGGCCTCTGCCTCAGGCGCTAGAATGGCTCTGGTTGCAACAGAGCAACATGCCAGATGGGCAGAGCATCACCCCCTGGTGGGCATGCCTGGTGGATCCCGGTCGGGCGCATGTGGGAGTCTGTCTGACTGCCTTCCCGTTTCCAGCTTCAGAAAAATACAAAAAAAAATGCTGAGGAGAATAGAAGGCAGCAGGAAAAGAGACCAAATATGAGATAGAGACACTTCATAATAAAGCCATAGGCATGAGTCTACAGGAGCTAAGGAGGGCTGCTGAGGATAGGACATTGTGAACATCACTCATTCATAGGATCTCCAGGAGTTGGAGCTGACTCTATGGCATAAAACACACAAAACAGGGTTCTTCCTAAAGGGGACCTAGCCTTCCTTCATTCAAGGGGTTCTAGATCTCTAAGTTGGCTCAAGTCTGGAAATAGATTGAAGGGCCATGATTCTCAGTTTTTATGATTCAGATTAGACTTTTGTTCACTTGATCTAGGACTTTTCTGCTTACCCAGATCAAGCAAAAATTTAGTGGGCTCCTAGGAACATGATGACCAACTAACCAATGCCATAGATCTGTGTAAGTCAGACTATCTTGACCATTGCTTTGATTTGGTTATTCATTACACTAACCATGTACACCTTGCCTTTGGTGGCTGAATGTCACCACTTGTCCCCTGCTTGCCAGATTTAATTGCTCCCGTTGCATTTAGGTTTCTCTCTTTTTTTTTTTTTTTTTTTTTTATTCAGTGAGAGGAGGGCAGACAGAGACAGACTCCAGCATGCTCCCTGACTGGGATCCACTCAGCAAGCCCACTAGGAGGCGAAGCTCTGCCCATCTCGGATGTTGCTCCATTGCTCAGCAACCTAGCTCTTCTTGGCACCTGAAGCAGAGGCCATGGAGCCATCCCAGCACCCGGAGTCAACTAGTTCCAATCAAGCTACAGCTGCAAGAGGAGAAGAGAGAGAGAGAAGCAAGAGGGGGAGAGGTGGAGAAGCAGATGGGTGCCTCTCCTGTATGCCCTGACCGGAAATTGAACCCACCACATCCACACACCACACATGGGGCCAACACTCTACCACTGAGCCAACTGGCCAGGGCAGTATTTAGCTTTCTCAATTCAATGGCTGAAGCTCTCACTTTAAGTTCTGGCCTGCAGAGAAGAGTGATCACAGAGCTCTTCAAGGATGTTGGGCCACCCTCACAAATTTATTCTTTAAAGTACTGGTGAAAGGAATGTCTTCTGGGCCATCCTACCGTCGGTGAGTAGGTCTTAAATGACAAATCCACTGTAACATTCCAGTCTCCTTACACCTTTGAATTCCTTCTTCCACATTAAGCCAAGGTAGGTCAGCCATTTTTAATTTTCTCACTTTTTGGTTCATGTTTACATCAACCAAACAAACTGTTAGAACACTTCCTTACTCTTGAGTTGCAACATAAATTCTGAATCTCTGCTTGGTAGCATTATCAATAAATGTATCAATAAATTTGACCTGATCTAACTTGATGTTCCTTATACCATTATCTCACACCCTCAATATTCATTCCCTCACATGTTCCTCAGATTTCTGTCTGTCTAAATTAGAAGACTCAAGCAGTTCTTTAGGAGTGTAACATACCTCCTCAAGGGTAACACTTTGTACCTCATCTTTAGGGACCTGCTGTGACTTGAGCCTAGTTAGAGCTCTAGAAGTAGAGTGGGGTGGTAGATCCTGAGAAGAATCAGCATTGTTTTGCATGGCAATTGCTACAGTTTCCAGAGTCAGTGCTGGGTTAATTCCCTCAGTGGGGAAGCCTACCCAAGCTTCCACTGGGGGTAGAGGCCTCTTACACCAACAAAGAAGACTCGTTATCATTTAAGGGCTGAACTTCCCAATTTCATCTAAGGACATCTGTCCTTGTGGCTACAGAAAATAAGAGTTTTGCCCTGGCTGGATAGCTCAGTTGATTAGAGCTTCATCCCAAAGTGCAGAAGTTGCCAGTTTGATCCCGATCAAGGCACATACAGAAGCTGATTGATGTTCCTGTCTCTATTTCTCTCCCCCTCCCCAACCTCCCTCTCACTGTAAAATAAAATAATAATAATAACATAAAAAATAAAAGTTTTCTTCAGGACACACAAAGGTTTTTATGTGGCATTTGAGCTGAAAATTCAAATCCTGAGTTTATCCTTTTTTTGGGGGGGGGGGCACCTTATCCAGTGATATTAGGAGCAACAAGCCAACCTCATTATATTCACTAGTTTTGAAATTGGTTTGAAAGTTTTATATACACAGTCATCTAGCTATTATAAGTAGTTGATTAGGAGTATCCAATGGAGATATTTTGTGTATCTCTATTGCCAAATCATGCCATAGTCTATCAGTATTCTCTTTACTAGAGGAAATAGTCTTTAACATCATTAAATATAATCAGATTAGAGAACTAATTCCAGAAATTCCAGAACCAATTCAAAAAATTCATCCTTAAAATTCCATTCAAAATAAAATTATGTTCCTCTAGACCCACTCTCAATACCAAAATCTATAACAGTCTGATTGATATAGAAGATACATATATATTCTAAAACAGAATAGAGAAAGAGATGTATTATAAGGAATTGGCTCATGTGATTATGGAGACATTTCTGGTGTGCTTTCAGTTCTAAGATCTGCAGTTGGCAAACTGGAGACCTAAAAGGGTCAATGATACAGTTCCATTCCGAGCCTGAAGAGCTGATGCTGTAAGTTCTAGTCCAAGTCTGAACTGATGTCCAAGCTCAAAGACAGTCAGACCGAGAGAAAGAATTCTTTCTTACTCAGCGTTTTAATTTTACTCAGGCCTTTATGGGATTGGATGAGGCTCACTCACATTGGGGAGGGCAATCTGCGTTACTCAGCCTGCCGATTCAAATGCTAATCTCATTCAGAAACACACACACACACACACACACACACACACACACACACACACACCCGACATACCCAGAATAAAGTTTACCCAAGTATCTGAGCACCCATGGTCAAGTCAAGTTGACACAAAGTTAACAATCACAAGCTGGAAAAATAAAATTTGTTGTCCACATGGGAGTTATAGCCTAAGAGTTTTAGCAGAAAAACTTTCAAAGAACTCACAAAAGTACTTAATAGTAGAAAAAAGTCAGCTTTAAACCTCAGCCCATCCCAGGGAGTCTGAAACCAGCTTTCTACAATTCCAATCAAAAAAACCTTTCCTGCATCGGCCCAGCGTGTGGATTTCTCTGGTTCGATTCCCAGTCAGGGCACACAGGAGAAGCGACATCTGCTTCTCCACCCGCCCCCCTCTCGATTCTCTCTCTTTCCCTCTCTTCTTCTATTCTCTCCCCCTGCAGCCATAGCTCAATTAGAGCAAGTTGGCCCCAGGTGCTGAGGATGGCTCCATAACCTCCACCTCAGGTGCTAAAAAAAATGGCTCCAGTTGCAACGGAACAAGGGCCCCAGATGGGCAAAGCATTGCCCCCTAGTGGGCTTGCTGAGTGGATCCGGGTCAGGACATATGCAGGAGTCTGTCTCTGTCTCTCCTCCTCTCATTAAATAAAAAAAAAATTTTTTTAAAGACCTTTCCTGACCCCTTTCCCCTCCTTCCTTCTTGAACGCCAATCTCAGATGGGTCCACAAGGGCAGCAGATGAAGAAAGAGAAGGAAGTAAAAAAGACAGATGGAAACTGACCACACCTTTCCTGCACTAAGAAAGCTCACCTGCTAAATACCTGGGAATAAGTCGTTTTAATTACGAATTGAAACTCTAAGTTAAAGTGACTACAGAGCCTTCTATTACCCAGAAGTAACTGGAAAAAATCATCAATAGGAAGAAAAAAATGCCCCTACTAGGTAAATTTTAAGGGAGGGTAAGAGACATTTCATAGGTCAGTAGATTTTCAAATTATCCATTATTTCTATCTCTTTTGTTATAAATTCTTTTATTTGTTAAGTCCGTGAAATATGCCTACTGATTAATTTTGTTATGTCCTTTGTCACTTTTGTTTTCAAAAGCTCGTTCTCCATGAGAGTATTTTTCCTGAACAAGCTTGTCCATGGTAGGAACTGTTGCACCTACCCTACCACATTCTTCCCGGTCTGCACATCCTGGATCAGGTCTTACATTATGGAGTGTGATATGTTTGTCATCAGAAAACAAAATTTCTGATGCTGCAGTTTTGTGTGGGACCAGCCCAGTTCCTGATTTTCACAAAAACGCCCTTTTTCTTTCTGCACCATGGGCAAGCAGCACATTTCTAGATTGTCATCAGCCTCCATTCACTGGGTAGACAAGACAACCAGCCCCAAATCCAGCTTCATGTAGTAAGCATGGGTCCACTCTCCTGCCCAGCATGGCGTATGCTCACCTCCATTCCCACATGAGCTTTGAAGCTCAACCTATGTATACCCAGTTCCTTCTACCCCAGGGCTACGTCATTAGCTTACTCTGAAGGTTTATTCTTCACTATTGGTCCATAAATAGTGTGTGTGTGTGTGTGTGTGTGTGTGTGTGTGTGTGTGTGTGTGTGTGTGTCAGCTATTTATTATTCTGGTGTTTGAAGGAATTTACAAAGAGGGTCTGATATGTGCTCATTCGGTCATCTTATCGGATGTCTTTCAGACATGTCTCAGACACCACTGAGCTAAACAAGCAGGACACCTGGTCTAGCCCCAGGTCAACTCACTCAGCCTTTCAGTAGAATCAACAAGCTCACTTCCAAAGTGGCAACACTTAAAGGTCCAATTGGGCAGCAGCATGGAAGGATGCTGAACTCACCCCCTTCCATGAGCAAACTAAAATACACACATAGAGGGCAATTACCCCTGGAGACAATTGAGGGCTGAATGAACATCTTCTGAACAAACAAGAGGAAGAAAACAAATAGGGAAGTCTGGGAAGCCGCAGACACCACAGAAATTCTCCAGGCCCAGGAGCCTGTGAGCGCCATTGCTTACATCCCCTTCCACTTCAGCAGGGTGGGCATGAGTTCTATTCAGGTGCTTTGGCCTCCCTACAAGATCACCACAGCTACATTGCCCAGAGCCTTTTGCCTTCAAACAAAGAGAACAAACAGGAACAAGCGAGCATCACCACCCATGCCTGGCCTTCCTCCCAGGAGACACTCCAACCCAGCAAGCCTGTGCCCCAGGTGCAGTAAGCACCAATCAGCTTCCTAAAACTACCCAGTACAGAAAGCCTATACAGAGGTTGCTTCTACACAAGACCACTTTCTGTACAACAAACAAGAGAAAAACTGTAGGCCCTGGCCGGTTGGTTCAGCGGTAGAGCGTCGGCCTGGCGTGCGGGGAACCCGGGTTCGATTCCCAGCCAGGGCACATAGGAGAAGCGCCCATTTGCTTCTCCACCCCCCCCCTCCTTCCTCTCTGTCTCTCTCTTCCCCTCCCGCAGCCAAGGCTCCATTGGAGCAAAGATGGCCCGGGCGCTGGGGATGGCTCCTTGGCCTCTGCCCCAGGCGCTAGAGTGGCTCTGGTCGTGGCAGAGCGACGCCCCGGAGGGGCAGAGCATCGCCCCCTGGTGGGCAGAGCGTCGCCTCTGGTGGGCATGCCGGGTGGATCCCAGTCGGGCGCATGCGGGAGTCTGTCTGACTGTCTCTCCCTGTTTCCAGCTTCAGAATTTTAATAAAAAATAAAAATAAAAATAAAATAAAATAAAAAAGAGAAAAACTGTATAAAGAAGGTTGGGGAGCTGCAGGAGCTCGTTGGAGACTACAGGAATTCTCCAGGGTTGGAGAGAGCAGTGAGCACCATTATTTACAACCCCCTCCACCTCCGTAGGATGGGTGGCAGCTCTATCCAGGTGCTCTGACCTACCTGCAGCATCACTGCAGCGCTCATTCTCAGACACACCGCCCAAGCCCATTATAGCCCAAATTAAGCCAGCAGGATCAACAGGGCTTACGCACTCATCTGGCCTCCCCACCTGAAGCTGCTTTAGTTGTGTAGGCCAGTTCT
Source organism: Saccopteryx leptura (assembly GCF_036850995.1). NCBI lineage: Eukaryota > Metazoa > Chordata > Mammalia > Chiroptera > Emballonuridae > Saccopteryx > Saccopteryx leptura. The sequence goes on along the minus strand of NC_089512.1, from coordinate 40,809,045 downwards.
CCAAATGCCTTAGGCACTCGCTTGGCTCCTACCAGCCTGCCCAGGTCACCAGCATGCACTGTTGATGTAAGAAATGTTCAAACCTGTAGAGAATTTTTATAAGAGCTTATCTGAGCCAAAATTGATGACATATATTGGGAAGCATGATTTCAAATACTCTGAAGAACAACAGTTTGCAATTTCTTTAACACATTTGAGATCAAGGAAGGAACATAAGGAAGGTTATATGAAGCGAGGCAAGGATGGGAGTACAGGATAGTTAGGATTATGTGTGCTCTCTTTTTAATTTTTTTTCTTAAATGAGAAGCAGGAAGGCAGAAAGATAGACTCCCACATGAGCCCTGACTGGAATCCACCCAGCAAGCCCCCTATGGGGCAATGCTCTGCCCATCTGTGGCTGTTCATCTATTGCTTGGCAACTGAGCTATTTTTAGCACCTGAGGCAGGCCATGGAGCCATCCTCAGTGCCCAGGGCCAACGTGCTCAAACCAAGCCATGGCTGTGGGAGGAGAAGAGAGAAGGGGAAGGGTTCAGAAGCAAATGAACCTGTGTGCCCTGACCAGAAATCAAACGCAGGACATCCACATGCGAGGCCAGCAGTCTACCACTGACCAGGGCTGAGTATGTGCTCTCTTGAGAGTAGTTGCCCTTTAGAAGGAGGGGCAAGAAAGGGTGATCATGTATTGAAAGGAGGGTCTTAAAAGGGACATTTCAAAGATGTGTTAACCTAGATGCACAGAAACAATGACAGGGTTTGCTTAAGGCAAAACAAGCCTTTTCATAAAAAAAATTATATTCCTAGGGTGTGACTACCAGCCCCCCCTCCCCAGTTAGAGATTTATGATCAAATCACACTGTGATGTTACTTTCCATAGAACTCCTTTTGTTGTCCACACTATGCAAAGGCTGCTTCTACATAAGGCCACTTTTCTAAGACTGGGAAAGATAACTGTTTTGCCTAATTCATATAAACGGATATATTTATAGAAAGTCAAACAAAATGAATTCATAGAGCCTAACCAGGTGGTGGTGCAGTGGATAGAACCTTGAACTGGGACGTGGAGGATCCAGGTTTGAAACCCCGAGGTCACCAGCTTGTACATGGGCTCATCTGGTTTGAGCAAGGTTCACCAGCTTGAGCCCAAGGTTGCTGGCTTGAGCAAGGGGTCACTCAGTCTGCTGTAGCCCCCTGGTCAAGGCACACATGAGAAAGCAGTCAATGAACAAGTAAGGTGCCACAACAAAGAATTGATGCTTCTCATCTCTCTCCCTTCCTATCTGTCTGTCCCTCTCTCTATCTTTCTCTCTCTGTCTCTGTCACAAAAAAAAAAAAAAAAAAAAAAAAAAAAATTCATTGAAATAGTCAGAAGAATGCTCACCAAATTTGAGAGTGGAAAAGAGGAACTTAGGGAGAACTTTAACAAAGAGTTAGAAAGTATAATAAAGAACCAAGCAGACCTCCAGAACACAATAACTTAAATGTAAAATACATTAGAAGGAATCAACAGATTAGCTAATACAGAAAAACATCAGTGACTTAAAAGATAGACTAGTAGAAATCAACCAATCAGAACAGCAAAAAGAAAAAAAACAAGGACAGTTTAAGGGACCTCTAGGAATAACATCAAGCTCTCAAGCATTCACAATTTAGGAATCTCAGAAGAAGAAAGAGAAAAAGGAATGGAAACTATTTAAAGAAATAGTTGGGGGTGTGTTACGTGGGTAGGAGGTTGACTGGTTGGGATTTGGGGGCGTGTAATTGAGCCCAAACTGAAAAGACGTTTGAAGCTTAAAGGTCCCATATGGGGTTAGATATGGGAGAGCTGGGAATTGGGTGGATTCCGTTAATCATTTGCCTGGCTTCTTTCAGTTTAGCTGTTTAGCTATTGGAAGTGATTTCAGTATTCTTCCCTCATCTTCAGGTGCGTGTGTCTGTTGAGAGAGGAAGTAACAATGGACACCCAGGAGGACATCCAACCCCCAAAGGAGCAGCCAATGATATATATCTGTGGAGACTGTCACAGAAAAAATGAAATAAAATCCAGGGGTCCAATCAGATGCAGAGAATGTGGACACAGAATAATATACAAGAAAAGGACTAAATGATGTATTCTTTACTATGCTTTCTAATATGCTTTCTAATGACCAGGTGTTGGTGCAGTGGATAGAGCATCAGACTGGGATGCGGAAGACCCAGGTTCAAGACCTGAAGGTTGCCAGCTTGAGCATGGGCTCATCTTTTGAGCAAAAGCTCACCAGCTTGGACCCAAGGTTGCTGGCTCGATCAAGGGGTTACTCAGTCTGCTGAAGGCCCACGGTCAGGGCACATATGAGAAAGCAATCAATGAACAACTAAGGTGTCACAACAAAAAACTGATGATTGATGCTTCTCATCTCTCTCCGTTCCTGTCTATCCCTATCAATCCCTCTCTCTGACTCTCTCTCTCTCTCTGTCTCTGTAAAAAGAAACAACAACAAAAAAACCCAGAAAACATATTTAGGTGTCTTTTAATAGTTTACATAAATAAACTTTTGTTTGATTACAAAAAAAAAAAGAAATAGTTGGGGATTTTTTTAAAGAAATATTGGCTGAAAATTTTCTAACCTGGGAAAGGAAACGAACATCCAGGTCCAGGAAGCACAGAGAATTACAAACAAGACGAATGCCCAGAGACCCACCAAGACATACACATTGTAATTAAAATGGCAAAGGTTAATGATAAAGGAAGCAAGGGGAAAACAATTATATACAAAGGAAACCCATAAGCCATCAGCTGATTTTTCAGCAGCAATTTTACAGTCCAGAAGAAAATGACAGAACAACTTTAAAGTGCTGAAAGAGGAACCTAGGACCTAAAACAATTCACCCAGCAAGGTTCTCATTTAGAACTGAAAGAGAAATACAGGAGTTTCCTAGACAAGCAAAAAATTCAAGTTCATTCCATTAAATCAGCTTTACAAGAAATGTTAAAGGAGCTTTTTTTTAATTCTTTTTTAAATTTTTATTTATTTATTTTAGTGAAGAGAGAGAGAGAAGCAGGGGAGGAGCAGGAAGCATCAACTCCCATATGTGCCTTGACCAGGCAAGCCCAAGGTTTTGAACTGGAGACCTCAGCATTCCAAGATGACGCTTTATCCACTGAGCCACCACAGGTCAGGTTAAGGGATCTTCTTTAAGCATAAAAGCAAAGGCTATAGCCAGAAAAAAGAAAATAAAAGAAAGGGGGAAATCTCACAGGTGAAGTCAAATAGCTAATAAATAGAGCAAATGAGACATTTAAAAAGCCACCACGAAGGTCAAATGAAAAAAAGTAGCAAACTCAACTCAAACTACAGTAAGTACTTAGAAGATACACAACACAATAAGACCTAAAACATGACATCAATAACATGAAGCATGGAGGGGAGAGTAAAAATGTAGTCCTTATAGAATATATTTGAACTTTTACCCTTATCAGTTTACAATAGACTGCTATTGATATGGAATTGTATACATGAAGCTCATGGTAATAACAAACCAAAGACCTATAAAAGATATACAAAAACCAAAGAGAAAGGAACCTAAACAATACACTAAGGAAAACCAAGCGGTAACACTCTCCCTCATTGATAGGAAGAACTTACTGATTAGTGGCTTTAAACAGAAATCCCAACCTGTCCTGTCCTGTCCTGTCCTGCGCAGGAGAGCAGATGCCTCTCCGTGACAGCTGACGTAGGGCAGACAGTTCAACATCAACCTCCTAGAGAGCTAGAGTGCCAGAAGCCTTGCCGAGCCTCCCTCTCACGGTAAGGAACCTTGGAGGGGACTCAGGACTTTCTGATAAGACCTAAGGCACAGATATTAATACCACATAGGGCAGACTACTACTCCACCAGGCTCAGAAGGGCTCCTGTTCTCTCCTGGGATGCACCATTAGCCCCGCCTGGCCTGGGCTGATCAGCCCAAGCCTTGAAGCTCCAACAACCAATTGGGGTAAGAAGGCAAGAAGAGGGGCCTGTGCACCACCCCCTGGGCAAAGACAGTCCAGCCCCAGCTCCTGCATATACTCACCACCACCAATACTGCACACATCTCTAGGACCTAGCTTTTTGCTTTTAGTCAACATGTTTCTTATTTTATTATTATTTATTGGGATGACATTGGTTAATAAAATTATACGGATTTCAAGTGTACAATTCTATGATATGGGCAACATGTTTTGAACCACACCTCAGACCCAAGCTTCTTTTCAGTTCTTCAATCTGAGGCTTGTCTTTGCGAAACAAAGTTAAATTTCTCTCTCAGAGTTGGAAGGAAGGGAGGGAGGGAGGGAGGGAGGGAGGGAGGGAGGGAGGGAGGGAGGGAGGGAGGGAGGGAGGGAAAGAAGGAAAGGAAGGAAAGGAGGGAGGGAGGAAGATAACTGAAGGAAGGAAAGAAAAAGGAAGGAGACAAATCCTTTATCCAACAAAGAAATTTTCTAAATTAAAACTGAGCTGCTTACAATTACACATGTTTAAACTTCAGAATCTACTTGCAGCCATCTGCTAAATTAAAAACTCTTCATAAAAACACAGTAGTCTTGCCTGACTGGTGGTGGCACAGTGGATAGACCATCGACCTGAGGCACTGAGATCCCAGGTTCAAAACACCAAGGTACCCAGCTTGAGTGCAGGGTTGCCAGCTTGAGCATGAGGTCATGGACAGGATCCCATAGTTGCTGGCTTGAACCCAAAGTCATTGGCTTGAGCAAGGGGTCACTGGCTCAACTGAAGCCTCCCAGTCAAGGCACATATAAGAAATAATCAATGAACAACTAAAATGTCTCAACTATTAGTTGAGTCTTCTCATCTCTCTCCCTTCCTGTCTATCTCTCTCTCTCTAAAAAAAAAAAAGAAAAGAAAAGAAAAAAATATAGTCTATTTCCACCCCATTAGCTGTCTGTAATTTGGGCTTAATTTGGGGAGGGAGTGGATATTCTATCTTGATCTATTTCCAATTTCAAGACTCAAAAGTGAAGGTGAGACAGTGGTGAGTTAATGTCAACGAAACAAGCTTCATCTGAAAGCAGCTAATGGGGGTGGGATGACATGAGAGGGCCCTAGTTCTGGGGTATGACCTGCTAAGGCTAGAAACCCAAGCTGATGTGTGTAGGCTTCATCTTACCCTGCAGCAGTTTGGTAGAGGGTTTACTGGCACCGCCAGGAAATTTGGAGGTATGTGGTTTAAGTACAAGAGGCAAATATGGGAGTTCCTGTGGTTTGTACAGGCACTCATTTTTTCCAACAACCAGGTTTTTAAAAGTGGTTTTTAAAAATTTCCCCAATGGAGTCCAATAGAGGGGCCTGGGACATATACCTCCTCCACAGGAGGAGGGTTTGTGCTTTTGTTCTTGAGGATTTTACAGGTACCTGAAAAGGCCCCGGCTCAGTTTTCCCTCCAAGGTCCTTAATGGGATTGTACAGCCTCTGCAGGGCTCGCAGCCTCCCTGAGGGAGGCAGGAAGGGCTGGGTCTGTCCTTTGTGAGCCTCGTTCCCACATGTGCGTGCTCCCGCCCTCTGGCAAGGAGGGGGTTTTCCAGGCTTTGTTGTTCCGTGCTTGAGGACCTGAAGCCATGAGACAGCAAAAGGAAACTGTAATTTTCAATCTACTCTTGTATGGCATTTTCAAATTTCACAGGTTGGACGCCACAGTGGTTTAACATAAATCCTTATCCTGAGTTGTGGTCTGAGGCATACTCCCCAGAAAATCCGTCTAGTCCAGGGATAGGCTAGCAAGGGCACACGGGGGCGAGGGAGCGGGTTAAGAGATAGGGAAGGGCAGCACGTGAGAAGGAGGCCGAGGCCAAGGGCCCAGCAGGGAGAATGAGCCATGTGAGCACAAGTGAGGAGACTGTGGCTACTAAACTCTAAATCCACTAATGACAAGTGAAGGTTTCTGAGGAACCACTCCCGTGGAAGTTTTATAACTGAGTTTTCCTTCCAGGAAGTTTGAGCTTTCCACTCTCTATGCAAGAGGCCCCGCCTTACTCAGCGAGTGGGAACAGAAGAAGGCATTTTCCAGTACTCAACACAAGGTGGCGCCAGACACCTGAGGACGTAATGAGATCCCTCCAGGTGGGATCCAGAAGTTGAGGGTTTGCTGAAGGAAGTGACTCAGGCCGATTGAAAGGAAACAGAGATCTGCACCCACAGAAAGTTAGCCTAAAGAAAAATAAGGCTCATAGAAAATAAGGAGAACGTTGTTTTTAAGAGATGTGGTGGCCCTGGCCTGTTGGCTCAGTGGTAGAGCATTGGCCAGCATGTCCCGAATTCCATTCTGTAAAGCCAGTAGCCATAGCCACCATCACAGCCTCCTGGGCCCTGCAGGTTCGCATTTGATTTGGACAGATGGTAATGAAACAACAGAGCCAAGAACTGGTGGGCCATTTCCTTTAATCCTAGCTCACACCCGGCCGGCAAGAAATACACACAGTGGGAGAACACTTCCCTTTCCATTCAGGGCTCCCAAAGCCACTGACTTATCCAAGTTTCCTAGAATCAAAGGTTTCTACCTCACCAGCCTTATTCACCTCCTTTTCTCTGCACAAACTCTTCTCAAACTGCCTTTTCTCTGCACAAACTCTGCACAAACTGCCTTCTCCTTCAGCACTCCACCATCTTGGCTGCCTCTCCTCTCCTCCACGTGGCCTTTCTCTGCTCTCCTCCAGCATGGGCTCCTCTGCCCCATTTTATAGTGTAGAAATCAAAACCTTTAATCCAATATACAAACAAGGAAGTCTCTGATACAAAGTCACTGTTGGGCAGATAAAATGTATTATGCTCACTTTGTTAAAGAGGCCGTTGCCCAGGTGATATTAATGTGTGTGGAGAATCCTTGTAGCCTGGGGCTTGGTTTTGGGATTAAGCCTTTCCCACCCATTTTTGATGTGGGTTGGTACAATCCTATCATGCCTCAGAGGGTGACTTTGTATTAGAGACTTCCCTATTTTGTATATTGGATTAAGGGTTTGGATTTCTACACTATAAAATGGGGATGGAGCGGGAGCTTGCGCTCTTGGTTCCTGAGATTATCATTAGAGGAGAGAGCAGAGCAGAGAGCAGAAGGAGGCCACGTGGAGTAGGCCAGGAGAAGCAGCCAAGATGGCGGAGTGCTGAGTGAGATGCCAGTTTGTGCAGAGTTTGTATCTGGGATAAGGAAGGAGATGGGGAACTGAGGAGAATAAGGCTGGTGAGCTAGAAACCTTTGATTCTAGGAAACTCGGATAAGTCAGTGGCTTTGTGAGCACTGAATGTGAGTGGGTTTTGGAGCCCAGTGTATGTTTTTACTTGCCCGCCGGGTGCAAGCTAGAATTAAAGATGACAGCCCATCAGTTTTTGGCTCCATTGTTTCTTTGCCGACTGTCCGAATCCAATGCGAACCTGCATGGGCCGGGTGGCTGCTGTGATGGTGGCCCTGGCTGTGGCTTCTGGCTTTACAGTCACTTATCTGAGGCATAATGGGATTCCTCATGAGAGTGCACCACGCCACATCATGCAACAGTCAAGGGCGTGGGGAAAAGCTTAGTCTTAAACTAAGCCTTAGGCTATAAAAACCCTGCCTGCTTACAACCTGACCCCCACACCCAATGCAAACTATAAGTGAGCAAACCTATACATCATATTTGCAAACTTATTTGACCCACACATTCCCAGTCAAGGCACACAGGAGAAGCCACCGACCGCTTCTCCACCCTTCTTCCTTCTCTCTCTCTCTCTCTCTCTCTCTCTTTTCCCTCTCTCTCTTCCCCTCCAGCAGCCATGGCTTGATTGGTTTGAGCAAGCTGGCCTGGAGAACTGAGGATGGCTCGGTTGCTGAATGTTGGGCAGATAAAATATATTATGCTCACTTTATTAAAGATGGCGCTGCCCACGTGGAAGCCTGTTGCCCAGGTGATATTAGTTGCCCTTCTTGCTTGGGATGGGTGTGATTATATTAATGTGTGTTGGGGGCGGGCTGTGGACTAGCAGGATCTTTGTAGCCTGGGGCTTGGTTTTAGGACTAAGCCAGTGATAGGCAATCTTTTGAGCTTGGTGTGTCAAAATTCACATAACTCAAGTGGTGTGTCACTTCGAGAAAAAAACCATAATTTTTTTTCATGATATTTATAGTTTAAAAAACAAAAATGTATAATTGTAATATATAACTGTATTTAATAAACCAAAAAATAATTATTTAACTTACCTGCTTAGTGACTTTTTTTTTTTTGATAAATAAATTTTTATTATGATGGGGTGACATCAATAAATCAGGGCACATACATTCAAAGAAAACATTTCCAGGTTATCTTGTCATCCAGTTCTGTTGCATACCCATCACCCAAAGAGAGATCGCCCTCCGTCACCCTCTATCCAGTTCTCTCTGTACCCCTCCCCCTCCCCTCCCCCTCTCCCTCCTTCCCTCCCCCACCCCCCATTACCACCCCACTCCCGTCCATGACCCTTAGTCTCGCTTCTATGTCCCACCAATGTATGGAATCCTGCAATTCTTGTTTTATTCTGATTCACTTATTTCACTCCGCATATTGTTATCAAGATTCCACCATTCTGCTGTAAGTGATCCGATGTCATCATTTCTTCTAGCTGAATAGTATACCATGATGTATGTATATGTGCCCCATCTTCTTTATCCAGTCTTCTATTTTTTTTTTTTTTTACAGTGATTAAAAGCCTTTAAGCAAACTTTTGGCCAATACAGCAAGAATCCATAAAAGAGTAGTGTCCTTAACATGTTCACCAAGTCCAAGTTGGCCCTATCACCATGCCAAATCCCTGAAAAATGCAACCCAACCACAGTTCAGTCTATTAGGAGCTGTCACAAGGAGCAGGAGTCCAGAAAAGTCCACATCCAGGAAAAGTCCTCATGGCACTGGAATTGTTGTCACCATTCTATACTTTGCAGCTCATGTCCAAGTCCCAATGACCGCTGCTTCTAGCTGGTAATGATTCAGGTAGACTGGAATTAGTAACTTCTTTGTTCATCTGTCAGTCTGTTTCTTTTGTTGGTCTTGATATTATTTAACTTGTGTGGGGTGCCATGAACTAAGATAAGTGAGGGGAAGGGGGAATTCTTTAACCTGCCTATTAGTGACTTTTTTGTTGCTGAATTTCATTGGCTAAATCTTCAATTGAAGGTTGGTATTTTGTACACTTCAAGCCCAAGCAAGCGCTACTAACTTCATCTGTCAATCTTTTTCTTTTGTTGGTTTTGATATTATTTAACACTGAGAATAAGGTCTCACAAAAGTACATAGAGGGAAAATTGTGAGTAAAGCCATTGCTATATTTTTCAGGGTGCTAAAAGTGTCTGGTAATCGGTTTCAGGCACTCCAAATTTCCTGTTCGTAGTGGCACTCCTCTTGATTCTCCAAGCGGCACCTTTCCAGATTCTCAAGCTTGACCTCACGTCAACAAACACCTGAGCCCAGATGCTGTCTTGAAATTCTGCAAGTTGCATCTTATGTAAATTAAGATGGCTGCAGCTATTTCTAATGACAGGAAATGGCACCCATAGCACAGGCCTTCGCCTCTCCCACCCTCCCCCTCACTTATCTCAGTAATGATAGTCAATTAGAAATCCATGACACCCCAGAACAGTAGATTGGATGATGGTTGCTATGATTATGTGGTTGCTGGTAATGGCGATCACAGGGCCCCCAGAGATGCGTCCCCAGTGGCATTTTGCTGCTCCCTGCTCCGCCGTGAGGTCAAAGATCCCCTAACAGCCTAACCGGAAGTCCCAGAACTAGATGCTCTGTGCCGGAGTTCTGTTGTTTTGGCCTACAGACCTCCGGCACAGAGTGTCTACGCTACAGCAAATGTTTTATCCTCGGCTACTGCACCTGGCTGTGCAGGAGCCGTGGATGAAACGTCCTTCTCAGCATGCAGCCCCATACTTTTCTGTTATGCAGCCGCATGTCATCAAAAATGGCTACGCTTGTCAGTGCTGACACTCATGTCATAGGTTCGCCATCATGAGACTAAGTCTTTCCCACCCTTTTTGATGTGGGGTGGTGCACTCTCATGAGGAATCCCATTATGCCTCAGATGAGTGACTTTGTATCTGAGACTTCCTTGTTTGTATATTGGATTAAAGGTTGTGGTTTCTACACTATAAAGTGGAGCAGACCAGGAGCTTGCTCTCTCTCGGGTCCTGAGATTAGCATTAGAGGAGAGCAGAGAAAGGCCACGTAGAGGAGGCCAGGAGAAGCAGCCAAGATAGCAGAATGCTGAAAGAGAAGCCAGTTTGTGCAGAGAGAAGGAGATGGGGAACAGAGGTGAATAAGGCTAGTGAGCTAGAAACCTTTGATTCTAGTAAACTTGGATAAGTCAGTAGCTTTGTGAGCACTGAATGAGTGGGTTTTGGAGCCCCGTGTGTGTTTTTACTTGCCCACCGGTGCAAGCTAGGATTAAAGGTAATGGCCCACCAGTTCTTGGCTCCATTGTTTCATTACCATCTGTCCGAATCAAATGTGAACCTGCATGGGCCAGGCGGCTGTGGTGATGGCTGTGTCTACTGGCTTTAGACTGAATAACAGAGCAACTGCCCCACATGGGCAGTGCATTGCCCCCAAGTGGGCTTGCCAAGTGGATCCCGGTTGGGGCACATGCCAGAGTCTGTCGCTCTGCCTCCCTTCCTCTCACTAAAATAATAATAATAATTATTATTATTATTAATAAAAGATGGTGGAGCAGATAGTCTACAATCTTAATTTAGCCACGGAATTCCTGGCAGGATAGGTGACAGGCAGATGAGGAAAGATTGCAGGTGGAGCAGCTGGTGAGGAGTCATGCACGTGGGAGGGGGTCCTGGCTTGGGCCAAGAAATGGTGGTGGTGGACAAAAATGCCTTCTGATTGGTGTGTTTACATTTACTAGCATTCTTCATTGATACAGTGAGTTAATAAGCCCAATACAATTTAATAATTGAATAATAAGACTAAATAGAAATGCATTCCAGTCATCTTTTTTTTGAGAATTCACTGTATTAACATTTGCTCTTTTTGTGTCTCCTTATGGACTCATAATTTTTCAAATATATTGTGTCAATTGATGTCAGTCAAGATTCTCCTTTTGGATTCTCCTTTATTGGGTTTTTGTTTGTTGGACCCTGGCAGTTGTTTCCTGAAGGCGGGACTGAGAGAGCTGGGCTTGATCTACTGGGTTGAGCTATTGCAAGGACTGCAAGACATGGTCAGTCTTCATTTTTGACCTGTTGTAGTTATTAATTGTGCTCCTTTTAATTGTTAAAGTGTCCCAGAGGGGAGGGGAGGAGGCCTGGAGTGTCAGGACTTAGTGCTCCAGGAGAGAGAAGAAGGTAACCAGGAACAGAGAAGTCAGCCTATCTCTTATTAGGGACTAGTTTAATGTCTAGTGTGTTAGGGCCTCAACAAATGTATGTTGAGGACATGGGAAAACAGAATAATCAAGAGAAGCTTCTGCCTGACCTGTGGTGGTGCAGTGGATAAAACGTTGACCTGGAATGCTGAAGTCACTGGTTTGAAACCCTGGGCTTGTCCAGTCAAGGCACATCTGGGAGCTGATACTTCTTGCTCCACACACACACACACACCCCCCCCCCCCGCAAATGAATAAATAAAGTCTTAAAAAGAGAGAGAGAGAATGTTCTATATAACTATTTATGCCAGCAACAGTGTGTGGGCACTGGGACTGACTGTGAGAGAGACTCATGCGGAGGGTAGTCATGTGTCATTTCTGGGTTCTGGGTTTGCACAGGATAGAGATAGTGGCCAGGGTGAAGGGCCTGGGAAGACAGAAGAAGGAGAAGGATGATCAGTGTAGTCATATAGTCTTTACTTTTGCAAACTAAAAATATGTTTCCAGTTTAGGCCAAATAGAAAATTAACAAATACTCTTTATGAAAGAATTAACACAAAAGCAGAAAAAAAATGGTACGAAGGAAAAGATCTTAAGGGGACTCATCTTCTTAGAGATAGCCCATCCTTTGACTACTTGAAACCCCACCAGGTGGAGAGAGGGTGGTAGGCGGGAAACACCTGGCTGAGGCAGTTAGACCGTCCCCACCCCTGGGCTGGCTGGAAGGGGACCAGGAAGTGGGTGTGGAAACAAACCAGCTCAGAAGCTCCAGAGCTGGAGGTGTAGGGGCTAAGGAGGGAGGCACAGGCCTTGCCCATCTATCCCTTCATCCCGCAAAAAACTTTCTACCTCCATCCTCTCTCTGGCCCTCTTATCCTGTCCTGGTGGAGGAAAAGAACAGGAGGTCTTACAGAGGTAGGTCCTGGAAGGGGCTAAAGACACCCTGAGTGAGTAGACTTAAGGAAAAGAAGTCCCCAACGGGATTTCCTGTGGAGTGAGGCCTCCAGGAAGACCCAGGAGCACCCTGACCAGGTGAGGCTTTGCCCAGCTGCCTCAGTCAGGGTTCTCATGTGGCCAGAGGCTGCCCCCTTGTTCTTCCTCTGCCCCATCCCTGACCTAAGGTTGCCCCCACACCTCCTAACCAAAGGTTGTCTTCAGGGCCCTCTCTGGACTCAAGCTTTTTGATGTAACTAGAATCCTAAAGACTGCTTTTTTTTTTTGAAGAAAAAACAAAAACAAAAAGATTACCCAGGGTGACCCTTTTTATTTTTAATTCTATACTTTAACAAAACTCTACAGCAAATAACAAACTTATTGTTATCCTTCTGCACTGTCATCTCATACACATACATTTTAGCTGCTGTCCTCGATGTGCACAAACTATTCACCCTTCGTAGTATTTCATGCACCCACAGCACTCGTGTTTCAGTGTGGCTGCGCCTCCCTCCCAGTCATTGTAGAGCAGGCTGAGCCCTCTACCTATGCATAGCCATCTGGGTTAACGTGAAATCAACACCTTTGTACCCACCGTTTCTTTCCTTCTCAAGGTTTCCTGTAGGAAAGTGGGATCTCCAAGCCAGCTGATGTATAGAGTCTCTGACTATTCTTGTTATACTTTTATATACTGCTCTTCAGAATAGCTGAACCAACCACAATGTAACGTGTCACCAATTTCCCTGCAGCTCTGCCAGTGCTGAATATATATAGTGTAACAGTGGTATAGTAAATTCACCCATTTTATAGATAAGAAAACTGAGGGCCAGAGCGACAAAGTCCCTCTCCCCAGGGTCATTCAGCTAGCGTATGACAGAGATCCAGTTCTACAGGCACAGCTCTTGCCCCCACTCAGTGCTTTGTCTGCCAGACCACTCTGCCTTTGATAGTTGCTTCTAGAAATGGGCACAGAAGACTCTTCTGACTTCTCTTGTCCTTGGAGGAAAACAGAAGCACAGCCTCTTCCTCTCATAGCTCCTGTGTCATGCAGACCAGGTTTTTCAGCTTCATCGGGCCTTCCCTGAGCCTGCTAGATCCAGGTCCTGAAGAGCTCCTCGGGGGACTGCACGGTCATGGCACAGGCCTCCACCTCTTCCCTCCTGCAGCTGATTAACTTCTGGGGTGAACTGGTGATTTTCTGAAAAATAATTTCCATTAATATTATTTAGATGAATAGTAGAACTAAAGTAGTAGTTATTGTAGAGACTATGACAAAAATCCCAATTATTTGTTTAATTAACTTTCAAGCATCCAAAGAGCCAGCCCCAAAGCAATTCTAACTCCTAGATCAGGGCTTCCAACATTGACTGAGATGCCTTCCAGTTCACTGACCACAGATATGTTGGGACCCTGCTTCATCAGTGCTCCGCTCTCTGGGGGACCCAGCTATATTCTGGTCAAAAAAATCTAACATTATTCTAGCAAAGAACCCTGAAAATAATGACCTGGTCTGAAATGCACTACATACAGCAAGATGCCCAGTCCAGAGATGGTGCTCCTGAAACATAAGTCTCTTTCCTACTCATATTTCATGTTCCTGACATCTTCTCCCAGTAACCCCAATACATAACCATAACTGGTTGTAAAAATGCAGGTGAGGTACAAACTTTTCAGAGGGCTCCCCACCCCCAGCCAATTCTAGCCTGCTCACCCCCACTACGTTCTTCTGCAGTCATCCCCCACGCCCCTCCCCTCTATCACTCCAGAGAGTGGCACGCGGGCACAGACAGATAAATAGGCACACTGGTTTCCTCCAGCTCAGTCCCCAGGATGTATCAGCTTCATCAAGTCAGCTGCCCTTAATGCTTGTTTGTAAGGAGGCAGCTTCAGGGGATCTCCACGTTGGTGTCCTCGGGCAATTCATGGGAAAGGACAGAGTACAAGCAGGGCTCACGGAGTGGGGGCACCTTTGTGGAACCCACCACCAGTTCACAGCTGCTGGTCCAGTTAGATTCTCAGGACATTGGCTAACTAAACCTGCAGTGCTTATATTTTAGTATTTTTTCTGGAGCAGCACTATCCAGTAGAAATATAATGTGAGCTACAGATGCAATTTAAAATTCTCTAGTAGCACATTTTTAAAAGTAAAAAGAAATGAGTAAAATTAAATTTAATACTATACAGTGTCTGTAAAGTCATGGTGCACTTTTGACTGGTCACAGGAAAGCAACAAAAGACGATAGAAATGTGAAATCTGCACCAAATAAAAGGAAAACTCTCCCAGTTTCATACCTATTCAGTGCAGTTCGATGTGGGCTCACGCACAGACTTTTTAGGGCTCCTTAGGTAGCTCTCCCGTATAGCCTCTATAGACTCATCACTGACTGATGGCCTACCAGAACAGGGTTTCTCCACCAAACTGCCGGTTTCCTTCAACTGCTTATCCCACCGAGTAATGTTATTCCTATGTGGTGGCACTTCGTTATAAACGCGCCGATATTCACGTTGCACTTTGGTCACGGATTTGAATTTAGCGAGCCACAGAACACACTGAACTTTCCTCTGTACCGTCCACATCTCAACTGGCATGGCCGTGGCTGCTCCGCTGTATACACAGTGTTACGTCATCATCTGTGCATGCGCACATGCTGCCACATCATCCTACAGAAACTAGGAGGGTTTTCCTTTTATTTGGTGCAGATTTCACATTTCTATCATCTTTTGTTGCTTTCCTGTGACTGGTCAAAAGTGCACCATGACTTTACAGACACACTGTATTTTATTTAAAATAAATATCATTTCAACATGTAACTAATACAAAAACATTAATAAAATGTTTTATATTCTCTTTTTGAACTGAGTATTCAAAATCCCTTGTGTATTTTATATTTATAGCACATCTCAATTGGGACTAGCCACATTTCAAGTTGCATATAGTGAGTGGCTACTGTTTTTGGAGAGTATACTTCTAGAACATAAAGTAAAACAGAAGAACCTCCAAATTTTAGAAGGTGCAAAACTGTTGTTCCACAGGTTAAAACAAACTTCCAAGCAAGGTTCAGTTTATATATATATAACTGAATATATATATATATATATATATATATATATATATATATATATATATATATATATATATATATTAGTTTGAATTAGTTTTCAATATTTAAAAATCAGGAGATTTCTCATATGAGTCTGGAATTCTGTTTTGGTTTCTCATTTAAAACTTGAAGATCTTACAGCTCTGACTCACATACATCCCTTCTTGGCAGCAACCTGCTGGAACTGAGAAGCAGCTGCTTTCCTTAGCTGGAGTGTTTGCCCTGGTCCCCACCACCTAGCCTTATTGAATTACATTCATTACACTGCACACTTTTTTTTTCTAACTATCTGGGCCCCAGGGCATCTGATCTCAGAAACTCCATTTCTATGAAGCATGCAAAGTCACACTTGGGATGGTCCATGGAAGAATGACTAACTTGGGACCAACTTTTTGCGGGCCACCCACATTACAGTGGAATGT
Organism: Saccopteryx leptura; assembly: GCF_036850995.1. NCBI lineage: Eukaryota > Metazoa > Chordata > Mammalia > Chiroptera > Emballonuridae > Saccopteryx > Saccopteryx leptura. Next base: position 40,793,237 of record NC_089512.1, on the reverse strand, counting down.
GACAGCAAGAAAAGACAGAATAAAGTGAGCCAGGGAAAGGAAAGGACGACCCATTAACACCAAAGCCTCCATAACCATGAAGCAGCTATAAATGAAAGACAGGGAGAAGCAATTATATTTTAAAATAGGGAATATATACTGAGAAGTCTTAATATAATTTTCCTTGTATATATACTTCTGCTTAAGAATGCTACTTGGTGATACCAACTTGAATGCAAAGATATTCTTAATGGTGCATTTCAGAGTGCAACCAACACTAACTGTAAAATTATAGATGTGGACATAAAATATTTAATCCAAGCAGATAAATTAAACACCAGCTCAATAGAGCTTTTTAAAGAGTTGTCAAGAATTTCCATTTGGTAATTTTCTGTGGTTCAGCTGGAAAGATGTGTGGATTTTGCAAAAATAGCTGGAAGTTGCTTTTTAATAGTTTGCAAGATCATCTATAACTAATGCAAACTGAAATGCAGTTAGAGTATACTAGTCAAACTGAGAAGGGGAGATGGCAGTGGTGAATCATCAACTGCAGAATCTTTTTGGGATTTAATGGACATTAGTGATCTACTTTTCACACAGCGCTATGGGAAATGCGTATATGCAAGAAATTTTCTACTTAAAAAAATACAGAATTGCCCTGGCCAGTTGGCTCAGTGGTAGAGTGTCAGCCCAGTGTGTGGATGTCCTGGGTTCAATTCCTAGTCAGGGCACACAGGAGAGGCAACCATCTGCTTCTCCACCTCTCCCCCTCTTCCCCTCCTGCAACCATGGCTCAATTGGTTCGAGCTCATCAGCCCAGGGCATGGAAGACAGTTCCCTGGAGCCTTTACCTCAGGTGCTACAAATAGCTCAGTTGTGAGCATGGCCCAAAATAGGCAAAGCATCAGCCCCAGAATGCTGGGTGTATCACGGTCGGGTACATGCAGGAATCTGTCTCTCTATCTCTCCTCCTCTCACTTGGAAAAAGAAGAAAAGAAAATATGGAATAAAAACTAAAAGCCTTATGGAAAAGAATCCATGTAGGAGCAAACACTGAAATGATGGAGGAAGGATGATCAGAAGAACAGCGAAGCAAACATTAGTTCAGGTAGTGATAGCTATCTTGCATGGGTGAAAGTGGCCATTCTCTCATAGACTCTCCTTGTCTCTGGCCTCATCTAAGTTGTTTGGTTTCCCCCAAAGGCTATTTGTAGGTTGTGGCTCATAATGCATTAGGATTCTTAGGAGTTCATGTCATTTGAGGGCTCTTCCTGTGCACCTGAAATTGTATAGGAAACTGACCCTTTACATGGTTCTTTTCCTGGCCCTTTACTCTGTTGCTCATTAACAAGACACGATAGGAGGTTGAGATGGCTTTGGGTACATGACCCCTCATCTCCTCTGATTGCCTGCCATCTGGATAAAGTGCCTATAAAGATTCAATCCCTGTCCTTACTTATTCAGCTGAGTGGTGACAGGCAGTGCAAATATCTACAGATAACACCTTCAAAACTGATCAAAAATATAAAACTAACTTCCTTAAGTCACTGGAGAGCAATCAAAAGTTGACACTTAGGGCCCTGGCTGGTTGGCTCAGCGGTAGAGCATCGGCCTGGTGTGCAGGAGTCCCGGGTTCAATTTCCAGCCAGGGCACACAGGAGAAGCGCCCATCTGCTTCTCCACCCCTCCCCCTCTCCTTCCTCTCTGTCTCTCTCTTCCCCTCCCACAGCTGAGGCTCCATTGGAGCAAAGATAGCCCGGGTGCTGGGGATGGCTCTGTGGCCTCTGCCTCAGGCGCTAGAATGGCTCTGGATGCAACAGAGCAACGCCCCAGATGGGCAGAGCATCGCCCCTGGTGGGCATGCCGGGTGGATCCCGGTCGGGCACATGCGGGAGTCTGTCTGACTGCCTCCCCGTTTCCAGCTTCGGAAAAATGAAAAAAAAAAAAGAAAAAAGTTGACACTTAGAAGAAGAGAATGCCACTGGGTGAGTTTCCCATTTTTTACAGTTTCTTTTCTGAGGGTAGGTCTCTCTTGGTGCCATTAACCATGACAGTTTTACGAGCTTGAAGAACCAGAAAACAGATACTGGATGCAAACACAAATGTTAGAACAAGAGAGGACCAGAGTTAAGCATTAATGGACTGAACATTCCAATTAAATGGCAGAGATTGTTGGAATGGATTTACTTTTTTAAAAGGCTAACTATATGCTTCTATAAGAGATACACTTTAAATATGAAGACACAGATAAGTTTGAAGTAAGATGGAAAGATGATAAACCATACAAACAGTAAACAGCAACAACAAAAAGTCTATATAGATATCAAGATAAGGACTATTGCCAGATATAAAGAGGAACTTTTATGATGATAAAGGGCTCAATTACTCAGGAAGATATATCAACCATAAATATGTATGCTTCTAAAACAGAGCTTCAAAATATATGAAGGAAAAATTAACATAAAATGAGAAATAAACATACCCATACTCACAGAGATTTTGGGGTCTTTCTCTCTCAATAACAAATAGAACTATACAAAGAATATGAACAATATTAACCAACATTTTGACCCAACTAATATTTATAAAACACTACCCCATCTGCTGCAGAATACACATTCTTTTATGCTTCAGGGAACTGAGCCCCTCAGGTTTATGCTGAAGGGGATGAGGCTTGCCCTGTCTCCCATGTTTGATACACCACATTGTCGTCATGTTTAGCAGTAAACCATTTAGTAAACCACTCAGTGGCCTGGAGGGGAAACACTGCTAAGTATTATGAAAAGGGGGAAATGAAAGGAGTCAACACTGTCTATGTAAAGCCTTAGCACAGTGCCTGGTGCTCAACCCTGGACTAGTCTCATCTAAAGTTAAGACTGCCGGGAAGTACCAGAGAGAAAAAGAGAGCAGGCTTAGGGTAACACAGTATGGAGGAGTGTCCTGAAGACTGGATCAGGGCGAATCATTCCTCCTGTGTAGGGGGTGTATGGCCCTTGCAGCTGTCACAAGTGTGACTCCTTCCAGAGTTAACTCCAGGCTGATGCAGAAGTGACAGGAATGGAGAGCTGGCATGCAGTCCCAGCTCTATTGCTTCTGAGAAGCTGACTGCTGACTCCCTCCCCCCAGGAGAAAGTGATAAGAAATCTCTGAGGTGATAAGAATGGGATGGTTTCTGTTTGTTGTTTTGTTTAGATTTTGCGCTGCTTTGTGTGTTGAGGTTGGGGGAGGGGTGCAGGAGGCAGCCAGATGGGACACGGAGGGGGCGGTTGCTGAAGATCTGCTTTTGCTTCTCCCCAACCCTAGCAGGGGCACACAGGACCTCCCCTCAAGGAGATCCTCAGAGCAGTGTCCTCAGGAGTAAAGCAAGAATCCTGAGCTGGCAAGGAGCTGAGAAAACAGATGGGAACCCTAACCTTTGGTAGTCACGGGGCAAGTCCAGATTGTTCCCTGCTCCCAGCCAAAGGCAAAGCACAGTATATGCCTGCCATAGTCGCACCCATTTACTTCACCCTGGGAACCAATGAGGCTCTTGGCAGGTGAACTGAATTAACGTGACCAATCGTCCTCCTTTAGGGAAGACAGTCCTTCTTTTGTAAGTTCCATCCTCCCTCAAAAAGTGTCCTCCTACATGTCCTCCTTTTTGATATTGGAAGACTAATCTATCTGTAAATGTCCGTATTCGAATGATGCAGAGTTGATCCATTGCGTGTGATGTGACCTATTAGTATCTAAATGAGTACTTTTATCTTACAATTATTATTAAAAATTAATAGGCATGTAAGCATAATTACAATATAAAATATTACAAATGTTTTTATTATGCATTTATCATATTACAGTGTATTATTGTTGCAATGAATAAAATGTTTCTTTTACGATATTGTTTTTCTTCAATTTATTTTTGTCCTCCTTTTCATTGCAAAAAAGTTGGTCACCTTAATTGAATACATTGTGTCAGAACAAGCGCTGTTCCAATCCTGGGGAGGGGCCAGGAACACTGGGCAGGCCAGTCTGGAAGGGTGAGACCGCATGACTGAGCATCCATGGTTGGGCAACACACCTGCTCTCTCGGCTGTGCCAGGTCCTGGGGGCAAGCAGCAGTGGCCTGACTGAGGAAGGTCCCCACTCCTTGAAGAAGGGAGGTCTCTCCCAGCCCCTCCGATAGAAGTGAAGTCCTGCACATGCTCTTTTGCCCTCCTTGTGCAAATGGTGGTCAACCAGGAAACATGTGCCCATGCCCAACCAGAGCCCAAACCACATCTGGTCAGTATCATAATGAAAGGAAAGAGAGCACTCTTACCAAGGTGTCGGGGAGCACCACCGCGGGGCAACAGGAGTACTGGAGCAGCCGGCCCATCTTCCAGATGGAGAGCGGCACAACCACCAGGATCAGCATGAAGCCAATAAATGCAAACAGGGCCAGTGCCAGTGGGAGGGTCTCTTCTGGAAATGAAGAGATAAGAACAGGCTTAGGAGACACAGTGAAGGTGAAATCTCTAATCCTGGGCCTCCTTCACTTTCCTGGAGTTGGCTCTGCACGTGGCTAAGACAGCAGATGCCAGCATCCTAAGATTTGATGTATGCCCTAGTGACTAAAATTACCACCATTAAAACCATTTTTCTAGAATCCAGATTAAGGCTTGGTTTCCAGAAAGCCCCAAAGAAGATTAAAATCTTTTTCTTTGGAAAGGGGAGGAGTATCGACTATTAAGCCACTAGCTGTGTTAGCACATACCTCAGCGCCACTGCCAGGAGGAGGGCGGGGTGCCAGGATCAGGGCGGAGTGCCCGGGCAAGATGAGGGGGAGGTGTGGAAAAAGAACAGTGCAGAAGGGAACTGGGTGGCAACTGAAACAAATCGTGTTTCACAATTTGTTTTTGGCATTGATTCATCTCATGGAGAAAAATACTGAGTTCAGAAAAGAGTCAGGTAACTATTGATATATCAAGCCTCTACTCTGGTTAAGTGACTTACTCCAGGTCACTCTACTAAGTAAGTGGATCAGAAAGTACCAAGTGGGAGCATCTGGAGATACAGAAGGAGGATGGGTAACCTCGAGCAACTCCTTTAGCCTGTCCAGGCTGCACTGCTTGCCTGCGGTGTGAATGAGGCTGCCCAGTGAGGCTGCAGAGAAGCTGGTGGCCTCACTAATGTGGCTAGAGGCACTTTGTTTCACCAATTTTGGAAAATATTTTGGCAGTACACACCAAGAGACACTCAAATGTTCACACCCTTTCATTCATTCCTGCGAGTAGACACCAAAAAAAAAATAATAATTCCAAAAGAGGAAACAATGATATGCATATAGCAGTTTACAGCAGCATCTGGACTAGAGTATGAGCCTCATAACCAGTCTCCCTCTCTGCCCAGAGTGGCTTGCTTACACCTCCCACCACTTCCACATGCTCTGTGAGTTTTCCTCATAGCACGTACCACCACGGGAAGCTATACATGTGTTTACTTGTCTGTAGCCTGTCTCTCCAACTAGAAGGGTAAGCTCCATGAGAGCAGGGACATCTCTGCTGTATCCCAGGGACTAGACCAGCACATGGCACATAGTCAATGCTCAATAAATATTGAGTGAATGAATGAGTTAATCAATCAATGACCATTATCTTCAAAAGAAAATGGAAATGACCTAAATACCCCAAAATAAGAGATGACTGAATTTATAATGGGACATCAGCATGGCAGGTCAGGAATCCAGTTATTACAATGAGAATTAGGATTCATACAAGCTTGTTCACTACAGCAGTGGTCCTCAACCCCCAGGCCACGGATCGGTACTGGTGGGCCATTTGGTACCGGTCCACAGAGAAAGAATAAATAACTTACATTATTTCCATTTTATTTATATTTAAGTCTGAACGATGTTTTATTTTTTAAAAATGACCACATTCCCTCTGTTACATCTGTCTAAGACTCACTCTTGACGCTTGTCTCAGTCACATGATACATTTATCTGTCCCACCCTAAAGGCTGGTCCGTGAAAATATTTTCTGACATTAAACTGGTCCGTGGCCCGAAAAAGGTTGGGGACCACTGCACCACAGCACTGTTTGTTGTGGCAAAAAACTGAAAGGCACACAATATACCTATTAACAGACGCATGATTACATATATACATATTTTGGCACATACATATATTGGCTTATTGTGCATCTTTTCAAATAAGGTAGACCTATATGTGCTAACATGAAGAGACAATCACAATATACTAGTAAATGAAGATAAGCAAGAGACAGAACAGTAAGCATAGGACAGTCCCATTTGTGCCTGTGAGTACTAGTATTATATAATAACTAGCAGATTAAATGCCAAACTTGCCAAAATAAACCACGTTAGTGGAAAACATCTACCTCTTACTTTATATACTCCCGTGTTGTTTGAATTTTTTATAAAGCTTGACTTATATGGTTTTAATAAGTAGTATAAAATGGCAAACAGAAAATCTACATGGGGCCTGACCTGTGGTGGCACAGTGGATAAAGCGTCTACCTGGAATGCTGAGGTCGCTGGTTCAAAATCCTGGGGCTTGCCTGGTCAAGGCACACTCAAGAAGCAACTACTATGAGTTGATGCTTCCCACTCATGTCCACTCTTTCCTCTAAAATTAATAAATAAATTGTGTGTGTGTGTGTGTGTGTGTGTGTGTCAGAGACAGAGAGAGACAGAGAGAGGGACAGACAGGGACAGATAGACAGAAGGGAAAGAGATGAGAAACATCAATTCTTTGTTGCAGCACTTTAGTTGTTCATTGACTGCTCTCTCATATGTGCCTTGATGGGGGGTGGGCTACAGCAGAGTGAGTGACCCTTTGCTCAAGCCAGCAACCTTGGGCTCAAGCTGGTGAGCCTTTCTCAAACCAGATGAGCACACAAACAAGCCAGTAACCTTGGGGTTTCGGACCTGGATCCTCTGTGTCCCAGTCCAGTGCTTTATCCACTGTGCCACCGACTGGTCAGGCAATAGATAAAATCTCTAAACATTTTTAAGAAAAGAGCATCTACATGGGAAATGTGATGGATAGTTGTGAAAAAGCAGTCACAAAGCATATGTGCAATCCATCTACAATATGTGTCTGCATGTGGGCAATGATGGAAGGATGACACCCTTTCATAGGGCAATTTGGGAGTAACAGTCAAATTCAAATGTGTATGCCACAGAGCAGCTCTACCTCCAGGAATTTATCCATCAAGTACACCAGCGAAACAATCTATGTACAGGGTAACTAATTAAAGTATTGCCTGCAATAGCAAAATATTGGGGTGAAAACTAAATGCCCATCAATGGGGAGCTAATTAAATCAATTATATATACACAAAATGGAATACTACTAGCCATAAAGAAAGATGAGGAAGTTTTGTATAAATGTGGGGAAATCTATATGATACATAAAGTGAAAAAGACAAGATACAGAATAGTGGATAGAGTATGCTACCATTTGTGCTAAAAAGAAAGGCAGAGAGTTTTCTTTATAAAGGCACTAAATATCCAAAATAATAATAATAATTTTTTTAAAGATCTTATTTATTGATTTTTGAGAGAGGAGAGAGAGAGAGCAAGAAAGGAAGTAGGGGAGGAGTAGAAAGCATTAACTCATGGTTGCTTCCCTTATGTGCCTTGACTGGGCAAGCCCAGGGTTTCAAACCAGCAACCTCAGCGTTCCAGGTCAATGCTTTATCCATTGCACCACCCTGGGTCCGGTAATAATAATATATATATTTTAAAGACTAAAAAGTTATCAACAAAAATATCACTATTGTTTGAGTGGTAGGATCCTGGGATGTGAGGTTTTGTTTTGTTTCTTTTCAAAGGGTTTTTAAAGATTGTGGGGTTTTAGATCATAAAGAATTTCAAGGGAAAAATTAAGTCAAACAAGAAGAATCTATTAGACTTGCCATGGTCCCTCCAAGCTGAAAGCAGCTATAACATACAATGGGCTGCCTCCTCATATGGCCTGACTCTCAAGCCCCTGCCTGCCTCTCCTGCAACCTCCTCTGATTCACCTGATAAACCAGCCTTGCAATGTCTAGCCTCAGGTCTAGGAACTTTGCAGAAGGAAAGTTCCAGACAGCTCCAGTGACCCCCGCCCAGTCCCAGGGTGCACTCTCTCCTGAAGGGAAGCTGGAGTGGAGCATACTCTGACCACAAGAACCCATCCAACTTCAGGGAGCAGGTCCGTGAGACAGGGGAGACTAAGAACCTAAGAAACCCAGCAGGCAGCCGAGTACCCTATAGGCAGGCTGTCAGCTGTGCAGGACTCCAGGAAATAGGCAGGCCATCCTTACCTTGCACCTTGACACATTCTGTTGGGCTGAAGGTGCTGTACCTCCCGATGGCATTCACGAGTGTCTGGGCCTTCACACAGTACACAGCCCCTGGCTCCATGGTCTCCAGATGCACTGGAATGCCCCTGCTCCTCATTATTTTGACATGTTCCTTTAGGAGACCAGAAAAGAGTTACACACGGAGGGAAGCAAGATAAGAAAGGGAGAAAAGAGCCAGGGAAGGAAAGCTGCAGATATTTCCTTTCCAGGTTGCATTCAGACTGTTCCCTCCCATTCATTCATTTACTCATTCACATTTGTTTACTATGCACCTACTATGTGCCAATGACTGTTGTAAGCACTGGAACATAGCATTGAACAAAACAAAGTCCCTGCTCTCATGAAGTTAATGTGGGAGAAGACAGATGATATATAATATCAATCAAGAGGTGATAAGAAAAATGAAGCAGGGTATGATGGTAGAGTGATGAGGAGTCACTAAACAGAACTGCTGGGAAGACCTCTGTGATAGGACAGCATGTGGGCAGAGAACTGAAGGTTAGAAATATGCCTGGGCCAGGGGCATAAGTGCACAGGGGCAAAGGCACCAGTGGGCAGTGCCTCTTAATACATCCATCCAACCACATGTGTGTTTATCCATCTGCACATCCTTCCACCTCTACCCACCCCCTGAGGCCTGTGATCCACATCTGAACCTGTGTAGGCTCGTCTGGACCAAGCCCAAATGACTCAGGGGACATGCGCCTCTCTCAGCCTTGGCCCTCCCAGTTCCCAAGGGTGGAGAGAGAGCTCCATCTCAAAGAATCTGTGGGAGCTGCATGCTCCCTCCTGCCCTGGCCCTGGTCTGTACCCTGTACCTTTCCATCTGCCTGGCTGGCAGTACCATGTCTTATCACCGGGCCCCGAGCCAGCAGGAGTAAATACTGGAAGTCATTGTTAATGCCCGTTCCACCTGCCCATACCACCTACCAAGGGAAGCTACCCAATCTACAGCCCCTGTGGTGTGGGTGCTGGGGCATGTGCCATGCTCCCTAAGATACTGCTATCAGGTCAGGGGCATCCCTGACCCAAGAAGTGTCCATCTGAGGCCAGTATAAGATAAGCAAGAACAATCAGGCTTCCTGTCTGGGGAATTGGTCTTGGGAATACTGGAGCTAGAAACAGGGACAAAGGGGAAAGAACACAGTGAGGGGGTATCAGGCCGAGAGGCCATGAGGGGCTGGCAAGGCACAGTCGTGGGAATGCGTAGGAAGGAGTGATGAGGAACCAAAGCCTGGGAGAGCTGGGGAGAAGGCTGCAGGAGTACGAAAGAGAGGAAGCCAGGACTGTGCGGGTGAGGGTCACCGGGTGGTGGGGGGGGCTGTGCTGCAGCCTGGCTCGGACCAGCTTTGTTCATAGACTCTAGAAGAGCCCCTCATCACACCATACTAATCCTTATGATAAAGTCTACTTTTGTTTGTGCTGACTGGAGTGGGCCTTGTCACTACATCAGCTTGGACAGAGCTTCCACAGGTCTGACTGTCCCCTAGTTCCTGCTCAGGTTGAGCCCCTTCCGCTGCTGTGGCGGCTGCTGTCTGACCACTCCCTCCGGGAGACCTGACCTCCCACCCCGCCTAGCCTGCAGCAGCTGTCCCACAGGGAGGGGCAGCACCCCAGCTAGGCATTCTGCATGATCCAGGGGCTCATAATGACACAGGGTTATCCAAGAGCCAGCTCCTGGCTTTCTGCCCCGACTTCTGCACCCTGCTCAGACTCACACCCTCAAGAGGCTTGTGCCAGCCTCATACGCTTTTGAAATCATCTGGTCAATCTGGAACACCTGGTCTGCTGTACCCAAACGTGTCAGGGAAAATGGCTGAGAAGACAAGCTGGCAAGGGAAAAGAAATGTATTGAAAAGGTACTGTGGATCCAACTATGTTAGAGTTTACAGCAAGGAGGCAGCCCCCATGCTCCAGTAAACCTGGGCTGAGAAGGCTCCCAGCCAAGGCCGGGGTTGAAACCACGGCAGTTCTTTGAAGAGGAGCACTGGGATTGTCAGCCTGCTCCTATCTCTCCTTTCCCACAGTTCACCTCAGGCCACCCGGACAGTGAGTTCTGCATGGCTGGCTTTTGTCAACCACCCCTTAGAGGTCTCTGACTCCTTCCTCAAAGTCTGACTCAAAGGCCAAGGCCAGAAGTCTTACCTTAGCACCAGGCTCCCTCTTCCAGTAGGTCACGAGGAACTCAAACTGGGGCCCTAGGTCTTCCAGCTTAATAACCAAGTGGAAGCCATCCTTGGTGACCTCCATTCCAGGTGGGGTTAGAATGGCTGTTGGCAAGACAAGAGGAGAATCAAAGGCAGCTCCAGGCAGGACTGATTTCTGTTCTGGGAAACCATGACCAAGACTTTGGTGGAAACATGCCAGGCTCCTGGGAAGAAACGGGGTTGGATGTAGCTTCACAGCTCCTGTACTTAGCAGGTACTCAGTAAATGCTTTTTTAATGATGAGCATGTTAAAAAAAATAGATTACTACAATTCACATGGATCAGTGATATAACTTTTCAAGCAAATCAGCAGCCTATGAATGAATTGGCCATTCTAATTGCAACCCAAGGATTCTTCATCTTATATCCTTGATGAGGGATGTCAGAAAACTGGCGGGTTTTACAAATTCCAATAAACAACTCTAGCACAAGCACAAATACTATGGTTCACACTGCTGGATCCCAAACAGGGGGGCCGGCAGTCCCACGGATACTTTCCCATCGGCAGACCGAGAACAGAAGGGCCCACACAGGCAGCCTCCAGGGCCTGGCCAGTGACAAAGGGTCCATACTTGCCTCTCAGATGCAGACACTGCAGGACCAGAAGGGCGCCCTGATTGTTGGCCTGGGCTTGGGAAGTAAAGTGGAGTGTGTTCTGGGCTAAATCCCCCTGCACTGAGGTCAGTGGACACTCAAAAGAAAGTCATTTCCTGCAGGGAGTTTTCAGAGAGCAAAGCATTTCCTGGCATTTGAAGAGCTGCCTGGCCAGGGGACAGTGGGACTTGGGGAGTCAGAGAACAACTGTGCAAAACATGCCCAGTTCAGAGGCTTCGTATGAGCATACAGCACTGCTAGTACTACCTCTGAAACACCTCCGGATGGAAGAGACATGTTTCACTCCTCCAGGATTAGGTCAAACATGACTAGAAGTGGATCCTCTGATCTCCATCTTTAATTGAGAACAGAATTAGAAAAAATGCCCTGAAGTCAAATTTCAGTTTAGAGAATATTTTGGTAGCGTTGGAGCAGGAACCTCTGTCCTATGCACTGTACACACTCATTTAATCCATGCAGCAAGCTTAAGACAGTAAATACTATGCCTGGTGTACAGATGACATTACTGAACCTCAGAGAGGTTAAGTGATTTACCCAAAGGCACAGAGTATGTGGCCAGACTCTGAGCCTATGTCTTTTCCAAGGTTCTAGACTCTGCTGTGTGGGGTGTTTAGCCTCTGCACTTGTGGATCCCAACTCTGGCTGTGCATGAGAATAACCTGGGTGAAATTTTAAACTCCCAGAGACAAGACAAAACAAAACAAAACTCCCAGAGACCAGGATACACATAGATTATTTAAATCAGACTCTAAGGATGGGCCTAACATAAGTAGTTCTGAAGCTCCCCTGTGATTTGAATGTGCAATCAAGGTTATGAACTTCTGCTCTCAAATAAGCTTTGCCTGTAAGAATAGCTCTTTTTCAGGGCAACCCTAAAACAAGACATTTCATATATTTGGGGAGAAATCACAGTGGCCTTTTTCAGAGACAAAGGAACTGTCTTAATGCCCGTAAGCATCATGATTCCACCCCAGCTCTGTAGCTAACTCCACCTGCACAGGGGTCACACAGGACCACATCTTTCGCCTTCTGGCACAGGTACAAACTCCTGTTCCTCAGCTCCTCCTGCAGCAAAACTTTCCTGTTTATAATGGCCTTCTTCGGCACAAGTTGTTACTGCACAAACCCCCACCCACTTAGTTTTATAGGCACTTCCTTATCTGAGCCATGCCTTCCTTTCCAACAACAGCTGCCTGTCCCCAGCAATGGTCTTGGCTAGAGCCCCATGCTCCCAGGAGCCAGAGGGAGATGGTGCTGGGTGATACCTAGGCACTGTTGGCAGAGACAGAGCTGCACCACCCCCCAGTGCCCCTCAGCCTTCCCCAGTGCTTGGCACTAGGATCCCACTGTTGCCACTCTGTCCTCCCAGTGCCTGGGCAGAAGAGCTCACATTCTGCATAAAAATTCCTGGTGGTATCCTATTCCAATGGTCCCATTCCTGCCCCCACCTCTTCCTTCCTCTGCTCTCTAGCTCTCTACTTGAGCATGCCCAGGGCAATAATACTTAACAAGAGCTGAGAACCGTAACAGGACAGCACTGCACTGAGCAATTACACATTTCAATCTTGTACAGTTCCCACAACTACGCTTTGAGGCAAACTGTTGCCTTTCTTACAGATGGGGAGGCAGGGAAGGGCCCAGCTCTCAATGGCCGAGCTGGGATTTGAATCACATCCATCTGACCCTAGAGGGCCAACTACCCCTTCAAATCTCTTCTCCTTCCTCAGCCCCTTCCAGCTTGGGCTCCCCACCCTCACCCCAACTTCTAAATCCTCCTGATTTCTACACCGTCTCAAGCATTCCTCAGGAACCTCTGACTCATCCCATTACTGTCCATGCTGCTCCTAACCTTCCTTTGTCCTCACTCACAGTAGAGGATCTTCTGCCCTGTAAAGAAAACAGAGGACACCAAAGGCCTTTCCTTGCCTCTCTTGCAGCTTCAAACTGGTCACATTATTGTCCACACCTTTCTCAGAGGAGGATCTGCCTTGCTCCTTCCCACCTCCACACAATCCTCCACCCAGAAGCCCAAGCACACCCTCACTGTTCCATGATGCTGCTTTCTCAAGAACCTGTTAGGGGCCTCCTTCAGGCCTAGTCTCCCATCCATGACCCCCTATCTTCCCAGCCACCTACTGATGCCTTTCCTTCCACCTACTTTTTAAACCCTGAGGTTTCCCAAGATTCTGTCCTGAGTTATCTTTGTCCTTATATCTGTCCCTGAACAATCTCATCTACCCCCAAGCTTTTGGCTATTAACTCTGTGCTATGCATCTGGCCTTGACCTGTCTGAGCCCCAGGGCCTGGTTTCCAGCTGCCAGTCAGACATGTTGGCATGAGATGTTGTAGGAATCTCTATCTCAAAGAGCCCAAAGCCGGAAGTGTCTTCTATTTCTCAAGACTATTTGTCCCTCCTGGGTTCTCTGTTTTGGATGACATTCTCTCCAACTCCAATTGGAAGCTGGACACCATTGTTGTCCCTCCCAGTGACTGGGTGGTCCCAAGCTCTGTCTTAAGTCAGCTATGTCTCAGATCTGTCCTCTACTCCCTAGGCCTTCTCTACTCCTGGGCTCAGGACCCATCTTGGCTCAGCAGAAGTGTTACAACCCCCTCCTTACTCTTTCCCTTCCCTGCGGGCTTGTCCTACGCCAGTTTCCTTTCACACAGCAGCCAGAGTGATTGTTCCATAAGACAAACTTGGCCTAGACACTCTCTTTTTCTATGACTTTCCTAATTGATTTGATCAACTTCACATCAAAGTCCTTCACCATACGACCAGCAGCTTCCTCACCACTGACCATTCAGTCCTTGCTCCTGCTACTTCCAAACATACATACACACACAGTCAAATATACATGGTTTGTGCTCTGCCATATTTGGCCATCTCTATCTATATTTTCCCCTATTTCTTTCTCAATCATTTTCCAAGTACTATTGCTATTGAAAAGTTATTTATTTCCCAGTGACCATAGATGGGCAACTATTTCTGGTGGCTCTGTTAAATGCATAGATCCTCTTGCACAAAGAAAAACTCCTCACACAAGCAACAAACATGGGGTTGATGTGGCACCAGATGGGAGTCACCGGAAGATCTAGTGAGGCACTTACCAGGGTGGAGAAGCAATCCTAGCCCCCTCTGCCCACTTCTAGACCAGCATTCTTTCCAGTTTTGCAACGTCAGTGCTACCACCACCTGCAGACCCGGACGAAGATAAAGAATGACTTCCAAAGCCTCTTTCAAAATGAGGGAGAAGGCATGTGGGAAGTAGTTGGTAATTTTTTAAATGGATCAGTTAGGGTTCCTTGTATTCACAGCCTATTACAAGTCTAATTTGATGCTAAAAAGAATCCTGAAAAACTCAGAAGACATGATGCCTGAAGGGGAAGGGCAGGGCAGGGGGAAGTAAAGAGAGAAGTATCTTACTTGAGTTTCGATTAAATGGGGGCTTCAGGGTGCTCCAGGCTGAGGTCTGTGAGCCTAGGGTGGCCCTGACACGAAGGTTGTATGGCACGGTGGCAGTGATGTCATCGGTAACGTCACACTCGGGAACTTCCGTAGGCGAGCACCTGCTGCTGGGGATCCAGATGTGGCTCACGTACAGGCTCTCATACTCTCTGGCCCAAGAGAGGAAGGCACAGCATCACACCAGCCCCTTCTACCCGGGCTCAGTGATGTTTCCAAGTAAAACTGCCTCATTCACCTGCTTTTCATGAGTTACAAAATAAGCATTTACTCCACACTCTGGTTCCTCCACTCTCCTCTCTGACCAACCTTCCATTCTTCTTTACTCCTTTTATGACCAAACAAGGGAAACCTAGGCATAGACCCCGATGTGTCTGGGTCTCTCCATCCCCACTGTCACCACCCCCATCTCAGCCACTGTCACCCCTTGTCTAGCTATGGTGTCCTAACTGATTTTCCAGCTTACACTCCCGCTATTCTTCAAACCATTCATCACTAAGCAAATCATGACATTTCTGTCTTTAATGGCTTCCAAAACACTTGGAAGAAAACTATCCCATGGCCTACAAAGCTCTCTGGCCTCAGTCCTGTCAGTTGGCTCAGCGGTAGAGCATTGGTCCAGCATGTGGAAGTCCCGGGTTTGATTCCTGGCCAGGGCACACAAAAAAAGCGCCCACCTGCTTCTTCCCCCTTCCCCCTCTCCTTCCTCTCTGTCTCTCTCTTCCCCTCCCACAGCCAAGGCTTCATTGGAGCAAAGTTGGCCTGGGCATTGAGGATGGCTCCATGGGCTCTGCCTCAGGTGCTAGAATGGCTCCAATTGCAGTGGAGCAACACCCCAGAGGAGCCGAGCATCACCCACTGGTGGGCATGCCAGGTGGATCCTGGTTGGGCGCATGCGGGAGTCTGTCTGCCTTCCTCTCCCCCGCTTCTTACTTCGCAAAAATACAAAAACAAACAAACAAAAAACTCTCTGGCCTCTCTCTCACTCTACCCTTACACATGCTCTGTCCTCCACACTGGCTTCCTCACTGAGCTCTTTTTACCTGAGGACCTCTGACTAGCTGTTCACTGTGTCTCAAGTGCTCTGTCTCTGCTGTGCACCTTGGCTGGCTCCTCCTGTCCTTCAGAGATATCACTCTTCAGACAGGCCTTCCCTGACCACATAATGAAAAGGAACCACGGAGTAAACTGTTTTTTGCATCAGCCTTTTAGCTTCCTCTCAGCACTGATGACCATCTGAAATGAACTAGAGCAGTGATGCCCAGAATTTTCTGTGATGATGGAAATGTTCTATATTGGTGTCGGTCAATATGGCGGCCACTACCACATGTGGCTATTGGGAATTCGAAACGTAACTAGTGTGGCTGGGAAAGACATTTTCATTTAATTTAAATAGTTCTCTGTGTCTAGTGGCTACCACACTAGACAGTGCAGACCTAAGTATTTACTTTCTTCACCTTTTTACTGGCTGCCTCCTCCTCTAAATGTAAGCTCCCTATATCCAGAAAGATGTCTACATATGTAGGTGTTCAGTATTTATTATTAACAAAATATATTGAGCACTTCTGTGTCCCTGTTGCTTCTCAATGGCTCCAAGAGCCTGAACACCTGCAGAGCACAGCCTGATTGGCCCCAGGAACAACTGACCTTTAGGGTCACAACTCATTTTGGTTCACAGACAGGAAAACTGAGGTTTCTCCCCGCACCAAAGGTACTGAGTCTCCTCCAATGACCCGTCCACCTGAAGTCAGAGTCAAACTCATTTCTTAAGATTTTCTTCAGCATTAGACAGTTGACTCAACATTAAAAAGCAGCTAACTGCCTGACCTGTGGTGGCGCAGTGGATAAAGCGTCGACCTGGAAATGCTGAGGTCGCCGGTTCGAAACCCTGGGCTTGCCTGGTCAAGGCACATATGGGAGTTGATGCTTCCTGCTCCTCCCCCTTTCTCTCTCTGTCTCTCTCCCCCCTCTCTTTCTCCTTTCTAAAATGAATAAATAAATAAATAAATAGTTTAAAAAAAAGCAGCTAACTAAAATATGTTTATGAGTTCCCGGAGGGCTCACTATCAACCCCACGGGACAATTTCCCTTGCTCTTTCAACCCTCCCAATGCCCGTGCAGACAGAGGTGGCGGGTCACTGGAGATAATCTGTCCCTGGGCTCACGAAGCCTCCTTGGGCTCTGGAATAACAGCTGTGCCTCCAGCAATCAACTCTGTCTAAAAACTAAGAAACTCTGAGAAAAACTAAGAAAAAAGAAATACAAATAAACAAAAACAACTCACCCTTGGTACTCAACAGAATAGTGTATTACTTCTCCAGCCATGGTCACTGGGCTCCACGTCAAGAGATGCTTCATATTAGTTGATTGTACAGAGAGGTTCTGAGGGGCAGGCAGACGGGCAACTCCATCTAAGATCAAGGCAGACAGGCAAGGCTGACGGGTGGGCTCATATTGGCGGAACGCCACAGCTTTAGATTAGTTTCCAGTGAGACTTCCTATGTCTATGACCAAAACACCCTTAATTTCATCATACTTGTGTTAATGCTAAATTTTTTCTACCATCATTATAATTCTGCCATTGTTGATAAAATGGCATATTAATATCAATAATCATAATGGCTAATCTTATTGAGCACTTACTGTTTACTATCCAGAGTACGTGCTAGATTATTACATGTTTATCTCATTTCATCCTCATGACCATGCCAGGAGGTAAGTACTATCTATTTCTTTCCTCTATTTGTTTCTCCACTGTACAAATCACAAAACTGAGGCACATTGTTCATAACTCTTATGTCGGATTGACCTACATGCAGACCTTGACTCTGCCACTTACTATGTGACCTTAAGCAAGTTGAATAAAACTGAGCCCCCCATCCCTACATGGCAAACCCAAGCAGGCTCCTGCCAGCTCCTCAGCACCTCCCTCTCCTGCTCCTGCCATCCAAAGCATATGCCTTCTCATCCCCCAACAGGCTGCATAGGGCATCAGCTCGCAGCTGGAAAGTACAGGATGGTCTGCCCTGGAGGGTGTCCAATCCAGATAGGCACCGAGCCAGCTCAGACACTCTGCTTCAGGCAGACTGTAGACCCCTGAGCCAGCCTGGGATAGAAGCACCTGCTTGCATGGTGTGTGTGGTGTGCCCAAGTATGCACACAGTGGGCCTACAGTTTCCACACAGAATGAAAGAGGCCTGTGATGCTGAACGTGCACTCATAAGAACTTTGGGCAGCCCTGGGGCGCATCCTGGTGTAACGTAGGATGCAGTCCAGCTTCTCTGCTATGGTCCTTCTCTTCCCAGTCTCAAACACTTTTCTTTAATGCCTAACACCTGCCTTCCCCTGCTGTTACAGTCACAATGATAACATCGAGAGCACGGTAGGGGCTAGGGCCCTCACTCAGGACTTTCCATCTCAGGGTCTATCTCAAGATTGGCACCTGTTGTTGTTATCAAGCCCTGTGATCACGAGAGGATGGAGGTTGCCAGTGACACCTCACCTGGTTCCCCTGCTTCTTCTCTAATGTAGAACCCTGGTGATGCACCTCCCTCCCACGCTCAGCATCCATGGCTTGTCCTGTGAGGAAACACCTGGGGCACCCACAAGGGGGGTTTCCTGCTCTCCCCACCTCTAACCTTGAAATCACCCAAGGGATGAAGAGAAAAGGGCCAGCTGCAGTGAAGTGGCACGGGAGGGCGGGGCCTGGTCCTTGCGATATCCTTCCTCTGGTAAAGTAACAAAACATTTTTCTAAGTTGTTTATGTGGGGAATATAATAAAGCTATAATTCATAGTTTAAGAGCTCTGAAATTGAAATCTCCAGGCCCAGGTGGTTTCACTGAACAATGCTACCAAATATTTTTTAATTAGTACAAATTTTACACAATCTCTTCCATGAAATAGAATAGGAAAAAACACTTTCCAACTTATTGAATGAAGCCAGTATTACACTGATACCCAAATCATAAAAAAGTAGTATATATTTTAAAAATAAAAAAACTAAGACTAATATATCTCATGCACTTAGATACAAAAATTCTCAGCAAAATATTAGCTATCTAAATTCAATAATACATTAAAAGGATTATATACTATGACCAAGTGAGATTTATTCCAGGTATACAAGGCTGATTCAACATTTGAAAATCAATTAATGTGATCTATCATATCAACAAGCTAAAGAAGAAAAATCATACAATCATATCAACTGACACATGAAAAGCATTTACAAAATTCAATACTTATTCATGATAAAAAAATTCTCTTCAAGTTAAGAACTGCAGGGAGTTATCTAAATTTGATTAAGACCATCTACAAAAAAAATCTACAGCTGACATCTATCTTACTTAATGGTGAAAGACTGAATACTTTTCATCTTAAAATCGGGAATAAGGCAAGACTTTTTTCACTCTCACCACTTTTTATCACCATAGTACTGGAAGTTCTAGCAACTGTAATAAAGCAAACAAAGTAAGTAAAAGCATACAGATTGGAATTGAGTAATGAAACTCCTCTTATTTGCAGATGATATGATATAGCTATGTAGAAAATCCCACAAAATTTATAAAGGAAAATTTCTAAAATGAATAAGTGAGTTCAGCAAGTTCACAGGATACAAGATAAATGTAAACAATTAATTGTACTTCTATATACTAACAATGAATACTTATATACCAAAAACAAAAATACAGTCATTCCTTCATATAAGCAGAGAAATGGTTCCAGGAACCCTTACCCCATGGATACAAAACTTCTCAGATACTCATGTCCCTTATATAAAATGGTTTAGTATTTGCATATAACCTACACACATCCTCCAGGAAATTTTACATCATGTCTAGGTTACTTATAATTCCTACAATGTAAATGGTATAGTTTTTATACTGTATTATTTAAGGAATAATAACAAGAAAAAAATTTGCACATGTTCAGTACGGAAGCAACCATCATAGGCCTAAAACTGCCTCATACACATCAGCAACAAATAACAGCGTTTTTAAAATATTTTTGATCTGTGGTTGGTTGAATCAATGGATATGAAACCGTGGATATGGAAGGTCAACTGTAGTATTTACAACTACTCTAAAAAAAGGGGAGGGGGAAATACTTGGTTAAAATATAACAAAACCTATTTAAGATTTGTACAATGCTGTTGGAAGATACCAAGAAGATTTTTTTTAATGTAGAGACTTACAATGTTTATGGATTGGAAAATTCAACATAGTCAAAATGGTAAGTCTCCCCAAATTAATACACAGGTTTAACACAATTTCTATCAAAAGTTCAGCAAGGGTTTTGTGTGTATGTGTGTGTGTGTGCGTGTGTGTGTATGTACATAGACAAACTTTTTAAAATATTTATAAGAAAAGGCAAAGAAATTAGAATAACTAAAACAATTTTGAAAAAGAATAAAGTAGAAGGAATCAATCCACCCAATTTTTAAATTTTCAGTTATTGGTTTTAGAGAGAGAGGGAGAGAGAGAAAGACAGAAATATTGACCTGTTCAGGTATGTGCCCTGACTAGGGATCCAACCCACAACCTTTGCAAATTGGGAAGAAGTGCTAGCCAACCTAGCTATCCGGCCGGGTCAATCCACCCAATTTCAACACTTACAGTAATTAAGATTGTGTGGTATTGGCAAAGCAATAAGTAGACAGATCAATGAAACAGAATAAAGATCTCAAAAAGAAAACAGAACCACACAAATATCTTCAACTGACTCCTGGGAAAAAATATCTTCAACTGACTCCTGGAGAAGTATAAGAGCAATACCATGGAAGAAGGATAGCCCTTTCAACTAATAATACTAGAGCAACTGGACATCTGCAAGCCAAAAAAAAAAAAAAAAAAAAAGAACCTCAACCTTAACTTTACATTTGATGCAAAAATAAACTCAAAATGGATTATATAAAAAAACTTCAGGGTTGAGCAAAAGAGTTCTTAGACTTGACCCAAAGCAAGATCCATACAAGGAAAAATTTATAATTGGACATCATCAAAATTAAAATATTTTGCTCTGCAAAGGACCCTATTAAGAGAAGACAAAATACAAAGTGGGAGAAAATATTTGAAAACTATACATCTCACAACAATCTTGTGGCTAGAATATATAAAGAACTTTTCGAACCTAACGTAGAAAAGCAAACAATCCAATTAGAAAATAGGCAAAAGACATGAAGAGACATTTCACCAAAAAGCACATACAAAACAATATTAGCTATTAGAGAAATGCAAATGAAAACCACAGTAAAATAGCACTACACAGGTATCACAATGTCTAAAAATTTTAAAAGTGACAGAACAAAATACTGGTGAGGATGCAGAGAAAGTGAATCACTCATACATTGCTAGTAGAAATGTAAAACGGCACAGCCACTCTGGAAAATAATTTGACAGTTTCTCAAAAACTAAACTTGTCGCCTGACCTGTGGTGGTGCAGTGGATAAAGCGTCGACCTGGAATGCTGAGGTCGCCGGTTCAAAACCCTGGGCTTGCCTGGTCAAGGCACATATGGGAGTTGATGCTTCCTGCTCCTCCCTCCTCTCTCTCTCTCTCTCTCTCTCTCTCTCTCTCTCTCTCTCTCTCCCTCTCTCACTATCTCTCTTCTCTCTAAAAATTAATAAAATTTAAAAAAAATTAAAAACAAAAAAACAAAAAAACTAAACTCGTAATTACTGTACAACCCAGCAATTGTACTCTTCAGCATTTATCCCAAATTAAAACTTATATCACATGAGATCAACACGTGAATGTCCATAAGCAAACCGGAATCACACCAGATGTCCTTCAACAGGTGAATGGTTAAACAAACTGGTACATCCATCCACGAAATAGTACTCAGCAATAAAAAGAAACAAACTATTAACAATTGCCTGTAAAAAAAAAAAAAAAAGGAACAAACTATTGATACACAAAACAACTTGGATGAATCTCCAAGGAATTATGCTGAGTGAAAAAAGTCAATCTTGAAAATTTACATATAATACATGTATGACATATAACATTTTTGAAATGAAAATTTTATAGAAATGAATAACAGATTACTGTTCCAGGAGTTAGGAACAATGAGGAAACGGAGTAGAAGGGAGGTGGCTATGGTTATAAAAATGCAACAGCAAGTATTGTTGTAATGTTGGAACTGTTTGGTATCTTGACTGCAGTGTTAAGTACAAAGACCTACACAAACACGTGTATAGGAATATACATACAAATGAGTACAAGTAAAATGGGAGTAAAATGGACAGATGGTATTAATGATATCAGTATGTTGGTTGTGATAGTATACCATTGTTTGGCAAAATGCCATTGGGGAAAACTGGGCTCTCTGTATTATTTCTTGTAACTGCATGTGAATCTAGAATTACCTCAATCAAACTTTAATTAAAAAATACAACCATAATGTCATCACACCTAAAATATAGTATTACTTCTTATTATCTTTTAAAAGATAGGATAAATTCAAACAGGATGAAATGTACCGAGAAAAAAAACGTCAAGTTCTATAGTTAGGTCCAGTCAATTAAATCAGTGAGGGGGACCTGTTTGGGAAGGGAGACCTGACGCTTAGGGCACGAATCCAGGCAACACACTTTGATGTTAAATTACTCGGTATGGTTTTCTTCATGAGGGTGTCCACCAGAAAAAAAAATAGCAAGTGATGTCCCAACTTATAAGTGGCTCCAGTATATTAACACAATAATTTGCATGTGTGACCCACTTCCCTTACCTGGGAAGTTCCAACTAATTCCGTTATGGACAAAGTAGTCTCATCCCTGTAGTACAGGGGTTGGGAACCTATGGCTCGCGAGCCAGATGTGGCTCTTTTGATGGCTGTATCTGGCTCACAGACAAATCTTTAATAAAAATAATAATAACGTTAAAAATGTAAAACATTCTCACCTGACCAGGCAGTGACGCAGTGGATAGAGCATTGGACTGGGATGCGGAGGACCCAGGTTCGAGAACCCGAGGTCACCAGCTTGAGCACAGGCTCATCTGGTTTGAGCAAAGCTCACCAGCTTGGACCCAAGGTCACTGGCTCAAGCAAGGGGTTACTCAGTCTGCTGTAGCCCCATGGTCAAGGCACATATGGGAATGCAGTCAATGAACAACTAAGGTGTCGCAACGAAAAACTAATGATTGATACGTCTCATATCTCTCTGTTCCTGTCTGTCTGTCCCTATCTATCCCTCTCGCTGACTCTCTCTCTGTCTCTGTAAATAAATAAATAAATAAATAAATAAATAAATAAATAAATAAATAAATAAATATAAAACATTCTTGTCTGACCAGGCGGTGGTGCAGTGGATAGAGCGTCGGACTGGGATGCGAAAGGACTCAGGTTCGAGACCCCAAGGTTGCCAGCGTGGGCTCATCTGGCTTGAGCAAAAAGCTCACCAGCTTGGACCCAAGGTCTCTGGCTCAAGCAAAGGGTTACTCGGTCTGCTGAAGGCCCGCGGTCAAGGCACATATGAGAAAGCAATCAATGAACAACTAAGGTGTCACAACAAAAAACGGATGATTGATGCTTCTCATCTCTCTTCGTTTCTGTCTGTCTGTCCCTAACTATCCTTGTCTCTGACTCTCTCTCTGTCCCTGTAAAGATGTGGCACATATACACCATGGTATACTATTCAGCCATAAGAAATGATGACATCGGATCACTTACAACAAAATGGTGGGATCTTGATAACATTATACGGAGTGAAATAAGTAAATCAGAAAAAAACAAGAACTGCAGGATTCCATACATTGGTGGGACATAAAAACGAGACTAAGAGACATGGACAAGAGTGTGGTGGTTACGGGGGGCGGGGGGAGGGAAGAAGGGAGAAGGGGAGTAGGTGGGGTAGGGGCACAAAGAAAACTAGATAGAAGGTGACTGAGGACAATCTGACTTTGGGTGATGGGTATACATCAAAATTGAATGACAAGATAACCTGGACATGTTTTCTTTGAATATATGTACCCTGATTTATTGATGTCATCCCATTAAAATAAAAATTTATTTATAAAAAAATATATATATATATAAAACATTCTCATGTATTACAATCCATTCATTTCCTACCACTCATGTTCATGGTTGTGGGTGGCTGGAGCCAATCACAGCTGTCCTTTGGGACAACACCACCAATTGTTTTTTGTTTTTTTTTTGGCGTTCCTGGGTGGGCACGAACACCACCAAATTTTTATTGGATAATGCATAATGTTCCCGGGTCATTGTATGGCTCTCACAGAATTACATTTTAAAGTATGTGGCATTCATGGCTCTCTCAGCCAGAAAGGTTCCTGACCCCTGCTGTAGTAAAATAAAAACTGCTGTTTCTTTCTGAGTCCTACAGGTAACATCTTTAATATCTTTATGGTATCTGTATAGAGTATTCCAGACTTCATTATTGCCTTGCTCATGTTTGTAGCACACACACATGGGGTGTGAGATGGAAAACCTGTAATACCCATGAACTACTAATGCCAGGGGACATTTAACAAGGCTCTGTAGGAAGTGTCATGGCATTGCCTCAGAAGACATCCATTTTATGCTAGGACACTAAATAGGAAATGACTCTACAAGTTGAAAACTATATTTCAGCTCAGACTCCAAGCTGAAAGTGACTGTTTCCACCGACAAAAAGTTTTTTAAATCCCCTTCAGTTGTTAGGGAAGGCTGAATGTGGTCTTGGGAACACAAAGAGAGAAGAAAACTTTGTTATCCACACAGCATTCCCATTAACATGAAATGTCACCCATCAGCCAGGAGCAATGTCAATTGAAGTCAAATCTCCAAAGAGACAAAGAAAAATATCATATGATCTCACTTGTAAGTGGAATCTAACGAACAGGGTGAACTGAGGAACAGAATAGAGGCAGAGATGGGGCCACGGGGAGAAGAGGGACAGCTGTCAGAGGGAAGGGGGATGTGGGGATGGGATCAGAGAAGGTGAAGGGATTAGTGAAATTATATATACATAACACAGAGATACAGATAACAGGACAGCAAATCCCAGAGGGAAGGGGGGGAGGGAGTCAGGGGGAGGGGGGGAAAGGGGGTATAATGGGGGGCATGTTGTTGGGGGGTGTGAGGGTGTTCTATTGAGTGGGAAACTTGAATCCATGTTAACACAATAAATTAAAATTTTTAATTTAAAAATATATTTAAAAAATAAATTAAAAAAAATTTTTTAATCTCCAAAGAAGCCAGTTAATAAAGACTACCCAGTGTAAATCTCAAATACAAAAACAAAAAATACACTCAAGGGGAAAGGCAGGAAGAAACTTGAAATGCAGGCAGGAAAGACACAGGCCACAGTGAGGAGTATGCAAAATCTAGAATTATTTCCTCAGCCACACTGGATGAGGGTTCTCACCAGAGCTAGAGAGTGATACTGAAATCCCCTGTATAAACTTTTTGTTTTTTGTAAATATTTATGCTTTTGTTACTATAGAGAATTATACTATTCTCACTCCAGCAGGTATCTCAAAAAGGCCTACTGGCTGGAGGCTTTTGGTGATATTTCCAGGAGAGACTTGAACTGGGTGACTGTGACCTGGCTATTAAGATTCTGGCACAGTGCATAGAGCATCGGCCTGGGACACTGAGGACCCAGGTTCAAAACCCCAAGGTCGCCAGCTTGAGCATGAGCTCATCCTGCTTGAGCATAGGGTCACTGGCTTGAGTGTGGGATCATAGACATGACCCCATGGTCACTGACTTGAGCCCAAAGGTCGCTGGCTTGAGCAAGGGGTCACTGGCTCAGCTGTAGCCCCCTGGTCAAGGCACATATGAGAAAGCAACCAATGAACAACTAAGATGATGCAACTACGAGTTGATGCTTCTCATCTCTCTCCCTCTCATTTCCTATCTGTCTGCCCCTCTCTCTCTCTCTCATGCTGTCTCTCTCTCTCTCTCTCTCTTGCAAAAAAAGAAAAAAGAATCTTACTTTTGGCCACACAAAACTAGCTAAACAACATCTTTTGTGCAGAGCCACATTCACAACACTGATCTCTCTCTCTTAGTTTTCTATTGCTATTATACAAATTACTACAAATTTGACATTTGAAAACAACACACATTCTTTTTCAGTTCTTTAGGTCAGAAGTCTGACACTGGTCTCATTGGGCTAAAATGAAGGTATTGATAGAGCTGTGTTCCTTCTGGAGGCTCTGGGAAAGAATCTGTTTCCCGTTTCCTTGCCATCTGTTTCTAGTGGCCACCTGCATTCCTTGTTCATGGCCCCTCCCTCCATCTCCAAAGCCCAAAATGGCTGGTTGATTACACTTCATGCTTCAAATTTCTCCTGCCTTTTCTGCCCTCCCATCTCTCTCTCAGTTTATCCAGGGAAGGTTTTCAGCTTTTAAGAACTCATGTGCCTGACCTGTGGTGGCGCAGTGGATAAAGCGTTGACCTGGAAATGCTGAGGTCACCAGTTCGAAACCCTGGGCTTGCCTGGCCAAGGCACATATGGGAGTTGATGCTTCCAGCTCCTCCCCCCTTCTGTCTCTCCTCTGTCTCTCCCTTTCCTCTCTAAAATGAATAAAAAAAATAAAAATTAAAAAATAAATTTAAAAAAAGGAACTCCTGCAACTAACCTGGGCCCACCCTGCTAATCCAGGATAATCTCTTAATCTCAAAATTCCATAACATTAATCACAGTCTTTTTAAACTCCCTTTTATCTTCCATGGGATTAGAGTGCATTCATCTTTGGGGTGCCATTATTCTGCCCAACACATGAGCCTTGCACTGCAGAGGATATTGGCTCTATGAACTGACACTATGCCCAAAAATATCTCTTTCAAAAATAGTATATTATTTAAAAAGAATTAAATGTGTCTCACCAGAAGAAGAAAAGAACAAGGCTGACAGAACTTGGCTGTTAAGTAGGCTGTTGGCGTCACTCACTGCCTGCGTACTATAGTAGTAGCCACATCCCAGCTTCAGAAGGTATACAAACAAATTCATGCCTCAGGAAAGTGATAGATTACTTCATGATTTTAAAGCATGGTTTGGGGATCAACAGCATCACATTCCCTAGCAGTTTATTAGAAATGCAGGGCTCTGAGACTGTACCCTACACCAGTGGTGGGATTCAGCCAGTTCGCACCAGTTCGGCAGAACCAATACCTAATTTTTTGTTGAGTTCAGTGAACCAATTGTTAAAATGGCACTTGTAAGTAGGGTTCTCTCTAAGGAGGGCACCAGGACAGCCGCCCAATGTGGAAACCACAAATTTACATTCCTTACTTTTTTTAATGTTCATCTGCGTAACAGTGTATTCTAAGTGCCTGTAGTAATGTCTATTCTGTCCATAGGTGAAAAAAAATTGCAAGTGAGGATTACAGTCAAGAAGCAATATGGAAATATCTTAAATAACAGTTTTATTGTTTTTTGTCAGGTATTATTTAATAATTTTATTAATATTTTAAAATTTTCTTATAACATAAGCTAGTTTTGTGTACCTCTTTTGTTGTTCTTATTTAAGTATTAAATGCATGAAATAATAAACTACCTTTCAGTATATTGGTTTTTTGTACTTAAAATGATCATTAGGGCAGAGAACCCATTGTTAAATCTATATCCTATTCAACTAGAATCCGCATTTTAACAAAAGTCCCCAGGTAGTTCATATGGATATTCAAACTTGAGAAGCACTGGTCTAGAGACTACATCATGGTTCTCATTGTCCTTTGCTGCCCATTGAAATCACTGGGGAGGTTGTTCTGTCATTAAATTTTATTTTTAAATAATTTTAGAGTTATAGTCTGACCAGGTTGTGGCACACTGGATAGAGCACCAACCTGAAACGCTGAGGTCCCAGGTTCAAAACCCCGAGATCACTTGCTTGAGCGCAAGCTCATCCAGCCCGAGTGCAGGATTGCCAGCTTAAACCTGGGATCATCAACATGACCCCATGGTCGCTGGCTTGAACCCAAAGGTAGCTGGCTAGAGCAAGGGGTCACTGGCTCCACTGGAACCCCCAGTCTAGACACATATGAGAAGCAATCAATGAACAACTAAAGTGCCGCAACTACGAATTGATACTTCTCATCTCTCTCCGTTCCTATTTGTCTGCCTCTGGCTCACTGAAAACAAACAAATAAATAAATACATTAAAATAAAATAATTTTAGACTAATAAAAGAGTTGCAAAAATAGTACAGAGAGCTCCCATATGAAATTGAAAGTCTTCGTGATTTTGATTTGATTTGTGACTACAGCTTCAGAAATACGTGGGGGTTTTTTCTCTCTCTCTCTGTCTCTACACAGCTCATAGACCTAGCCTTTCTCCCTGATAATCATTAACCCTGAAGCAGCAGAAGACAATAGTCTGACCCTAACAGTCAGGTCTGGATCACTGGTAGGCTAAAGATAACATCTTGGCATAAGTCAGTGGTTCTCAAACTTTTTGAAGTTGGGGCACATTTAAAATCCTACAAATAATTGAGGTGCACTATATACAAATTTCTGAGAAATGTGTTATAATAATTAAGTGAAATTAAAAAAATATAAAATCTAAGCATGCTTTATGGTAATTAAACAAAATATGACAAAATTAAATTTATTCTGACATTAAAAAACATTTTTATATTACATTTTTTGATATATGCTTTTTAGAGTTTGTAAAAAAGAGGTTAAAAAATTAAAAAATGACAAAAAAGTTTTTTATATATAGATACATCTTAGTAAGATTTAGTAAATTTGGCAGGTCTCAGCACAAATGTGTTAAGTTTTTTCATTCTTGTGTTTATGAGAAACATGAGCCTGATGTATCCTAGTGATTTCTTCAATGTTTGGGCATATATTTGAAGGGCAAACTCTCATTTCTTCATCAATACATTGAAGAATTCCTCTCTTTTTACTCTTAATTGTGTTGAGTACAGAAAACCCCCACCATACACATTATCTTAACTTTACACCAAACAAAGGATAGAAGAAACTTGCCTCCAGTCTTTCTGGGGAACATGGGGGGTAGTGTAAACAATCCAGCACCACAGCTTAACAGCCTTTTGCAACCTAATCAGGCAAGTGAGGTGGGGGGCTGGGCAGACTATCAGCTTAGAGCCAATTCCCCAAACCTCTGTCTCCCAAAAATCTAAACTCCAAAAACCCTGTTGGTTTTTTGGTCCCCAACAGGCACATATTTCTCTGGAATGCCATAGGGCACACCTGGAAACCTTCTAGGGTGCACCAGTGCACCCTGGCGTGCACTTTGAGAATCACTGGGCATAAGTTATGTTTCAGTTTCTGAGCCCTAAGGTAGAACAACCCCCTGGCTACTTTTCCATAAAACCTGAAGGACACTGGAGCAGACCTCTGAGCTGTCTCCATGACATGAAGAAATTATTTATTACCCTTACCTCACCTCCAACTAATCAGCTCTGAACAGGACTACCCACAGTGTCTTGTGATTTTGCCCTCTGTAATCTATAACTTACATGCCATTGGGGAGTTGGGTCTCTAAGAGCAGGAGCTCACCAACAGTCTGGATTGGCCAATCCTATAATACAAAATTACTTCCTTTTTCTTCTGCAAACCCCTGCTTGTTCATTTCTTTTGGCCAGTGCATGTAGCAAGATGGGCTCACATGCTGAGGTTCAATAACACATATACGCTTCACTCAACCTTCTAAATATATATATACTGTATATATATAACTATAGTACAATTACAAAAATTGATATATTTACATTGGCACAATACTATTAATTAAGCTTCAGTATTTATTTGAATTTCACCAGTTTTTCCCCTAATGTTCCCTCCCACCCCAAGGATCAATCCAGGATTCCACACTTAGTTGTCTTACCTAGTTAAGACTCTTCCAATCTATTCTTAGTCTTCCTTAGTCTTTTATGAACTTGACATTTTTTAAGAGTACTGGTCAATTTTTTGTAGAATATTCCTCAGTTTGGGATTGATGTTTTGAATAATTTGATTGAGGTTACTCATTTTTGGCATGCACTCCCAGGGAGTACATGATGTTAATATGTCTTATTACTGACAATGTTAACCTTGATCACTTGATTAAGGCAGACAAGCTACCATTTTCCCCTTTATAATTAATAAATCAGTTAGGGGAGATACTTTGAAACTATGCAAATATTCTATTTCTTTTCAAACTTTCATTCATTATTTTTACAATCTATTGGTGGATATAACTTGCAACAATTATTTCTCTGCTGTTCTAATATTATGTAGTCATTAATTGGAATTCTATAAGAGAAAGCTGTTAAGTCTCCACCACTTACATAGTGAATTATTCATTTGTATCAGTATGGACCCATGGAAATTTATTTTAGTCTACTGTTATTTATTTTGTTATTCAAATTGTTCTGGCTTTAGCCATTGCAAGCTCTTTCAGATTGGCTCCTGTGTCCTGTTGATTTACTCTCATAAGTCTACGAAAACTTTATTATAGATTTTATTTTTGGAATAATTTCATGTATACAGAAAAAGTTACACACAGTACCAGTGTACCCTTCACCCAGCTTCCCTTAATGCTAACATCTGATATAGCCATGCTGTATTTGTCAAAATTAAGAAACCAACATTCGGCCCTGGCTGGTTGGCTCAGCGGTAGAGCGTCAGCCCAGCGTGTGGAAGTCCTGGGTTTGATTCCCGGCCAGGGCACACAGGAGAAGCGCCCATCTGCTTCTCCACCCTTCCCCTTCTCCTTTCTCTCTATCTCTCTCTTCCCCTCCTGTAGCCAAGGCTTCATTGGAGCAGAGTTGGCCTGGGTGCTGAGGATGGCTCCATGGCCTCTGACTCAGGTGCTAGAATGGCTCCAATTGCAGCGGAGTAACGCCCCAGAGGGGCTGAGCATCGCCCCTAGTGGGCATGCCAGGTGGATCCTGGTCGGGAGCATGTGGGAGTCTGTCTGTCTGACTACTAACCCCCCACCTGACCTTCTCACTTCAGAAAAATACAAAAAAAACAAAACAAAAAAAAGAAACCAACATTCGTACATTACTCCACAGTTTATTCAAATTTTGCCAATTTTTCCACCAATATTTTTTTTCTATTCCAGGATCCAGTCTAGGATACTTATTGCATTTAGGCCTCTATCCTGTTTTGAGCACTTCCTTACTTATCACTAGATGCTCCAGACTTGTATTTTCTATGACCAGTCCTGGAATAGACCACTGTACTAAAGCACCCCACCTAAGAAGTTTTGAAAAATCCCCATGCCCAGGTAGTACCTTAGATGAATTAAGTCAGAAACTCTGGCTATGAAATTTGGGCATTTGTAGTTTTTTTTTTTTAATTTATTCATTTTAGAGAAGAGAGAGAGAGGAAAGAGAGAGAGAAAGAGAGAGAGAGAGAGAGAGAGAGAGAGAGAGAGAGAGAGGGAGGGAGGGAGAAGGGGGAGGAGCAGGAAGCATCAACTCCCATATATGCTTTGCCCAGGCAAGCACAGAGTTTTGAACTGGCAATCTCAGCATTCCGGGTTGATGCTTTAGCCACTGCACCACCACAGGTCAGTCAGGCATGTGTAGTTTTAAAAGCCTCCCCCAGATAATTCTGATATATATTTGAGATGGTGAAACCACTAGTCTAAGCCTAACCTCTGGTGGCCAAAGAATAGTTCAAACTGAATGGTAAATCCCTAAATGCCAAACACTTCAGTGTGTTTCTCAGCAGGTTCTTATGTTCCCTGAAGACAACGGACTCTGTTTTCTTCATCTCTCACTAGCACCGAGCCCAGAACCATGACATAGGAGGTGCTCAGAAATGCAGAATGAATAAAAACTAAAGTCTTGGCTCCTTTATTTAGTGAAATTAGCCATGGCGTGACTTCTTTTCTAATCCCTATCCATGTTAAATTAGATTGTTAGCTCCCCCGAGGTTCAGACTGAACATCTATTTCCTAGTGTCTTGAGTCAGAGTAAATGAGGTCAGGGTCAAAGGAGAGAGAAGTCTGGGGAATGTAGGAGGAGGGAATCTTCTGGAATGATGATGGGAGATAGGTTGGGATGGGGAAAACAGAGATGTTTCTGGTGGGAAATAATAGCAACAAAGGGCAGGAGGAGAAAATGAGGGTGTAATATGCCAACTGTGAAGACAGCAGCTACGGTGGTCCATATTTGTTCCCAAGTAGTGAGAAATGGGGTCAGGGTCTGAATATGCTGGATCACGAAACAAACAGCACATCTGAACGCCATGTGCTGAGCAAGTATGAGCTTTGAAGGTTTTTGAACTAGGAAGGGACACCATAAATGTGATGTCTAAGCCAGTTCTAAACATTTGCAAATTGCCTTAGCACTGATTTGTTGTCTGGTTTAAACTAACTAGGATAATTACTTCCCAGTGTTAAAAAAAAACAAAAAAAAACGAAATTAATCAAGGCTCCCACCGATACAACAAAGGACCCAGTACCTTAGAGTATTAAAATTAGAAATTTCTCTTAAATGTGATTTAACATGATGAAACATCAAAGGCTACAGAGCTCTGATTTTGGAACAATATATAGCATGTAGGAACAGGCATCCAGGAGTGGAGCAGAAAAAAATTATGTAATTCTACTTGCAGGTAAAATGCTCCAAACCAAATATTTTCTTTAATGTTATGGAGAACTACCTGACTGCTACCTTTTCCGCAGTGACCTGGGGAGATATCCAACTTTTATAAGTCTTATACCCAATATTAAGGTTGAAAATTATGTCTTTTTGTTCATATGTATTTTGTTAGAATCTTTATTCTATTTCTTGTCCCTACCGTTAACCTCTCCAAGGCACGTACAGAGACTGAGATAACTATATTGTGCCTTTTAAAACCAGATAATGAGATAAATAACAAAATGCATGGAGTTCTGCTAACCTTTAGATTACTTGTTTTGATGTTTTATCTTTCTAGGTTGCTCTGTGGACATTAGGAGAGAGATTTCCCAACAGAATGCAGGCTTTTTCTTTCTTTAGTATGTGAGGATGGAAGTTTAGGAGGTAAGAAACCTTTCTAAAAACAGACTTAAGATGTTCTATGGATATAATGTAACCCCAAACTCTGGAAAGGTATTTTTCACCTTCTTAACCTATATTTAAGTCCCAGTCTATTGGCTGTACTCTAATTCATACTTACCTATGAGCAAACAAGGAATCAAGGTGTAGAAAACCCACATATGACTTGTCAAGATTTCTTCTGGAATCATCATGAGGGTCCGTGTTTGGCAGACTCAGCTTGACCTGGAACCTTGTTTCCTTTCACAGTGAAACATCCCGTCCATCCCAGTTATCCTTGCTTCAGAACTCAGATATTGGAGCTGAGATCTGAGCTGTTGTGCAGTCTGAATTGTTCTGGAAGGAGGAAGCTGGCTCAGACAGCTCAGAAGGGGCGGGCTGTGTAGCACCCTCCTTTCTGCCCAAACCCAGATATTGCATCAGGGGGAGTGGCCTAGGAGATATTCAGAGAAGAGGTAACTCTGGCAAGCTTGGGCATCTGCCTGGGGGAGATACCTGGACCATAGGCTCTGTCCTGGGGGACTTGATGTCCTTTAAACTCTGAGAGCAGGCAGGATTATCTTCCCTCCCATCAAATAGCTGTCCTCTTCCACATCTCCACCTTGTGAGTTCATTCAGGCCGGGTACTGATTAGTTCTTTTTGCTAATACATATCCACCTCAGAAAAAAGTAGAAAAGTTAAGAAAAAATGTTTTAAAACCTTTTTAAAAGTCAGGAGGTGAAGAAGAGTATATAGGTTCACATTCACTTGCATTTGCAAAAAGAAAACCTTGAAGGAGATATGGAAACTAGTAACACTGGCTACCTTGGGACAGAGGGAGTAGGAACTGGGAAGATGGAGAAAAATGGGAATGAGACTCTTCACAGTGTCTTTTGTTTGTTTGTTTGCTTTGGATTTAAAAAAATTTATTGTGGTAAAATACACATAACAAAATTTACCATCTTAACCATTTTTAAGCATATAGTTCAATGGTATCAAATACATTCACACTGTTGTGCAAACATCACCACCATTCATCCCCATAGCCCTCTTTATTTTGTACAACTGAAACTCTATGCTCATTAAATAACACCCCATTCTCTCCTTTCCTTGCTCCTGGCAACCACCATTCTGCTTTCTGTGCTATGAACTTGACTACTCTAAGTACCTCAAAGAAGTGGAATTATATTTGACTTTCTGTGACTGGCTAATTTCTCTTAGCCAACCATGCTGTAGCACCTTGCTGAATTTCCTTCTTTTTAGGGCTTAATAAATAGTATTCCATTGCTGTATATATCATACTTTGCTTACCCATTCATTCATCGATGAACTGTCAGGCTGTTTCCACATTTTAGCTATTGTGACCAAGGCTGCTATGAACATGGATATATAAATATCTCTTTATACATTTAAGACCCTGCTTTCAATTTGTTTGGCTGTTATATATATATAAATTTATATAATAAAAAAATATATATATATTTTTTGTATTTTTCTGAAGTTGGAAACAGGGAGGCAGACAGACTCCTGCATGCACCCCACCGGGATCCATCCGGTATGCCCACCAGGGGGCGATGCTCCACCCATCTGGGGCGTTGCTCTGTTGCAACCAGAGCGATTTTAGCGCCTGAGGCAGAGGCCATAGAGCCATCCTCAGCGCCCGGGCCAACCTTGCTCCAATGGAGCCCCGGCTACAGGAGGGGAAGAGAGAGACAGAGAGGAAGGAGAGGGGGAAGGGTGGAGAAGCAGATGGGCACTTCTCCTGTGTGCCCTGGCTGAGAATCGAACCCGGGACTTCTGCATGCCAGGCCGACGCTCTACCACTGAGCCAACCAGTCAGGGCTGGGTGTTATATTTTTATACTATTTGATTACTGAACCATGTGAATGTATTATTAAAAAATTAAAATCAGTTTTAAACATTGGAAGAAAACTTTATGCTAGTTTGGCCTCCTGAAATTCCAGCTTTTAAAAAACTTTGAACACTTTATATGTGCAAATACATTAATGAAAACAAAAGGGTTTTAGAGTACAACAGATTTTGGTTCATTTAAGAACTTATTTGCAATGCACCCTTGGGAAAATGAATCATTTCTTTATTCAACAAACATTCACTAAGGGCCCATTATGTGCTAGATCCTGTGAATTCAGTAATTTCTGCCCTCAACCAAGAACTTCCCAACTAGTGGAGAAAGTGAACATAGGGATCACCATAAATTGGTACTGAAAAAAAGTGACAGAAATAGTCACAAAGAAATAAGGAGCATTAAGGAGAAACACCTACCCAGAGAAGGCTTCCTAGAGGAGGTGACTTTTGGGCTACTAAATGCTGAAAAAAATTAGCCAGGACTGGTATGTTTAGGAAAACACAAAAAGTTTGGTGTAACTGGAGTACAAAGTTGTAGTGGCAAGAAATGGTGTCCAAAGGTGGATTGAAACAGGATTCCAGAGAACCTTGAATGCTTTGTTGTGGAGCTTTGAGCTTCTCCTTAGAGAGCAAGGAAGTTTGGACAGCAATGAAGGTCAAAGAAGGGGTTAAAAGCTCAAATCTGATCATGCCATTCCCTGCACTTGAGCTTAATATAAAATAAAATAATATTTAATAAAAAAAATAAAAGTTTTTGACTTGGATGGAGAAAACAGTAGAAGTGAAACTAGAGGAAGAAGAGCCAGGAGTGAGCTATGCCAGTCAACTAGGTGAGAGATGCTGGCTTCCTCTACGTTTTCCCATGTCTGAAGAAAGTCATGACTAAATCCAAAAGATGGAAGTAGAATTGACAGCTCGTGAATACTGAGTGGATTGGGAGAGTGGAGGAGGAGACAAACATGACTTTCAGGTTCTAGGTTTGAGTAAGTGGGTGGATGCAGCACCTCAACTAAAATAATGAAAAGGAAGAGGATAGGGTAGGGCCAGGATAGGCAGGGTTGGGGGTGGTACAGGAAAGGTTGCATGTGTTCAGCTTGATACACATGAATTTGAAATACAGGCAGGAGGTCTCCAGTATGTAAAGAACCTTTGTCTCAAGTTTGTGGGCATCTCCTCTACCTTTAGTATTTCAGTAGTAGCTGAGATCAAGAAGTGGGTGAAATCATTAACCAGTGTATGTAGATTAAGGCCAGTGGATGTGATTCTGGAAAAACCCACATTTAAGGATCAGCATAAGAAAAAATAGGCCGTTCGAAACCCCAAGGTTGCCAGCTTGAGCGTGGGCTCATCTGGTTTGAGCAAAGCTTACCAGTTTGAGCCCAAGGTTGCTGGCTTGAGCAAGGGTCACTCGCTCTGCTGTAGCCCCCCGGTCAAGGCATATATATATGAGAGAGCAATCAATGAACAACTAAGATGTCGCAATGAAGAATTGATGCTTCTCATCTCTCTCCCTTCCTATCTGTCCCTCTCCCCCACCCCCCCGGCTCTATCACAAGAAAATAAAAATATAAACATAAAAAGAAAAAAAAGTAGGACGATATGGGGTGTAAAACTAGGTCAGGGAAGTGATCCTGGGACAAACTGCGATCCTGGCACAATGAAAGATGGAGTGGTCATCAAGCAGGACTGCAAAAGAGTGAGTCAGAGTTAGTCACTGAAAAATGTCCCCTGGATGATGACTTGTAATCACAGTAAGAGGAGTTTCAGCACAGAACTTGAATCAGAAGCTAGATAGTTGTAGGATAAGGAATGGATGAGAAAAGTAGTGCACTTTCAATGTGAAGGAGAAGAAAGCAACTCCAAGAGCTTCATTTTTTTCATTTATAAAATAGATATAATGATGACTTGCATAATAGTTAAGGGAATTGAAGAATGCAGACAAAGCACATTATTAGCACAGTGCCAGGAACACAGAACTTCACAAATGCTGTATCAACCATTTGTTATATTAATAACATTAGCAACGACTCAGTACTTTAGGGATAATTTGATCCTACTGGTTGGCTTTGTGCGGGCTGCCTGTCTTTCAGTGTGGCCCCTGGATGAGCCAAGAAATGCTTGCAGTTAAAGATACCTACTGGGGGGCAGTAGTTAAAAGCATGGGCTCTGGAGCAGTTGTCTGGGTTGATGTCCAGGCTCTGCCACATTTACTAAATAGTTGTGTTTTTTAGGCAAGTCATTTAAACAATGTTTTAGTGTCCTCATCTATAAATTGGAGAGTTACATACAGCACCTAATTCATAGGGCTGTTGTGAGAACTAAATGAATGGTATATTTAAAACAGAATTTGGCGAAGTAAGTGTACAGTAAATGTAAGCTGTATATCTGTTACACCATGTTCAAGAATACTTGCTGCATGTTCTTGATTCCAACACTGTGAGTCAGTGGCCACATCTGTGCCATGACCTCTGGTCACCAGCTGCTTGTACAGTTTCTCACTGTTCTCCCGGTGACTGATCCTGGCCCCCATTGCCTTTGGGTCTGGACACACCCCAACTTGGAATGCTTCATACATGCTGGCCTCAGCATTTGCCCTCATCTTACTTTTGTTCTCCTAGCTCTGGCTTCCTCTTTCCTAAATGCACTTCTGCCCAGTTGCCACATATTAAATGTTAACAATAAAAGCCAACGTGGGCCCTGGCCGGTTGGCTTGGTAGAGCATCAGCTTGGCGTGTGGAAGTCCCAGGTTCGATTCCCAGTCAGGGCACACAGGAGAAGTGCCCATCTGCTTCTCCACCCCTCCCCCTCTCCTTCCTCTCTGTCTCTCTCTTCCCCTCCTGCAGCCAAGGCTTCATTGGAGCAAGGTTGGCCCAGGCACTGAGGATGGCTCCATGGCCTCCACCTCAGGCGCTAGAATGGCTCTGGCTGTAATGGTGCAACACCCCAGATGGGCAGAGCATCACCCCCGGTGGGCATACCAGGTGGATCCTGGTCAGGCGCATGCAGGAGTCTGTCTGACTGCATCCCTGCTTCTAACTTGGGAAAAATACAAAAACAAACAAAACAAAAACAAACGCCAATGTGTACTGGGTACCATAAATTTTCCTAAAGACTTTCCATGATTATATATACTTCCATATTTTCTTAAAGACTTGCCAGGTGAGATTTGATTCCCAACTTTTCAGCTGAGGACACAAGGCTCAGAGAAATTAATTTATTATATATTAGAGGTAATCAGGGATGGAGACAGAAATTCCAGCCAAGGTCTGCTTAATTCCAAGTTCTTTTCACTCACCTTACTGCCTCCCAATTAGCACCAAAGGAGGGCTCAGTGTGTCTGTGGGCACAGAATGAGTGGTCCAAGAGATTAGCAAAGGCTTTAGAGAACATAGACCTCAATATATATATGTACCTGTTTAGATTTGGGTAGGAGGGATGCAGTCACAGTTTAGCTTTCCAACTGGGAGAATGGCATAAGCAAGAACCAAGGGTTTAACAGTTGAAGGGAATCCCGACCGAGGAAGAAAACGAAAAGGAAATGGAAAGAAAAAATGGGAGGACAAGACTCACTTAGTTATGCTGTGGGGGAAGCACTGTTCACTAAACCTTGAGGCCTTAAGATGGTTAGCGCTACCTGGGCATGGGTCCTTGCCAAGACGCCCTTACCCAGCACTGCCATGCTGACTAGGCAGTAATGCCTGGCAATTCTTCACAAACCACTGCAAGGAAAGTCT
Organism: Saccopteryx leptura; assembly: GCF_036850995.1. NCBI lineage: Eukaryota > Metazoa > Chordata > Mammalia > Chiroptera > Emballonuridae > Saccopteryx > Saccopteryx leptura. The sequence goes on along the minus strand of NC_089512.1, from coordinate 40,755,110 downwards.
CTGCTCTGCACATCTCAAAGGGCACTTAGGGATAATGCTATCTGCCTTCCACAGCTTTTGAGGCCAGGCCCTCTCAGGACTGGTTCATGACAAGGCACTCAAACCATCCGCCGCTGCACGGATCATGCCATTTGGCTGAGGACTTAAGAGGGCTGTGCCTCACCTGCTAGCCTGTACCCTTGCCTGGAATCCCCAGTGCTGATCTCGTTTCTCTTTTTTTGTTTGTTTGTTTCTCTTCTTTTAGATACTGTTCTTTCTATACCTTCTCGTTTGTTGTGTGATCTCCAGTTGTCTAGGCAACATGTCAGAACCAAGCTATCCTCTAACACAGTAGTCCCCAACCTTTTTTGGGCCACGGACCGGTTTAATGTCAGAAAATATTTTCACTGACTGGTCTTTAGGGTGGGACGGATAAATGTATCACGTGACCAAGACAAGCGTCAAGAGTGAGTCTTAGACGGATGTAACAGGGAATCTGGTAATTTTTAAAAAATAAAACATCGTTCAGACTTAAATATAAATAAAACGGAAATAATGTAAGTTATTTATTCTTTCTCTGTGGACCGGTACTAAATGGCCCAAGGACCGGTACCGGTCCGTGGCCCGGGGGTTGGGGACCACTGCTCTAACATAACACACTGTCTGCACTTCTCAGGTTAATTACCACTGCCTTCTAGAGTTGAAAGATAATCTATTCTGAAGATGAAATCCTGGTGAAATGAACCTATTTCCTATCATTATTAGCAGGTATAGTCTAGAAGTAGGTTTCCCTGTTATACTATTTTCCACTTAAATATTTTATATCAAATTATGAAAATTCAAGGTTTTTATAGAAAGATAAAGAGGCAGTGGGGAAGGATGAGATGGTTGATGCCAGAAAAAGCCCTCTGAGCCCCACAGGGTCAGAACAAGAACAAAGCAAGGGAAACACTAGGGTGCAAACTTGAGGCACTCACTCCATTCCAATAACCCTTCCTTGCCCTATTTAGCAGAGAATAGTTCCAGGCCTGTTACCAAGATTCCTAAGTATGTCCTGTTTCCATTTTATGTCCTGTTTTAGAACATCTCATTTAGTTGTAATCCACCGTCTCAATAATTTATTGTCACATGGGGTATTTCAGCAGTGGAATTCCGTGTCTGAGATTCATCTAACTCCTGACTCAGATATATTGTAATTTCCACATACTGACAAGCTTTAGTTTTCAGGGGTCTTATAGCCCAGTGGTCCCCAACCCCCAGGCCGTGGACCGGTACCGGTCAGTGGGTCATTTGGTACTGGTCCGCAGAGAAAGAATAAATAACTTACATTATTTGTTTTATTTATATTTGTCTGAACGATGTTTTATTTTTAAAAAATGATCAGATTCCCTCTGTTACATTCGTCTAAGACTCACTCTTGATGCTTGTCTCATAAGTTCGACAATTATATTTAAAAATACCAGTTTTTACGCGTCGCATTAATTTTATTTTGTGCATTTATCCGTCTCACCCTAAGGCCGGTCCGTGAAAATATTTTCTGACATTAAACTGGTCTGTGGCCCAAAAAAGGTTGGGGACCACTATTATAGCCCATTGACACCTCCTTTGAACATACTTCAGTTTTTCAGTCTCCTCCCTAGTTTATTGTCTGGCTACCAGTGCAGAGCATCAAGAATTTGACCTCCCTTAACCTCAATTCTTTCCTTCGGGTTGATCAAATAAAGCCCCTAAGTCTGTCAAACCATCCTTCCTATAGTCACAGCTGATTTTTTTTACACGGTATTCCCCAACAACTCTTCGTAAGATGGAGAATCCGGCTTTATTCAGAATAGCCCTTTGTAGTTAAAAGTTCCACATTCAACAAAACAAGTACCATTTTATTCACTTAAAATTTGCAAATCAGAAATAATGCTAACAATGAAGATCTTAACATAATTTTCAAATCGCTTTGGTTGCTGTATTTTTACTCAACCAGTGGTTTACTCTTAGTCATCAGTGATTCTAGTATGTGGAGCACACAATATGCTCAAAGGTCAATTTTACTGGAGGCCTCCCCTGACCATTTTATATAAATTAACACCCCTATTCTTACTCTCCAACCCCCTCAACCTGCTCTATTGTTTCTTCAGAGCACTTTTCCATGAGGCATTACATCACTAGAAATTTAAGTTTTATGACAGCTTTTGGACAACTTTGCCCAGTTCTTCATTATCATTTTGCTAGGTTAGAAGAGTCTAGCACCTAAGCAATCAAGTATTTGAGGTGAGTTGGTTGCATGCTGGACAAATACCTCAAAAACCTATTTAAATAAAGACACACAATCATACACACAGACATAATTGTTTAAAAAATATTTTTTCATCTTGACACCAAATGATTAATCAGTATATGCCCTGATGAAATCAGTTATTTGTGTTCTGTAACATCCCCATTTACCTATAATCTAGAAAACATATCAAAACAAGTAGTTTGGCATTATTTGCTCAAAAAAAAATATGCTTATTCAAGAATTACTGATTTCTTCAGTAAGGATTGAAAAAGTATCAAGTTAATAGCCACTCCTCCTGCATTTAGCCTAAAATAGACAACACTTCATTCTCACTCTGGAATCCATCTGCCTATTTCCCAATGGCTATCTGCTAATTTCCTACATGGTTTAAGATATAAATTGAGCCCAGAAATGTACTTAAAACCAGTAACTATCTTAACTACTTTAGATGTCTATTTTCAATCGTCTATTATCTTCCTGTTGAAAAGTCATTATCATTCCATGAGGTACAGGAAAATATGAAGAGAAAAAATGAGTATTTTGTCTTTTTGTCTTCTGTAGTTATAAATGCAAATATAATTTGCAACATTATTCCAAAATACTGAAACCAGTTTTCCTGTGGGGGAAAAAAAGACCAGCTTAAAAGTAATTTGAGTGGAAACATTTGAACATTAAAAATTAGCCAGTTCAGTAAGTAAATTAAATGTTTGTTTTAAGCCATTATAGTCACTAGGCCAATTCTGAAATATTTGGTATAATAAAAGTGCTCTGTCAAACACATTCTCAAAAATTCACATTGGTCTAAAACATTCACCTCTGTGAACATGGCCAAAGATACCGTATATTTTGCTCCATAAGACGCACCTGACTATAAGACACACCTAGGGTTTTAAGGAGGAAAATAAGAAAAAATATATTCTGAACCAAATGGTTAAAATATTTAATAAAATACTGTTTTCCCACGAACGGGCATATTCCCCTCCACTTTTGGGGGGAAAAAAGTGCGTCTTATAGAGCGAAAAATACAGTAACTGAAAAACTGCTCTTCAAAACCTCACCAAACCTAGTTTTGGTGCTACTAATTAAACAAACAAGTCTTAGCAAACTGTGTATATTTTCAGATAAAAAAAACCAAACCTTGCTAACAAACTAGAAAAATATATTTTGGTTCCTCAGTCACTTGGTTTAGGTCATGTAACAGCAAGAAATTAGGGTGTGTAGTATGCATAGTATGCTGGTCTATAAGTGTTTAGAAGATGACAGGGTTGAGTCATATAAACTAGCTAAACCAACAGAACCAGATTATCAGAAGACAAAAGCTTCCTATCTGACCTTTCAGTAGAATTAAATAATAGTTTTCCCCAGAAGCAGTAATGTGGCATTTTTTAGAGTCTACTGGATGCTGCTCAGAACATAAAACTAGGATGTCATCTATCCAACATATCAAATGTCCTTTAAGGAAGAAGTGACTCTAGTTGCGAAGCCATTTGGAAAGTTAAAAGATTTATATAAATACAAGATTACAGAGCTACCTTATCTTCTAGCAAAACGTTAAAGTGAAAAAGTTAAAGCATGCCATAATGCTATCTATATTCCTTATTGGTTTGGACGTTGCATTTGAAGTGTTTCTGGTAAATAAGTTTCCAGATCACAAACCAAAAACTCTACAGGTAGTAGTTACAGGTAAAATAGAGAGCAATAGTAACTGCATTTGTAGATGAGAAGTAGGAGTGGAAAGACTTTTACATTGATTTTTTTTCTCCCATGTGTATTGGTAAAAATAAGGAACCATCCATACCGTGTTCTATATGATAGTCACCTTGTGGAAATTCATCTCCAGTATTGTCAGCTACTTATTCTTCAGGGAAAACATTGTCTTTAACAGTGCTAGGGGCCTGTGTTAATTATGTATAGTGAAAGATGTGTAATATATGAAAGATGTTTTATGACCAACTAACATGTATCAGCAATAGCTTTTACTTATTGAGTTTAGCTTTTACTTACTGAGCTTCCATAAAATTTTGAAACCCTTCTTCAAGGAATTTGGAGAGGTTATTTGTGGAAGTGGACTGGGCAGGGTTATGTGTACTTTGTGTATTTAAATTGATAGCTAAGCCCCTCCCCACAGGTGGAAGAAAATTTCTGTAGTAACTGCCCCTTTTCCAGGACTCTAGTCATAAACAAGCACACCAGAGACAATGTATCATGAGTTTAACAGGCAAGTTGGGAATGAGATAATATTCTAATATATTGTCTGGTTTCTAATATAAGTCCTGCAATTAGGTAGCTATATAGATGTTTCCTAAGGTTGTTCTAGCTCTTATAAAAATTGTCTCAAGTAAAATTCATGCTTATAAAACCAGCCATTGGTGTAAGAATTGGTTTCCATTGCTATAAGAGTTGGTTTAAGATTTTCAAAAATTGATAAAATGTTAGAAGTACAAAATTAAGTAGTTTCTAGTGAGGTTTTCAATATTTTATTAAGAGCAGACAGTAGATATTACTGGCACACAGTAGTAATTCTGGTGTATCTGGGAACTCTCTAGTTATTATAAATCTGATTATGGCACAGAAATATACATTCTGCTTCCAGCGCTACTCTTCCTCCCTACTTTCTCAAAATCCTTATCATCAGCTCAGTGGGATTTGCTATAAACAGCTCATGTCTGTGAAATAAAATATTAATTGATCCTTTAAAAAAATTCATTTTAAAAATAAGACTGGATAAAAAACAGATAAAGAAAACATCAAATGTTTAACATTAAATAAAAAGATGTTTACTATCTAGTCATTTCAAAACCATTTTAAAACTGTTTTCTTCAATTTATATTCAAGTGATTTTACAGCAAAAAAGATAAGTACATATGACTTTTATTTCCATTAAACTTATCTACTAACAATCATCTTAACTAAAGGGGGGCTGAGGTCTAACCACTGTTACACCTGCTAATATAAAATAATATTGGATGCAAACTTTAATTAAAAGTTTTTTTAAGAAAAATAAAGGGGGGATTGAGAAAGATAATAAAATATAAACTAAAAAGGCTTTAAAAGCAGATATAATAAAGGTGAAAAATGAACATCAATGTCTTAATTGCATTTTCTAACTTCTGCAACTTAGTGGGAGAAGCCAGGCCTGCCACCCAGTGGCAATATAAATCTTTTAAAATTATTTTAAGATTTAAAGAATAAAACAAAAAAAATTTTTAAATAAAACAAAATTTAAAAATCCAAAACTTCATGAATTAGAGGACTTCAATTTTAACATTAGTAATTCTGGTGTATTAAATGTCTGCTCATAACATATTAAGAATAGAAACATTCATTTTCTTCAGCTGCACTGGGAAATTTTTCAAAATATATATTAGTTCTGGCTTTTCACAAGTTTTCAGGTTTTAGTAAATATTTTCAATTAAAATACTGAAGGTTACTTTGCTTAAATTTAAATCTACAGAAAGGAGGGAGCAGCTGTGACCATAAAATATAACGTTTTGTTCTGTGACCTACAAAGGAGATTCAATACACTATAGTAGCCACTCATCCATACACCCAAACTTCTGCTTCGTAAACAAAAACATAGTAGAGGCACCAGCAAAAATAAGATTTAAAAAATACTTTTCTCTAACCATGAGCACATCCCATCTTCTCCTCAGGTATACATCAATTTTAGTGTCCCAGTCAACAAAACTCAAAGCTGGAAAGAGGAAATGGAAAGAGCAGAAATGCTGTGTCTGATAATTACTGATGTTTAGGGATGGGGTCGGGGAGAGGTAAGAAGGGGAAACCAAGTATCTCACTGCCTCCTGCTTCCCTAGGATTTGGCCATATCTTCTGTTACATTGGCACAGATATATCCAAAACAAGAGGCTTTGGTAAAATACCCGGGGGGGGGGGGGGGGGGGGGGAGGGGATAACACTAGAGCCTCCATTCACAGTTTGAAAACCTTCGTTCCTTTGAGTAACCAGATGAGAAAGAAGCACCAAAAAGAAAATTCTTAGAAATTTAGAGATTTTTGTTGCCAACAGTTGTAAATTAAAATTGTACAAGATATGTTTTCTAATCTATGTCCCATTTGTTTTGCTTTACAGTAAAGACAATGAATGAACTTTTTAAAATAGTGGCAGACACAACATACTCTTTGATATTTACAATGGCTTGTGATAAATACAATACCTGAAAATAATTTCTAATTTTCCATTTATTATTGCTATTTAGTCACAGAAAAGATTAACACTCTCCAAGAAATTTATTTCAGCATATACCATATATTGATATAATAATTTTATATGAAGAGAAACCATTGAGGAAGTGACTAATATGGTGCCCTTACAAGGAAATAAAGGAAAGGCAATAAGGAAATACTTCCATATAAAGACTTTGATCTGCATTTTTTCAAAATATAAAACCTTAATATTAGGAGCAAAGAGAAAAACAGCAAAGGAAACAATAAAACAGAAGACAAAGGGAAAGGAATTGCTCTATGCAGATGCTTTGCATACACAGTATATATATGAATGGGCTGAGTTATAATAAAAATACTTAAAGTATTATAGTCAATTCTCATACAGCGTTAGAAACAGCAATATCCAATCAAGCATGATTGGACTGACATTTTCTCAGTCTTCAATTACATGACGATTTAGAGCTGTGCAGCAGTCATTTCTTGTCAGCAGTATCATGATAAATGCTTGATAAGATATAATTTTTCTCCTTGTTCACTTGTAAAAATTGGTGCCTTTTTGTAATGTTCTACAAGTTCTTCCATGGTGCTGAATTTACGCTGCCCAATACAGTAGACAGTCTCTTTTAGTTGGACTTTAAAATGCTTGTTTTTCCCTTGTGCTTTTAGTGATACTGAAAAATCATTTGGCTAAAAGAGAAAATACATATAGGGTAAACATTTTAAAAGACATCTATTAGCATTTTTATATTAAATTCCTAACAGCTAAAATGTGAACACTTATTAAGCATTGTTAAATTATTTATGCCTCAAAACAAACGCATTTTACCAATGGAAAAAAGGCTAAACTGTCCAAGATCATCCATCTAGTTAACAACAGAGTCAGGATTCAAACGCAAGCAGTCAGACTTCAAAGACTCTTCACTAATGTGTTCTACCTAACACTACAGCAAATCCTTCTGTTTAACGTCTGAAGCACATCTAGAGTTTTCTTCTCTCCAGACCACTAGAAACCCACATGAGAAAATCCAAGACATCCACTCCTTTTCAATTAGTAACAGTAGTTTATTTAGTTACTACTCTTACCAAGTAGGTGTGAGATACTATTTTGAATTCTCAAAGATAAAGAACACAAAAATGAGAAATAATGTAAACTTACAAGAGGTCATAAACTCAAATCCCTACAAAGGGGGGTGTGTGTCAACAAGTGACAGGGTAAACAGATAGAGGGAAGTATAATGCTGTTATTCCCTATCATCAACCACCTGCTCCTCTTGAGGGGTATGTACAGGCCCCAGTCTAAAGGTGGTTGTTGACTAGTAGAAATATGGACTCTATGATGAAAGGCCTTCCAATTTTAAAAGGAAGTTATACTATCTGTATTTTTATAATCTACCAATACTTAAATACTGCCAATGTATTCAAATGTTTTTTAAAAACCCAAAACACTGTTCAGTTAAACAAAATAGGCCTAAGATCTCTACTTTAAAAATTCTACCCCTAAAGACCATGGTATATTTTGGCTAATATCTATAATCAATTAGCTACAAGAAAATACACAGTATTCCACAATTAAGCTACTTCCTTAACTTCTTTAATTAGGCTTTTTTTTTTTCTTTCAGAGACAGAGAGAGAGTCAGAGAGAGGGATAGATAGGGACAGACAGACAGGAATGGAGAGATGAGAAGCATCAATCATTTTCTGTTGCGCATTGCGACACCTTAGTTGTTCATTGATTGCTTTCTCATATGTGCCTTGACTGCGGGCCTTCAGCGACTGAGTAACCCCTTGCTCGAGCCAGCGACCTTGGGTCCAAGCTGGTGAGCTTTGCTCAAACCAGATGAACCCGCGCTTAAGCTGGCAACCTCAGGGTCTCGAACCTGGGTCCTCCACATCCCAGTCCAACGCTCTATCCACTGCGCCACCACCTGGTCAGGCTAACCTAACATTCTTTTGAATAAAATCAAACTCAGAAGCCTCTTTCTGTACAGATACTGTCAAAGTTTCAAACTGAACTTTTTGGAAACATCCTGTACTTAGAGTTACTTTAGCACTCACTCACTCTTCCATTAACCTCTTGGCTCCGTGCTTGTCCTGGAAAGCAGGGCCAGTCAGGCATCTAACAAATACAAATCAACCACTCTTCCCTATCATCAACCACCTGCTCTTCCTGGGGGTTATTATGCATGTATAGACCCCATTTCCTGACCTTCACATTGGAGATTCCATTAATCTCTACTTCTCCTCTCTTTTCCTTGTGTCCTCGCTTACACACACAGCTGTACCACTTAAGACAGATTTTCTTCTGACTTTCTTTCAACCTCTTGAATAACCACACATTCACTTTTGTACAACTAATACACACAAAGCCAATACTAACTATGATTTGAAAAGTCTAAACATAATGGTATACTTTATCAAGGAAAAATAAAGGTCATTTCTAATATCCTACACAGTACCCAAAAAATCCATATGACTATTTCCTCATTAAATTTTTATGGTTTTATAGTTTTATTGTTTTACTAGATTCAGAATAAAATTTAACTTTCATTACAAATGCATTTTACATACCATGACTGCTAAAAATGTTTTTTAGTTACATAATAAAAGTGTATTACAACTTCCAAGCAAGCAATTTTTGAAGAAAGTATCAAATTTTTAAAATTAGGAATTTCCTTTATTATGTGGATGACAATGCATCCAGTATGCAATTTAAAAAATGTATTCCCAGTTTAGTCTATTGCATTGTTCTACTTTTAATGAAGAAGTCAATGTTAAATCTCCTCCATTTCTCAGTTTAATACAACAAAATATTTCAGGAACGCAAAACCAACAGAACTAGGCAAGGCCAAGTAATCCCGTGTAGTATCACTGGTATGGGTTATATTTTATTTGAAATGAATACAGTTGGAAAAAACACTGACTTTAGCTTCAGAACATTTATGGGGAAGCCATGTACACGTTCCAATTTTCTAATTATTTTTTTAATACCCAAAGTTCTACTTCCATTTACCTTTGAAAATCAACTTACCGAAGACTCACTATCACGAATGAGGAAATCACCTTCATGCCCTCTTTCATTTAATGCCATTTCTGCTTGATGCCTGGTGACTTTCCCATAATACCAAGGATTGCCAGCAAACTTTCCAGTGAGTGAAGGCCTAATATAATCACACTGTGGAGGTGATGGTTCCAAACCTGAGGTTAATGGATTATTCTGCATAATAGTAACATAGTTTTTTGGCACCAGACCAATTGTTCCATTGATCTTCCTGCATTTCCACCATTCAGGGTCATTTTCAGGTTTTTCGATAACATCCATTATATCTCCTTTCTCAAAATTAAGTTCTTCATCATTGGACGAGCTGAATGGGTAAAGAGCCTGTACCACATGCAACACTTGCCCAGTATTTAGGTTGTTAACGACTGCTGCTAATTTCTCTGACAGAGAACCCACATGGTCACCCAAAGGACTGTCACCTTCCTCAGTTACATAGTTTGAAGGAAACCATCCAACTTTTCCATTGTAGCTACCCCGCCACCACCCATCACTGCATTTCTCCATGACGATCACCTTCGTCCCTTTTATCAGTGATAATTCATCTTCTCTCTCTGCCATGTAGTTAAATTTCACGTATGCGGGCATATTGAGGTCATAGAGACGCTCCCCTGGGTCAACAAAGCTATCATCAGCAGGAGATGCAGAATCTGGCACACTGGGTTTTCTTTTCACTTTTCCAATGCCTGTTTAGATTAAAAAAATAAATAAAAGTAATGAGAGTACAAAACAATAACCTAAAAAACCAATTTATTGTTTTTTTAAAATCTTCAACTCTAGTTCTTCGAAGCCCTTAAAGTTAAATACGTTCCTCTTTCTTTCCCTCCCTCCCTCCTTTCCTCCCTTCCTCTATTTCCTTTTCCTTCTCTCCTTTCCTAGACATTGGTACCTTCTGATCACCTTTTTACCAATTCTCTTTCCATAATCAAATTCTCAGCTGCAGTTATTATGAGTTTACCTTTTTATCTTTTCTCTTCTCAAAAGCCCTGAATAACTGCATAATATAAAGTCCAAAACGAACAAAATTTCTCTTAAATGTAAATATAGATTATTTCTCTCATATCTACAATCTAAGTAACTAAAGGGTCCACCAAACCCATCTTCTTCTTACCTGTTTTTAAGCCTAGATTTTATAATTAGCTATATAAAAATAACTTTTTTAATTTTTAAATTTTATTTAGAAAATTAACTTTAAAAATGTAACTTACAACTTGATATATGTAATATAAAACTATAGTTATACCTGGGTAATACTCTCATTTGCTTTCTTAGTTCCAAGACCCAGGCTGCTCTATTTGTTTCATATGTTTATTTAAAAATAATATATTATCTGTTCACATCCCCTCACTCCATTCACATGTAAGCTCCACAAGGGCAGGGATTTTTGTATACTTTGCTCATGGCTATAATTCCAGGGATCTCACAACAGACACTTAACATATACTTGTAGAAAGATATGAGAAAATCACCAAAGGTTACTATCATCACAAATGTATGCTACATCAACTCCAATCAGGCATTTTCACTCTTCTTAGCACATGATTTTGTGTTCTATTTTCACCAAGAAAACTAAGGCATTTCTAGGTAAAATTTCTCAAGTATCCTTACTCTCTCAAAACTTTCTCATTATTCTCACTTCTTTTCTTTACCCAAGTTTCTAACTACTGATTCTTCTGCGTTCTTGACAACATGTTTACTGCCTCTTTTATAACTCCTGGCCATCTTTTGTTTCCTTCCTATGTCGTCTTTCCTATTGTCTAAAACCACACTCAGCTCGCCCTGCCCAGGTAGCATAGTTGGCTGGAGCTTCGTTCTAATATGTCAAGGTTGCCGGTTCGATCCAGTGTCAGGGTACATACAAGAACAGAGTGATGTTTCTTTCTCTCTTTCTTTCTCTCCCTTCCTCTCTTTCTGAAATCAAAGATTAAAAAAAAATCTAAAATATATTAATAAAAACCCACATTAAGATGGCTTCTATTCCAAAATAAAGTTACTCCAACTCTGTTACTCCCAATAGATTGTGACATTATTTTTAAAATTATGTTCCTTTTTTCCTTTAACTTTTTCACTACTCACTCCTTACAATATAGTCACCTATCTCCACTGTTCTACCGAAACTACAGGTACTCAATTTAAACCATTCTTATGAAGTGTGTCATCTCAACGCCAATCAGTACATTTTAGAGTCTTCAGTCTTCAAACTCTATATGCAGCAACCAAGATCACAGACTACTCTCTCCATTGTTTTCTCCTTCTTTAACTTTTCTTGTTTTCCCTACTGCCTGTTTAAATATTCTTGTGTGTCTCTGTATGGGATCCTCTAAACCTTGTTATAAAATTTCATGCTATTTGCTTATTTGTCTCCTTAATAAGAGAATGAGCTTCCTGAGGGCTCAAAGCAATTTTATTATCTTGTATCTCCAGTACTCAGCAGTACCTACCCCAGTAGTTAAGAACAAAGTGAATATTTGCAAAATGAACAAGTAAATGATTCCTTAGCTGAAAGGGTTTCCTAAGAGGCTATGCTTGGACTTATCCTATACTTAAAGGAAAGCATACCCTTTTATTTTCTGTAACTTCTGTATAGAAGGTTCCATGGTTTCTTTGTAGCTCTAAGCCTTTTTGGAATGCAAGTATTACAATTCCAATTGTCACTAGACATGTATAGATTGTACCATCAGCACCTCAAATACAAACACCCATGTCCAAGTAAGATATCCATAGGTCAACTCCCTCATTCCCAATTTCCTTACTCTGGTTAATGGTACCCTATATAATCATCCTATAAAACTCCTACATTAGAGATTTCTACGGAGTAGAAAACTCTTAGGCCTTCATCTTTCCAAAAAAAGTACCGTAGGCCTTGGCCGGTTGGCTCAGTGGTAGAGCGTCGGCCTGGTGTACAGAAGTCCCGGGTTCGATTCCCGGCCAGGGCACACAGGAGAAGCGCCCATCTGCTTCTCCACCCCTCCCCCTCTCCTTCCTCTCTGTCTCTCTCTTCCCCTCCCACAGCGAGGCTCCATTGGAGCAAAGATGGCCTGGGCGCTGGGGATGGCTCCTTGGCCTCTGCCTCAGGCGCTAGAGTGGCTCTGTTTGCAACAGAGCGACGCTCCAGAGGGGCAGAGCATCGCCCCCTGGTGGGCAGAGCGTCGCCCCCTGGTGGGCGTGCCGGGTGGATCCTGGTCAGGCGCATGCAGGAGTCTGTCTGACTGTCTCTCCACGTTTCCAGCTTCAGAAAAAAAAAAAAAAGTACCGTATTTGTTGCTCCATAAGGCACACCTAGGGTTTTGAGGAAAATAGAAAAAAAATATTCTGAACCAAATGGTGTGTTAAAATATTTAATAAAATATGGTAATTAATGATAATGTCACCCTAATAAATTCCATTTAAAAAAAGTAATTAATGAGCTGGCAACTACTGTCAGAATCAACTTTTGCAGAACTCTGGAATCTAGTAAAAAACTTAAAAAAAGAGTAACTTGAAGTCCCATGGAATAGGAACCAAGAGTCCTGAAATATACTCATATATCTATGGTCAACAGCTTTTCAACAAGGAGGCAAACACCATTTACTTGGTAAAAGAATTGTCTCTTCAGCAAATGTGCTGGGACCCTGACTGGTTGCTCAGTGGATGGAGCGTAAGCCCAGCATGTGGATGCTTCGGTTTTGATTCCCAGTCAGGGCATACAGGAGAAGCAACCATCTGCTTCTCTTCCTCTCTTCCTTCTCTCCCTCTCTTCCCTCCCGCAGCCAGTGGCTCAAAGGTTCGAGCATGACCCCAGGCACTGAGGATATAGCTTGGTTGGTCTTAGAACATCAGGCCCGGGAGCTAAAAATAGCTCAGTACTAGAACATCTATCTGCCCAGGCGAGGTTGCTGAGTGGATCCCAGTCAGGGGGCATGCGGGAGTCTGCTTCACTATCTCCCCTCCTCTCACCTAAAAACAAAAAACAAAAAACAAAAATGGTGCTGGGACAACAGGACATTCACATGCAAAAGAATGAAGCTGGGACTCCTACTCCTACACACATACAAAATTTAGCTCAAATGGATCAATGACACAATATAATACTTCAAACTAAAAATCTCAGAAGAAAACATAAGGTAAAGTCTTAATGAGCTTGGATTTAGCAATGAATTCTTAAGATTTGACACCAAAAGTACAAACAAAAAATGATAAATTGGACTTCATTAAAATAATAATAGCTCTGGCCGGGTGGCTCAGTAGACAAAGTGTCATCCTGGTGTGCTGAGATTGTAGGTTCAATCCCCAGGCAGGACATCTATGAGAAGCAATCAGTAAGTACACAACTAAAAGGAACAATTAAGTGGAATGGAGAGTTAATGCTTCTTTCTCTTCCCCTCCTTCTTTCCTTCTTTCAAAAAAAACCAAACAAACCACAAAAAACATTTGTGCAAAGGACACTATCAAGAAAGTGAAAAGACAACCTACAGAATTAGGAAAGAATATTTGATAAGCATATATATCCAGAACATATATGAACCTAACAACTAAAGGAAAGTAACAGAGAGTGACCGCTTAATAGGGGTGGGTTTCCTTTTGGGATGATGAAATGGTTTGGAATTAGATGTGATGGTTGCACATCATTCTTAATGTACTAAATACCACTAAATTGTACAGCTTAAAAGAATTAATTTTATGTTATATAAATTTTACCCCATAAATTTTTTTTTTAAAGAAAATTTTTCTTAAAAGATTTCCACATCAGAATCTAAAAAAATAAATAAACCAACATGCAGAACAGAAACAGATTCATAGATGTACAGAACATTTTAATGGTTGCCAGATGGGAGCGAGGCTGGGGCAGGGATGGGTGAAACAATTAAAGGGATTTAAAAGTACAAATTGGGACCCTGGCTGGTTGACTCAGTGGTAGAGCATTGGCCCGGCAACTATAAGTCCCGAGTTCAATTTCCAGCCAGGGCGCACAGGAGATGCACCCATCTGCTTCTCCACCCTTCCCTCTCTCCTTTCTGTCTATCTCTCTCTTCCCCTCCCACAGCCAAGGCTCCATTGGAGCAAAGTTGGCCTGGGTGCAGAGGATGGCTCCATGGCCTCTGCTTCAGGGGCTAGAATGGCTCCGGTTGCAACGGAGCAAAGCCCCAGATGGACAGAGCATCACCCCCCTAGTGGGCTTGCTGGGTAGATCCCAGTTGGGCACATGCGGGAGTCTGTCTCTCTGACTCCCCACTTCTCACTTCAGAAAAATACAAAAAAAAGGGTACAAATTGGTAGTCACAGAATAGTCACAGAGATATAAACTATAGCATAGGTAATACAGTCAATAATATTGTAAAACTATATATGGTTTCAGATGGGTAGATTTATCAGGGTGATCACTTCATAAGTTACATAAATGTCTAATCATGGGGTTGTACACCTGAAATTAATATCATGTTGTACATCAACTGTAATTAAAAAAAAAGAGAAAAAATATCCCAAATCAAACCCTGCATTGTCGTCAGGTCTTCTCTGCCTATAATTTCCATTCTCACTATTCCTGTGCTAGCTAGTTCAGGCCTATTATGCTGTGCTTGAGCCTTCGCATCTCTCTAAACCAGTGATTTTCAACTGGTGTGCTGCAAGAATTTCTAAAACATGCAATACCGGCCTATTTAGTCAGAGCATTAACCTCTTTTCCTTAGATTGTCCAATAAAATTGACAAAAGCCAACACAACAGCCGTGCAGTGTGAATGAATCAAAATTACATCAATTTTTTTTGTTCGACTGGCAAAAATGTATTTTTTGGAGTGCTACAAAATTTTAGTTTATGTGTGCCATTAGATGAAAAAGGTAGAAAACTGTTTCTCTAAACTTTAGTAGTTTCTTTACTAAATCCAATCTGTCCAGCTTCAGCACATTCAGCCTAATCTCATAAATACAGCTACAATCATATAATGCTACTACTGCTCAAGAGCCAAAAGTGGCTCTTCACCAGCCCTCAAATTAAGAGAAATATTCTGCTTAGAATCTATAACCTTCTAGAATGTCATCAGCCTACCTTTCCAGGCTTATGTTATAGACTATTGAAAACAGCATAGACCTTCAAATCAGCCTTTTGGTTCAAATTCTAGCTATACCACTTATTAACTGGAATCTTGAGCATGTTATTTTTCTGAGTTTAGAAATAAAAACACCACTAACCATGAAAGTGTTGTGAAAACTCAATGAAATAATATAATATTATAGTAAATATAGTAAATGTTAAATAAAAGCATCTTTCTATAATGGCCTGCATTAAAACTACCCTAAATTTTAATAAAATGAACCCCTTAAATCAATCCCCCAAATATTTCCACCTTCATGACTTAGTTTACCGTGTTTGCTTGTTTTTCCCCCAAACCTTATTGAAACTTCTACCTCTCAAAAATCTACCCCTGTAAGAGTACCATTTCAAACAACAACTTTATTATTTTATTCATTTTTCCACTCCATGTTTCTCAACATCCTTCATTTCCCACCTTCACCCTCTGTGATACGTACACTTTCTTCTTTTCTAAGTGCCTTAGTATCTTGTATTTCTGACGTCCATGTATTTGTCTTTTAAGTCCCTCTACTAAAGCATACATTTCCGGAGAAGAGTATTCTGTCTCACTGATCTTTCTCATTTCCTATACTTTAGAATGGTGTACATAGCAGATGTTCAATAAATGTCTGTTAAATTGATTAAAGTTGTATACTGATAAAAGAAAATACAAAATTTTAAACCTAAAAATAAACTTTAGTACCAAATGATTTTTTTTTTTAATTCTGAATAAGATAAGCTCTAAATCTAATTATACATTGTCAAAAAAAGAAGGAAGAACTATCAGACAAACCCAACAATTAAAATCCCAAGTGGGAAAACAAATAAAAAACAACCGATTTTAATCTTAGAGACCAGAAATAATTCAGAAAAAGAAAGTAAGCTTACAATGTTCATTTTTTAATTTTTTTTATAAATTTTTTTAAGTTTTTTTATTCATTTTAGAAAGGAGAGGGAGAGACAGAGAGCAAGAGAGAGGAGAGACAGAGAGAGAGAAGGGGGAGGAGCTGGAAGCATCAACTCCCATATGTGCCTTGACCAGGCAAGCCCAGGGTTTCGAACCGGCGACCTCAGCATTTCCAGGTCGACGCTTTATCCACTGCGCCACCACAGGTCAGGCTACAATGTTCATTTTCTATGCAACACAAAGCCTTCTATGATCTCTCCTGTGAGCATGTCTTCAACTTCGTATCTGTTCAACTAATGCTACAGCCATACAAGCTCTTCAGTTACAAAAAAACCATTCTATTTCAAGGATATGAGCCTTTGCACAAGCTTTTCTGCCCTAAAATACTCACCATCCTCATTCTTCAAGACTCAGTCATGGTATCGACTCTCACTAAAGATTTCCCTCTCTCCCCAAAACAGAGTAAATGTATTTTCGCTTTATGCCAACACTATGTATTTTTGGTAAATATTTTTACTATAATGTTCACACACTCTGTATACTGGTATTTGCCTCCTTGAGATCAAACAACATGTTTTTAATCACCTATCTATTCCCAGTGCCTGATGCATATTGTGTTCCACTACTGTTTATCTTGTGAATGACAGACAAATGCATACATAATCGATAACTTGCTTTCTCACCCTGCTTTTATAACTCCTTGGGAAGAGACTGTTTATTGCCCTTTGTTTCTATTGCTAAAAAACAGACCTCCCAATTTTCTATCAACGAAAATAGAAAGTGAAAGTACACAAATATAAAGTATTAGCATATCTTAATTTCTAAACTATGTTATAATCAGTAACAATTAGATCAGGGGTCTCAAACTCAACTCAGCATGTGGGGCGCAGAGCAAGATCACAGCCGTTAGGCGGGCCGCACTAGGTCTACAAAAGGCAACTGTTACGCAACACTTTTCTCACTGCAGTTGAAAACAAAAAAAAATCAGTACAAAATTGTTCGGCGGGCCGCGAGTTTGAGACCCCTGAATTAGATCACTCTACAGGCATACTCCCTCAGGTATATTTTTCTAAATTGTTCCAACTTCACAGTTAGTTTGCTTCAATTCTCCTAATCTCAATTAGTCCCTCTGATGTCAAATGTTTCTAATCCACTGTTTATCTGACTGGAACCTTTCTCTACTCTTTAGTCATAACGAGTGCAAAAGAGACTCTAAATTTAAATTTTCATTTTACTATTTACTCGTTAATCTGATTTTGGTCATGTTATTTAATCTTCTTTAATCTCCCATTCCTTTGCTTGTGAAATGATGGTGTGTATTAATTACCTACCTCATATTTTGGGGGGGGGGGTAAGAGGAAGGGAGATAGTGAGGCAGACCCCCACCTGCACTCCGACCTGTATTCACCAGGCAACCCCATCCAGGGCTGATGTTCGAGTACTGAGCTATTTTTAGTACTTGAAGCCAATGCTCAGACCAACCAAGCTATCCTCAGTGCCTGGGGCCACACGTGAACCAATCTAGTCACTGGCTGCAGGAGGGGATGAGGGGGGCTGAAGGGAGAGAAGCAGGTGGTCGCTTTTCTTGTGTGTCCTGCCTGGGAATCAAACCTGAGATGTCCATATAAGGGGCCGATGCTCTATCCACTGAGCAACCGTCCAGTGTCATAAAATTTTTGTAAAGAATTTTAAAACATTTATACGTAAAGTACTCAGCACAGTGCATAGCACATAGCAAGTGATGGTAGTTATTTCCTACCTCCTAGTGCTGGCATTTTTTACTTTTTCAAAAATACTTCAACCTTTATTATATCATTTATATAGCTGGACCTGGCCAGGGTTGGAGGGAAATATGCTCAGGCCTAAACAATGAGAATGTGTACAACTCTGAGGCACTCCTTTTCACTGCTAGCTTTATTTAAAAAAACAAAACAAACAAAAACAAATATTAGCATACCTTCCATCTTTCCCTCACTTCTAACCACTGGTATAACTTCTCTCTTCCTACAGCACCATTTCTGGACTAAAACAACATACTGTTAACTCCTCAAGTTTTTAAGAATCTGGTTAAGCACTGTGAATATTCCATCATCACATATTTGTTCTCCTCCTAAGGTAAATTTTTGTACCCACACTAGTCCCAATGTAACCTCGTTTTCATAGCCTCTACACACTTACTGGGTGCCAGGATTTGGAGCATCTGAGTTTCTCAATACCACTGCTCAAGTATGTCTCTCCAAAGTAGATAAACTATGTCACATTTTATTTGGCCAGCACACACATATAAAAACTACTGCATCCCTTCACCTGAGCACCCCACAAAATCAAATCAATGCCATTATGAACTGTGTTGAGATCCGGTAGCACCTATACTGTCACAGCAGCTCTTACTAAGATGTTCACTCAGTAAACTGCTGCCAGGTCAGATTCTCAGCAACCTTTTCAATTTCTTTTAAAAACTTAATGTACAATTTTATGTTAATGTCTGTTCCTACTCATCTTGCTTTGTTTCCAATGCAGTTTTTAGCTTTCAAATATATTTCTGAGCCCAGTGTATGTTATTCATCCAGCATTAGGTCTTTGTGTTAAGCATGTTATTTTCCCTCTGCCTAAATCACTGAGTCAATAAATGTTCAATAGAATGAGGCCCAAGGAAGTATTCTTCTTTCTTTAGGGAACTATAATTCTGTTATGTTCACACTTCTTCAAAACTAGTTTCTCCCTCATGAATTTCCCTGATTGCTATGGCTCATCTAAGACGTATCAGTTGTTTACCAGTACTATAAGACTTCCAGAGTTCAACGGGACTTTCCAGTGTCATAGTCTTGCTCAATTCTCCAATTACAAACATGGAATCAGGAAAGCTTAGTTATATATACCCCTGGCCACACGACTTACTAGTGGTATATCTGGAAGCAGAATTAAGATATTCCAAATACAAATATATGGTGGTGTTTTCCATTACAGGTTTATATTTAATTTTTTGTATTATCTGTTCATTTTATCTACATGAAGTAACGTAAATTGTTTTTTATTATTCTGTTTTATCTAAAATATTGTGCACTTTTTGTTTTCAAGGGTATTCTCACTACCACACAAGGAGCACTCATACTATTATTTTTTCCCTTTTTTAAGTCCATTCAGGGTATAAGGTGGTTGAATAGCTTGTCTCTAACTCTGACAAACTGGAAAACAAAATAAATATAAATTCTGGGTTGCTGCAGATAGTGAGAAAGGAATATTTTGGTTACAAACCTCAAACCCTGACCCTACAAATGTATTTAGGATTAACTATCAACTCAACAGAGAGAATGATAATTTTATCACTGTATTGATAACAGATATTGAATCACTGTATAAATTATATATTATTTTTATACTATTTCTTATTGATTTATAGTCAGTATAACTTATATGAAATCTATTATATTATTAATAACTACTACCATCTAAGAAAATAAAAAAATTACCACCCTCTACCTCCCCACCAGAATGTAAATTCTGTGAGTATTAGTTTTTCATTTTATACTTTTTGCCTGGCTTGCAGCAGGTTCTCAATAAAAATATGCTTATATACAAATAAATAAGTTAATGAATAAACTCTTTAAAAGGAACACTTACAAAAAAGCAAATCTAAAACTTTTATAACTCCCCAAGGTATTAACAAAAGAGATATATTCTAGGAGTCATTTGGCCACTAAAGTTAACTAAATAAACAAAAGTTTTAATATTACAGCTACAACATTCTTTTTCAACAAAGAACTTGCTCCTTTTCCCTTCTGTCCCTTTCTCAGAAATTTTGACAGGTTACTTTTTTTCTCCTTATACACCATATACATAAGAGACTTTTATGACAATTCCTCTGTTCATTTTCATCAAGCAAATGTTCAGAGACCAAATCAACTTCACCATCATGAGATCATAAAAAGACCATCATAAGATAGAAAAATGCAGCTCTTGTTTTAGTATTACTTTATGACCTGAACTCAAAAATAAACCAAAGAATTCACTATTTTCTTTCAATGTTTACATCTTTCTGCACGCACATTCAGAACTCATTTCAAACTATCAAATTTCACATTTACTAAAACAGCAATTTCTAGCAATCCTACAGTGATTAAATCAAAACATTCTCTTTATTAGCACTTTAATCAAATGTTATCTTCTATTGTTTCTCTACAATCTAAGTAAAAAAAGTACTATGACTACTGTGTTAATTCAAATTTTGGAGATCATATTAAAATCATGTTAAGTATAAGGGAACTTACTCATCTAATCCTTTTTCCTCATGTTTTTAATATCTTTATAATTTATTTAATTCACTTCAAATGTCTATGGTAAGTTCAAAGTTAACAAATTAGAACTGCATCAAACTTAAATCATTTATTTAGATCAAAGCACTAACTTATGTTCTTTTCCTACCAGCAATACTAAAACATTCTAAAATATTTTACTTATCAAGTAAAAATATTTGATATATGACCAATCATTTAGCTTATATTTCAGAAACAACATAAAGCACCAGCC
Organism: Saccopteryx leptura; assembly: GCF_036850995.1. NCBI lineage: Eukaryota > Metazoa > Chordata > Mammalia > Chiroptera > Emballonuridae > Saccopteryx > Saccopteryx leptura. The sequence goes on along the minus strand of NC_089512.1, from coordinate 40,734,142 downwards.
TAATATACATCCTACCAGGTTCTCTCCATACATTTTTCTTTTAAATTACAAAAGTTAAAAAATCTAATTTGAAAAGTACAAGAAAATTACAGATTTAATAAACAGATTAACTTACTGAAAAAATCTTTAAAGACGTTTAACCAATCCATTTTGAATGAAAATTCCTTGTTTTCTTTGTCAGTTTGTTACAGCTCAGGATAATTTTCAGTGAGCTTCCTGGTCTGTTCTGCAACACTGAAACTCCCCACACCCAATCCATGTGACTTGGCCCACACCCAGGCAATACAAAGTTTTTCTGAGGCTCCTCTCTTTCCAGAACTTTTCCCCCCTGAACTAAAACAGAACCTGTAAAACAAGTATATCATGATAGTCACAAAAGTGACCATATTACTCAGACTTTTTTTGGAAGAAGCTTTAAAGCATATATATTTTATTTTCAACAGTTGAAAATATATTCATTTTTCCCTTTGTTTTCTTATTTTCTTTCTTAACTTTCAAACAATGTCTCTCCATCAGCATAATCACTGTGAAACAAATTCATTAATTACATGGGACATTTTTAAGTTACCAAAGAGGGGTTCAGAAATCCTGAGAAAGGAGAGAATGCTTTCTGATGCAAAAGCTGGATTCACATCATTATATAAGCCAACTACGGATCACTTAAATAATAAAAATGTATCTAATTAGAATTGCTTTAAAGGTTATGCAGTAATATCTAAAAATGGAATATTTTCCCTCTTTACTCTGTGATATTTATTAGTTCTTTCACTATCCTTTGTTATTCACTGTCACATTTGCTCTAGCCCCCGGATACCAGCATTCTTTTAAAAAGGAATAAAAATGTCTATTTAGATGTGGTCCTAGTCCTTTCTGTGCCTTCATCACTATAAGGCACTTTTTAAATAGAAGTTATATTAATTATCCCTAATACTTCTAATCAACATGCTTTAAATAGATGTCCAGTATTTATAAAATATGAAATATTCCTGGTTCTAACACTGATCTCTTTTAGCTATTCAAGGAATATCTCTTTCTGATTGGTCCTCCATTTAAAAACTAATAATAATGATCTTATTTGTAAACCTTAAAATTTCAAAGAAAAGCAATTTTACATACAACAGCCAAGTATCATAGTGGAATTTCAGATTAATAACTATTTTTAAAAAATATTTTAAATTTTTAAATTGATTTGAGAGAGGAAGAAGAAGAGAGAGACAGGAACACAGATCTTTTCCTGTATGTGTCCTGACTAGGGATCAAAATGGCAACCTCTGCACTGCAGGACCACACTAACCAACTAAGCTATCTGGCCAGGGCAATAACTCCACTTGTTAATAAATTACATTTAGAATACTGGAAATGTCTTTAGCTCAGAAATCAATACTCTAAAATATTTTATATCTTGCTTTGACCTGTATTGTAAATTCTTGCTGTTTTACAATGGTTTAAAAACAAAAAAGATTTTTCTTCTATTGCTGATGAATGAAAGAACACTCTAGTCTATAATAACAATGTTAAACAAGAAATAAAAACTAGGGCCCTGGCCGGTTGGCTCAGTGGTAGAGCATCGGCCTGGCGTGCAGAAGTCCCGGGTTCTATTCCTGGCCAGGGCACACAGGAGAAACGCCCATCTGCTTCTCCACCCCTCCCCCTTTCCTTCCTCTCTATCTCTCTCTTCTCCCGCAGCCAAGGCTCCATTGGAGCAAAGTTGGCCCAGGCGCTGAGGATGGCTCTGTGGTCTCTGCCTCAGGCACTGGAATGGCTCTGGTTGCAACAGAGCAATGCCCCAGATGGGCAGAGCATCGCCCCCTGGTGGGCATGCCAGGTGGATCCCGGTTGGGCGCATGCGGGAGTCTGTCTAACTGCCTCCCCGTTTCCAACTTCAGAAAAGAAAACAAAAACAAAAACAAAAAAACCCCCCACTAATATAAAACAGTTAATAACACTTTATATTTGTTAGTCATGCCACAATACTCCCAAACTATCTTCAGAAGGAGAAATTTCACTTTCTCTTCTACATATATACAAAGAACCATTAAGTAACAGAATGTTTGCATGCTTGTCTGAATAAAAAAAATGAAATTCTGTCCCTCCCAATTCCTTCCTGTCAGCCAAGAAGAGTTTAATTAAAAAGAAATTTTTTTTTAAAGTGTATGGGGCCTATTTCCTTCCTGTCAGCTCAGCCAAGGTAAGTGCAAAGCAGATTCCACTACCTCTGGCCTAATGAGGGTCAGTAAAAACAAAAATTTACAGTTAGAGGAAGGAAGAATGGGAAGAAACAAAATGAAAAAGATCAGCCTTATAATGATCCACAATTAAAACTTATTTTATCAACTATAAGAATAAATGATAGCTTGTTTTTAAAAGTGAAGTTCAAAATGTAAGCTATTAGATGTTAAAATACAGAAATGTGCCATGGAAAATAAGTTCCCTTAATTTCAGGGAGGCAATTCTGCATTTCACTCATGTTTCCCTGTCTCAATTAGATGCAGAATTTACCTCATAGTTCAAGGAGGCATTGCTATTACTCAGTTCTGCTCCTTAGCACCACTCTGGCTTGATCTGTAAACTCTGGCCAGACCAACAGAGAAGCTTTATAGAAAATGCCCACTAACACAACTTTCACTGGTCTCCTGACTTGCATACCTGCTATGAGCCAAACTTGCCTTATCTAGCTGAAATTCCAGTCCTGACCTTTTCTAGTCCATTCTGCCCACTGCTGCCAAAATTCTGTACAAAGAACCAAGCTCTAACATCTACTTAAAAGAAAGTATTGTTGCTGTTTTAATACAAAAATAACTTACCTAAGGTATCCTTTAGGTTTTTTACAATAGATGCTTTCCGAGCACTGTTTTTCCTTTCCACATAGTTAGAGGGCACAAAACCTGTTTTATTCATGGAATTTCGAACACGCCACCAAGACTTAGAATCATCCAGAAGCCATAATCTCTCATTCTTCTTGATGTCTAGCTCTTGTTCTTGTTGGGCCACATAATCAAATTTGGCTACCACCACCACTTCTTCTGCCATCTTTCAGCAATTTCAACACTGTAACCAAAATAGAAAACATTTTTATAAGGTTTAAATAGTAGTACTCCATAAACTTAAAAAAAAAAAAAGATACACCTAGCCTGACCAGATAGATGGTGACACAGTGGATAAAGCATTGACTTGGGACGCTGAGAATCCAGTGTCCAAGCCAGAGGACGCCAGCTTGAGTGTGGGATCACAGACATGATCCCACAGTCGACGGCTTAAGCACAAAGGTGGCTGGCTTGAAGCCCAAGCTCGCTGGCTTGAGCAAGGGGTCAATGGCTCAGATGGAGCCCTCCATCAAGGCACATATGAAGAGCAATCAATGAACAACTAAAGCAGTGGTAGTCAACCTGGTCCCTACCGCCCACTAGTGGGCATTCCAGCTTTCATGGTAAGCGGTAGCAGAGCAACCAAAGCATAAATAAAAAGATAGATTTAACTATAGTAAGTTGTTTTATAAAGATTTATTCAGCCAAACTTAGCGAAAATCCGACACAGTACTTGGTAAGTAATTATTATTATATGCTCGAACTTGCTGTAACTCTGCTTTATAAATTTTATAAAGTAAAGTTCCTCCCTACTTTATAAATCACCATTACTGTGGAACCGGTAGGCGGTTAGAAACTTTTACTACTATACAAAAATTGGCAGTAGGTAGAAAAAGGTTGACTACCCCTTAACTAAAGTGCCACAACTACCAGCTGATACTTCTCATCTCTCTCCCTTCCTATCTGTGTCTGTCTCTCTCACTTAAAAAAAAAAAAAAAAAAAAAAAAAAAAACCTAAAAAGAAAAAAGAAATACACCTAAAAACCTTAAGAGCACTGAAAGGTTAAAAGTAAAAAAATGAGCCCTGGCCAGTTGGCTCAGTGGTAGAGCATCGGCCTGGCGTGCAAGAGTCCTGGGTTCGATTCCTGGCCAGGGCACACAGGAGAAGTGCCCACCTGCTTCTCTACCCCTCCCCCTCTCCTTCCTCTCTCTTCCCCTCCCGCAGCTAAGGCCCCATTCGAGCAAAGTTGGCCCGGGCACTGAGGACGGCTCCATGGCCTCTGCCTCCGGCGCTAGAATGGCTCTGTTGCAACAGAGTGACGCCCCAGATGGGCAGAGCATCGCCCCCTGGTGGGCGTGCCGGGTGGATCCTGGTCGGGCACATGCGGGAGTCTGTCTGACTGCCTCCCCGTTTCCAACTTCAGAAAAATACAAAAAAATTTTTTAAAAAATGATCTTCTTCTTGGCAGGGGTTGGGTATGTGGCCCAAGCCCCTGTAATGTATGGAGGCAGAGGGTAAGGACTCTGGCCCCCTCAATGTCATGTCTCTGGCGCTAACAGTTTCCAACCGGTTCTATCCTCAAGTGCCAAGACACAGGTTAAAAAAAAAAAAAAAAAAGAAGTAAAAATATGAAAAAATATACACCAGGCAAATACTAATCAAAATACAACTGGTGTACCTATATATTAATAATATACAAAACCATCACTAGTGATAAAGAAGTTTACTACATAATGACAAAAAAGTTTATTGTCTGTAACATCTAAATATATATGTGCCTATTAGCATAGCTCCAAAATAGATTTCTAGAACCACAAGGAAAATGGACATATCTATTGTCACAGAGGATAATTTTTAACATATTTATCTCATTAACGAATCAAGGAAACAAAAAAGTTAGTAAAGTTAGAACAGAATTGACATCACAACCATTTAGTTTGATCTGATAAACAAAAATATTACTTACAAACAGAGGAATATAAACAGACACTTACAAAACTGCAGCAAATGCTAGGCTATAAAAAAAGTCTCAACAACTTTTAGGTATTTGATCCTACAACCACATTCTCTGACAATCATAACAAGAAGATTGCTTTTTAAAAATCTATCTTTGGGCCCTGGCCGGTTGGCTCAGTGGTAGAGCATCGGCCTGGCATGCGGAAGTCCGGGGTTCGATTCCAGGCCAGGGCACAAAGGAGAGGCGCCCACCTGCTTCTCCACCCCTCCCCCTCTTCTTCCTCTTTGTTTCTCTCTTCCACTCCCGCAGCCAAGGCTCCATTGGAGCAAAAGATGGCCCGGGCGCAGGGGATGGCTCCTTGGCCTCTGCCCCAGGCGCTAGAGTGACTCTGGTCGCGACAGAGCGACGCCCTGGATGGGCAGAGCATCGCCCCCTGGTGGGACTGCCGGGTGGATCCCAGTCGGGCGCATGTGGGAGTCTGTCTGACTGCCTCCCCGTTTCCAGCTTCAGAAAAGTACAAAAATAAAAAAAAATCTATCTTTGGATATTTTTAAAAACTCATGAGTCAAAAAAAGAAAGTAATTTTAAAAAGCTTAAAAGTAAAATAAAAACAATACTGCCAACCTGTGAGATGCAGCAAAAGGAGTACAGTATAAAGGGAGATTCTTAGTTGTACGTAGTTACATCAGAAAAGTAGGAAAAGCTAAAAATAAATTAATGAATTGAGCTGTCTTAAGCAGTAAGAAACAGACAATATAAAAAAAGTAGATAAAATAAACTGCTCACAAAAATTAGGGGATATTTCAAAATGAATATGAAGTGATAAAAAAAAAGCATTTGGTTTTTTTTATTATTAAACCAGAATATCCAAAAGAGCAAGCCACAAGTCAAAGAAAGTTGTTTGATTATGCAAATGAGATGCAAAACCAACTTTTATTTCATTGGTGAAAATGCACTATACAAAAGGCTGAAAGTATTGGAGTATCTGCACGTTCCCTGATGCCCCAATTTTTGTGAGCAGTATAATACAAATAAAAGCAGGATTTAATGAAACAGAAAATAAACATACAGAACAAAGGCTCAAATGCACACATTTATAGAAAAGTAAAATTAATAAAAATAGTACAATTAAATCATTAAGAAATCTTCCCATAATGAAAACACCAGGGCCAGATGGTTCAATTAAAATTGAAGGAATAATTCCAACTTATACAAACTCTTTTAGAACAAAGAAAATTACAAATGTAACTCACTACTGAAGCTAGATCAACTCTCTGGTTTTATTAGGAAGATTATTTTACATAAATAGCAACTCCTGGCTTAACAAGCAAATAAATTCAGTTTTTAGTTTTGGACATTGGATTCTCTTCTTTAAACAATGAAGCAAGTTCTTTAGTGTTCCTAGGGAAATGCATTTTAATCTAGAATTCAACATTCACTAGCATTCAAGTGTGGTACTTTTGTACCTGCAAGGTACATGCTTTGGGGAGGGAACATTACAAGGCCTCAAAAACTTTCACATATTCTTCTGAAAGAATGACTCAAATATGTAAGCAGCAAAAATAACTAATAATGCTAAAGAGAGAGAGAAAGACAGAGACACAGAGAGAAAGGAAGGATGATATGGTATTCAAGAAATAATGATAAACAGAAACCAGAAAAAATAATTTGTATTCTTGCAAGTTTTCTTTTTGAAATTACTTGCAAATAAAAAGTTAGAGAAAGTTTAAATAATTGCTGATATGTGATGTAAAAAATTACAATGACAGACTTTTTGAGTCAACAGTCAGTAGGTATTTTCAGGGACAATGGGCACTGACAATGATTCCTTAGCTTGAGCTAATAAATTTATTATATTAAGACACTTTTATTTTTTTATTTATTTTTATTTATTTATTTATTTTTTTGTATTTTTCTGAAGTTGGAAACGGGGAGAGACGGTCAGACAGACTTCCGCATGCGCCCGACCAGGATCCACCCGGCACGCCCACCGGGGCAACGCTCTGCCCACCAGGGGGCGATGCTCTGCCGACCAGAGCCACTCTAGCGCCTGGGGCAGAGGCCAAGGAGCCATCCCCAGTGCCCGGGCCATCTTTGCTCCAATGGAGCCTTGGCTGCGGGAGGGGAAGAGAGAGACAGAGAAGAAGGAGGGGGAGGTGGAGAAGCAAATGGGCGCTTCTCCTATGTGCCCTGGCCGGGAATCGAACCCAGGTCCCCGCACACCAGGCCGACGCTCTACCGCTGAGCCAACTGGCCAGGGCCATCCATATTAAGACACTTTTAGTTGGGTTTTCTGTTATTTTCAACTGAAATTTCCCACTTTAGGCATACAATACCCTATCAGATATAAAATGTACTAAAATGCTAAGGCAATTTAAAATTATATGATTATATGGTGCAGAATCAAATAGACCACTAAATACAGACTGAGGGTCAGAAATAGATATGTATCCACACAGAGGTGGCTTTAAAGCCCTTCTGTAATATACCAACTATGCATTCTAATTTAGGTATTTTAGGAGATGGAATGCTTCAAAGCACTTAATACAAAATGAATTTTTATGTACTTAACACCCAAACATTTACAAATATTAATCAACTTACTACCTATGCAACTTAAGACCATTCGACTTTACAATCACAATCACTAGCCACGACTGCTCCACATCTGGCAGCCCAAGCATTGCCCAGCTGGGCGTACGACAGTGCGGACCAGCTTCCGGTAGCACTACCATCTCCGGGTACACCATTTCAACTGTTATCCCAGACTCGGTACAGCAATTTGTGTTTTGTGTCTTGGATATTTTTCATCAAACCCCTCCCAAAATGCCTACCAAGAGGAAATTGTCTTTGTAAATATTAAACCAGTTGTACTGGTAATAAAGTGTTTTACTTAAACCTGACGAATGTAAAAATAAGAAACAAAATGGTGTAGAGATGATACAAATGGCATAAAATGAACAAAGAAAATTATGATATATAACAATAATGAAAGAAAATTATGATAAAATATGACAAAGATTTTTATAACATCATTTCATAGTACTGTACATATAGCCTACTCAACTTACGACCAAATCGTGTTACAGCCAGTCTGTCTGAACCAATCGTGGTCTTAAGTCGAGCACTAGCTGTACAGTGGTCTCAACCAGACCTAATTCAAAACCAAGTAATTTTTTAAAGTGACCTCCTTTAATTAGTCTTCCAAAGCAATTAACTTAGTTTTAATAATTTTCTTTTAACATTATTTTTGTTTACATAACATTATAATATGAAGTGCACCTGAAAGAAAACAGGACTAACTTTTGGTAAATAGATTCAACTCAATTGGTAAGCGTAAAAATATGTCAAGAGGATCAGGTTGTATGCTTTGTAACAGAAATGGAGGGGTTTAGTAATTCAGGCAAGTCAGTTAGCTTCTACTCTGTGTGTAAAAACATACAAATATATGAGAATTTTATATATAATGTGTGATATTTCAAGTCACTGCAGAAGATTAAGTTATTCAATAACTGATACTAGGACTGCTAGCTATATTAGTTGGGAAAAAAATGGTCAATATCCTACCTCACACTGTACCTAAAACTAAATCGGGCCCTGGCTGGTTGGCTCAGCCTGCTGTGTGGATGTCCCGGGTTCGATTTCCAGCCAGGGCACACAGGAGAGGTGCTTACCTGCTCCTGTACTTTCCTCCCTCTCTTTTTATATTGAAATGATAATGAAAATACAACCTATCAAAATTTGTGAGACACAGCTAAAGCAGTGCTGAGAAGGAAAGTTATAGTATTAAAAGCATGTATTTAGAAAAGAAGTCTGAAATCAGTAATCTTGGCTCCTACCTCAATAACCTAGAAAAAGGTAAGAGTAGAAGTCACTGAAGTTGAAAATACAGAAAAATCAATGAAAAAAACAGCAAGTTCTTTGAAATGATCAATAAAATGGACAAACCTAAAGCAAGAAATTTTCAAACTTTTGTACAGCAAAGTCCATTAGTGCCTACTGCTGCTACAACAAATTACCACAAACTTAATGACTTAAAATAACACAAATATATATATTATTTTACAGTTCTGGAGGTCAGAAGCTTGAAATAGATCTTATGGGCTAAAGTATCAGCAGAGTTCTATTCTTTCTGTTGAAGGCTATAGGGGAAGATCCATTCCTTGACATTTCCAGCTTCTACAAGCTATGAATTCCTTGGCTCATGACTGCATCACTCTGACCTTTAGTTTCATCACTGCATCTCCTTTTCTCATTTTTTTTTTAAACATACAGTATTTTATTTTTTTTTATTATTATTTTTTTTGTATTTTTCTGAAGCTGGAAATGGGGAGAGACAGTCAGATAGACTCCCACATGCGCCCGACCGGGATCGACCCGGCACGCCCACCAAGGGGGCGATGCTCTGCCCACCAGGGGGCGATGTTCTGCCCCTCCGGGGCATCACTCTGTTGCGACCAGAGCCACTCTAGCGCCTGGGGCAGAGAGGCCAAGGAGCCATCCCCAGCGCCCGGGCCATCTTTGCTCCAATGGAGCCTTGCTGCGGGAGGGGAAGAGAGAGACAGAGAGGAAGGAGAGGGGGAGGGGTGGAGAAGCAGATGGGCGCTTCTCCTGTGTGCCCTCACCGGGGATCAAACCCGGGACTTCTGCACGCCAGGCCGACGCTCTACCACTGAGCCAACCACCCAGGGCTCCTTTTCTCATTTTGATCCTTCTGCTTCCCTCTCAAAAGGATACGCATAATTTACACTGAGCTATAAAAATAATCCAAAAATAATCTCCCCATCTCAAAATCCTTAACTTTATTACATTTTCAAAGTCTCTTATAACTATGTAAAGCAGGGGTCCCCAAACTTTTTACACAGGGGGTCAGTTCACTGTCCCTCAGACCGTTGGAGGGCCACCATATACAGTGCTCCTCTCACTGACCACCAATGAAAGAGGTGCCCTTCCAGAAATGTGGTGGGGGGGCGGATAAATGGCCTCAGGGGGACGCATGCGGCCCGCGGGCCGTAGTTTGGGGATGCCTGAAAGTAACATATTAATAGATTCTGGAGATTAGGACACATACATTTATGGATAGCTATTATTGTAACTACCACCAGCATTAAAAAACAAAGCTGGAGAAAATATTTGTTATACGTATTCAAGTGTTAATACCCTTTGTACAATTAAAGCTCATACAAAGATAAAAAAAGTTAAAAACTGGCAAAGAAAAAAGCAATTATGAAAAATACAAATTGTCAAAACTATTGTAAAATATCCTAAATGTCCTTATAATTAAAGAAATGAAAACTGAGACAGAAGTACTATTCTTTAGAGTGACAAAAAAAAACAAACAAAAAAAATCCAGATATACCCAAACGCCCTAGGCAGCAACAGCAGAGAGGGTGGCGGGCCTGCAGACAGACCATACCTAGGGAACAGAGGCCACACCCAGTGGACTCCAGTGGCCAAAACCTTCCTTTACACAGAGAAAATGAGAAGGCAGAGAAATGCACCACAAATGAATCAAGAGAAATCCCCAGAAAAGGACCTGAATGAATCAGACATAACCAAATTACCAGATGCAGAGTTTAAAATGATTGTTAGGATGTTCAAAGATATTAGAACAACAATAGATGGTCATTACAAAAAACCTAAATAAAGAGATAGCAAATATAAAAAAGGACATCGAAATAATAAAAAAGAATCAGTCAGAAATGACAAATACAATATCAGAAATGAAGAACACAATGGAAGGAATTAAAAGCAGGATGGATGAAGCTGAGAATTGAATCAGCGAGTTAGAGGACACATTAAAAAAAGGTACAGAAGCAGAGCAGAAAAAAGAAAAGAGACTCAAAAAGTCTGAGGAAACTCTAAGAGAGCTCTGTGACAACATGAAGAGAAATAACATCCATATCATAGGAGTTCCTGAAGAAGAAGAGAAAGAACAAGGAATAGAGACTTTGTTCAAGCATATCATAGCTGAAAACTTCCCTCAAGGCAGGAAAACATCTCACATGTTCAAGAAGCACAGAGAACTCCATTAAAGAGAAACGCAAAGAAATCAACACCAAGACACATCATAATTAAAATACCAAAGCTAAGTAATAAAGAAAAAATATATATATATATTTTTAGATTTTATTTATTCATTATAGAGAGGAGAGAGAGAGAGAGAGAGAGAGAGAGAAGGGGGGAGGAGCAGGAAGCATCAACTCCCATATGCGCCTTGACCAGGCAAGCCCAGGGTTTCAAACTGGCAACCTCAGTGTTTCCAGGTTGACGCTTTATCCACTGTGCCACCACAGGTCAGGCAATAAAGAGAAAATATTAAAAGCTGCTAGAGTAAAAAAAAAAAGAAAAGACTATCACCTACAAAGGAGCCACCAATAAGGATGACTTCCAACTTCTCAACAGAAACACTTGAGGCCAGAAGGGAATGGCAAGAAATATTCAAAGTAATGCAGAACAAGAGCCTACAACCAAGACTACTTTATCCAGCAAGGCTATCATTTAAAATTGAAAGAGAAATAAAAAGCTTTCCAGACAAAAAAAAACTCAAGGAATTCACTACAACCAAACCAAGGCTGCAAGAAATGCTAAGGGGCCTGTTGTAAAAAGATCAAAGGAGAAAAAGAATATAGCAAAAGAGGAATACAGTTTTAAAGAATAAAATGGCAATAACAATTACATATCAATAATAACCTTAAATGTAAATGGATTAAATGATCCGATCAAAAGACATAGGGTAGCTGCGTGGATAAGAAAACAGGACCCGCCCTGGCCGGTTGGCTCAGCGGTAGAGCGTCGGCCTAGCGTGCGGAGGACCCGGGTTCGATTCCCGGCCAGGGCACATAGGAGAAGCGCCCATTTGCTTCTCCACCCCTCCGCCGCGCTTTCCTCTCTGTCTCTCTCTTCCCCTCCCGCAGCCAAGGCTCCATTGGAGCAAAGATGGCCCAGGCGCTGGGGATGGCTCTGTGGCCTCTGCCTCAGGTGCTAGAGTGGCTCTGGTCACAACATGGCGACGCCCAGGATGGGCAGAGCATCGCCCCATGGTGAGCGTGCCAGGTGGATCCCGGTCGGGCGCATGCGGGAGTCTGTCTGACTGTCTCTCCCTGTTTCCAGCTTCAGAAAAATGAAAAAAAAAAAAAAGAAAGAAAACAGGACCCATACATATGCTGTCTACAAGAAACACACCTTAAAACAAAAGATGCACATAGACTGAAGATAAAAGGATGGAAAAAAATATTTCACGCAAATGGAAAAGAAAAAAAAGCTGGGGTAGCAATACTTATATCAGACAAAATGGACTTTAAAACAAAGACTATAGTTAGAAATAAAGAAGGTCACTACGTAATAAGAAAGGGAGCAATCCAACAGGAAGATATAACCGTTATAAATATCTACGCACCTAATATAGGAGCACCTAAATATATAAAGCAGACTTTGATGGATTTAAAGGGTGAGAACAACAGCAATACTATAATAGTAGGGGATTTCAATACTCCACTAACATCACTAGATAGATCCTCAAGAAAGAAAATTAACAAAGAAAGAGCAGACTTATTGGACACACTAGATCAACTTGATTTAATAGGTATCTTCAGAACCTGTCACCCTAAAGCAGCAGAATATATATTCTTTTCAAGTGCTCATGGTACATTCTCTAGAATAGACCACATATTAGGGCACAAAAGCGGTCTCAACAAATTTAATAAGACTGAAATCATATCGAGCACTTTCTCTGATCACAATGGCATGAAACTAGAAATCAACCACAACAGAAAAACTGAAAAATACTCAAATACTTGGAAACTAAATAGCACGTTATTAAATAACGAATGGGTAAACAACGAGATCAAAGAATAAATTAAAAAATTCCTAGAAACGAACGATAACAAGCATACATCAACTCAAAATTTATGGGACACGGCAAAAGCACTCCTGAGAGGGAAGGTCATAGCATTACAGGCATACCTCAAGAAGCTAGAAAAAGCTCAAATAAACAACTTGACCCTACATCTAAAAGAACTAGAAAAAGAACAGCAAGTAAAGCCCAGAGCTAGTAGAAGGAAGGAAATAATAAAGATCAGAGCAGAAATAAATGACATAGAGGCTAAAGAAACAATACAGAAGTTCAATGAAACCAGGAGCTGATACTTTGAAAAGGTAAACAAGATTGATGAACCTTTAACCAGACTCACCAAGAAAAAAAGAGAGAGGACTCAAATAAATAAAATTAGAAACGAGAGTGGAGAAATAACAACTGAAACAACAGAAATACAAAATATCAAGAAAATACTATGAAGAACTGTATGCCAAAAAACTAGACAACCTAGATGAAATGGACAAATTCCTTGAAACATATAATCTTCCAAAAATTAATCTGGAAGAATCAGAAAACCTAAACAGACCAATTACAACAAATGAGATTGAAACAGTTATCAAAAAACTCCCAAAAAAGAAAAGTCCTGGGCCTGATGGCTTCACACGTGAATTCTACCAAATATTCAAAGAAGAACTAACTCCTATCCTTTTCAAGCTACAGTGATACCTCGGTTCTCGAACGCCTTGACTTTCGACCAAATCGGTATTCGACCAGGAAATTCGAGAAAATTTTGTCTTGGAATCCGAACAAATATTTGGAACTCGAACGTCCGAGATTAGCCGAGTTGAGCCGAATGGCGTTCATTCGGCTGAGCGCGCCTTGCCTGCGTCATCAGTGTGAGTCACGCTTTGTCACGCTTTGTGGAGAGAGAGAATCACGTTTTTGTGGAGAGAGTCACGCTTTGTGGTGAG